>NC_087512.1:34090763-34429930 GCF_036417665.1 Passer domesticus | reverse complement strand
TTCAGTCTGTGAGAGATAATTTTGGGCCTGTCTAATGAGTGTGTAACCATTACTTGACACACTCATTTTATCTTACCTTTATTAAAATTAAAAAAAAAAATCAAAAAACCCCCCAGAAATTGCCAGGGTAAATGTAAAAATTAAAGTTTCATAGGCAATCAGATTCTGATTATGACTACATGTGACTCAGTCTCCAGATTTACATTGGAGTTAGGAGAAGACATGACCAACTTACTGAGGTTATTTCACCCAAGCACTTTTTGAAGAGTAATTTTTATAAAATGAAAATGAATATTTGCAATTTTATTCTCTTAAAATAAAAATACATGTTTTTGCTTCCAGTTAATAGGAAAACAAATACCTTCAAACTGCAGATGGGTGCATAACCTGATCATTTACCCCTGGCTGAAAGCCCAAAGACATTATTTAAGACAGTTGCAAGGCAAACTCACATGAACCAAGTACTCTTACCCCACCATATGATAGGCATCAGCACAGCTAGACATTCTATGGGTCCAAATTTTTCTGACATAAATTGTGATCCCACCCAGAGGAGATCTGTGAGCCTATTACTTGCATTCCAGAATTTGCTTTAAGACCTATATATTCCCAGAAAACATGTGATTGCAACCTACAACAGGCTCCAAGTTTTCTTTTAACAAGTGGAATAAACATAATTCATCTCAACGCCATCCATGTTTAATGTTAAAGAAAGTAGAGTGTTTTCCTTCCTGTGAGTTAAGATTGAGCTTGAAATTCTAGCAATACCCAAAAAGTAATTTCAAATCAGAAGACAACTGCCTATTACGGATTTATTCTAGCTTCAAAGGATATATACACAATTACTAGCTAAGAATTCATTGTCTAGCATAGATTTTTTCCAAAGTAGTTTATACAGGTAGTTAATAATTCCTACCCACTATTGTCAAAATGAACTTTAAAGTAGCAGTCAAGAGTTCTGCAGTGCAAGAACTCCTACAATACTCCTTTAAAGCCCTGAAGTTCCTGTCATAAATAGTAAAGAAAAGGAACCAAAAATGACGTGGGGAGGAAATAGAGGGGAGTATATGCCCTTAAAGTTGAAAAGAGTAAAGCTGGCACCACTTAAATCTTTCTTTAAGTAGCTGTTCCATCACAGAAAAAGTCTTTTACTCTGCCAGAAGTGCTCCAGATTGGTGGTTCTCAAAATGCCAGTGTATGTCAATGAAGGAAAATGCAGTCATCAAGCCTCATTATACCCTGTTGCTGGTACCAGAGGCCCTTCCTCATCCCTTCTGCCAGTTCTAAGTGGATGTCAGTCTGAGCTTCCCAGAAAAATTCCATTTCTTTGTCCAGAAGAAATTCAGGATGCCCTGACATCAAAAGTTATCAAGTCAGAAATGCCGCCCTTACTATCTTAATATACACATGTTAATCTGAATGTGATACTGCATCTACCACCCCATACCTCAGCTCCTGTAGGAATGGGCAGGAGGACTCCCAAAAAGTTGTCCAGTAAGAAATATGAAGAACAGCTTGTGTTATTGGACCAGAAAGCAAAAAGGATAATGTGTAAAAAATTAAATCATTGTCAGTAGATAGGGTACTGAGGTGAAGATGCTTACAGAAGTAAAAAAAAAAAACCAAAAAAAACTTTGAACTACAAGTCAAACAAAGGAATTTTTGTGATACAAACAAAAGAAATAAGAAATCTGACATAATCAGATAAGAATAATAGAGATAGATATCCAACCTGATTCTTCAAAAAAATCCAACTTCAGTGTTTAATAGTAATTTCCGAATTTACTAAAGAGTTGTCAGGCATTCATGTTCTATTCAGTGGTGCTTCTTACACTTACCACTTACAGTACACAGAAATCATTTAGCCTATCTGGAATACAAGTGTCACATATCCTTAAATCACAACAGCTATCTGGACATCTAGGATCTGCATGCCTGATAAGAACCAGGTTTCTCTTAAAAGAATAAGTGTGCATATGTGTGTAGGTGCATAGAGGGAGAAAAATGAAGAGCAACAAGATGTCTCTTCATGTCCTGAAGTCGATAAAAGAAGTTCAGCCTTAAGAATATAAATCATAGTTGCATATTGTAATTGAATTTAAAATTTTGTTTGGAACAGTGTTATCCCTACAGAATCCAGCTATTTGTCAGTGCCACACAGAAGACTGTGTGTAAAAACACAGATCACATGGTTTACTTTCTCTTCTGGTTCTGAGGCATTCAGTTTTCCTCCTCTTTCAGTAAAATGCTGCTGAAGTCCTTTTTCAAGCACCCAGTGTGTTTCCTAGATTAAACAGCAATACAGATAGTGAAAAATGCAGTTAAACTCTTGTTGGACTACAGCATTGATACAGAATTTAGGCCAGTTATTTCCCAGATAATATGAACCACTGGTTTGGTTAATAAATTTATATCATCTGGTTCTTATCATATCCCCACTGTTTCAGGGTATGATGAAGTGTCAGTGACAATATGCAAGGCTCCTCTGAGGCCACTGCCTAAACTTGCCTTTAGCTACTGTAAAAATTATACTAGGGACAGAAAACTAGTATTTTTCTTCTGTAATGGTCTTTCTGCCCAGAATTTTCAGATAAGTTTAAAGCATCCCTATATGAATTCTTGCCAAGCCACACATTCTTCTTTGAGTAATCCTTGAGCATCCTTTGATGTTAGCTTGTCACTGAGATTAAATACATACTTCACACAGTACTGGAATGCTGTCTACAGCAAACCAGGAAGAAACTGCTATCAGCACTTCCCTAGGTGTGTAACAGCAGGGGACAAGGCCAGTGACCTCAACTCTTTATAAAAACCATTTATTTCAAAACTTCAACCAATGTAAATATATGGTTTATAAGATTTCATTTGCACAATGTTATGTATCTTTATTGCATTCCATCCAAGTTAACAGATGGATTAAAGCCCACGTGGGAAACTGTTTGGAAATTTCTGGCTTTTGAAAAAAGGCAAGGCAGAACAAATTCATAGCCAGTTGAATTGATATTGGTAATTGCCATAAGAAAAAACGTTAACATGAAGACATTTCTGACTAATTGTTGCAACTTTTCAAAGTGAGTATCTTGAAAATTCCATACATAAAATATTCTGACATATCAAGTTTCCAATGCACAAAAAGAAAATGTTTAATTTATTAAGGCAAAAAGTTGCACATCATTTTAAATGGTACTGTATGACCAAGGCGCACCTACTCTTCCAGAACAGCTCTACCATACTGAAAAAAGGACTTACAAAAGTAAGTCTTACAAAAGTCCTCCTTCTGAGGAGCATGGTTCCCTGGAAGCACTAGGATTTCCCATGACAATACTTCTTCAGTTCCAAGTAGGTATCCTTCCATTTCACACACCTCATGAAACCACAGCAACCAATGACTTCAACCTCTTTTCTTTTCCCAAAGGTTAGATTTAGGGTCAGGACAGATGAACACTGTTTAGCTGGTATGGTAAATATCTTGTTTTCCCACGTCTTGTCTGTATCCCATGTAAAAGCAAAACAAGAACTTATCCCACCAGACCTGCCACCCAGCCATCCTCCAGAAGGACCACACAAACCAAAACATCCTGCCTACCTGAAATGCTTATCAAAGTAATGGAAGTTCTGCTCTCATAGAAGTTAAAAGATGAAAAGAGCAAATGCCCTTTAACCCAATCTACCCAAATTGTTTACTGCACCTGAGATGCTGAGTGACTGCAAGCACTATTGCTGCCATGAACAACTGCATGTTGTTCCATATGGCCAGATCAAAAGGATGCCTACAGAAAGGTTCAAAATACTACTACAACACTGTATTCCCTGGCAAACAACCCGGAAAGAAGAGTAGCTGCAGCGAACATCAGACATCTTGAGGTGAAAGTGGCTATTCTTTGAACACTATCTCCCCAGTTCCCTAGAGGCTAGTGGCTCCCTTCTACTGGGAATGCAACTGTGAGCTGAACAGTAGCATCCACTTGCCCCAGGCTTCACAGTCTTGGAAATTAACTTAGGAATTTTTGCTTCCTTTTTACTTGCAAGTCAAAGCAAAAGACTTCTGAGGGGATCAAGAGAGTATTTCCTATGGAAAACCCCTGGCACAGGGAACCCTTCATCTGAGTGTCTCCAAACCCCAGAGGAAGGCACTGGCACAGGAGCACAGGCATGTGAACATGCATTCTGAATTTTGGGTAATTATGCTCAGATTTTTCTAGCGCAGATAAATGGGCCAGGATTTATTATTTCACTGTCTTAAAAAGGAATAAAGAAAAAAAATCCAAATCTCTTTCTCAATAGTTTTAAATTTACTCTTTCTTCTTGCCCCAAATAATCCATCACTGAAAATAAACAGGGGAAGACACCTTGATGAGGATTGAAGGAAACCTCACCAAGATACACTTGCAGTTTCCCAGTACTTAGTCTGCTCCTGTGAACAAAGGGAAAGAATACTAGGTGGATTTCTCTCTACCCTAAAGGAAAACACCTGATGCACATAGAGCTAGCTCAGTTCAGGGACATTAGTAAAAATTTGCTGTGTTAGTCCTTTTCAGTGCTGTGTTTCTTTTTGTCCTCTTATTCTTAACAGCAATACAAACTCATTACTAAGGGGACAGAAATGATAAATATAGGATGTTTTCCTTTTGCACAGGAAAACAAAGGTTTATTGAGAGGGCACTAATCTCACATCCCTTCACAACCATGACTTGATATGGCAATTGCACAAGTAATGGGACAAAGTGTCCCACTGAGCTCCTGAAAACACTGTGTCTGTGTTGTACACAGTTGTATCCTCTTACATCAGTATCTCCACACACCAATTCATCTCAGAAAGATAAGAACATTGCCAGTGATGTCCTCATAGTCACAAGGGATTTCCAATGCCCCGCAGCAAACCATATAGCTGCGCTGTGTATATGGGAGGACACAGCTTCCAGTGTGCAACAACAGAGCTAGGAATCGATTAACAGCCATCTCAGGACATTAGGAGCTAAACAGCTATTCCTAAACCTGGACTGGAAGTTGTATCCCAGGAGAAATGTGCCAAATGTGAGCTCATTTCTTCTCACAGAAGGGCAGCAGCCAGCTGGAGGGGCGGGGAAGGGGGTTGCTGGCAGAGAATGGAGCTGACACCATATCACTTCAACGTGTGCACACTGAGCTCTGTGTAACATTTTATAACAGTACCTTATAAACCTCAGATGAGTCCTATCTCTCGTCCCTCTCACCCACATGAAAAAACACATCAGCAGAGCAATGTGAATGAAAAAGTTTTCTTTCTTGCTCTCACAGACAGAAGTTACAACATTTTGTTGTATTTAAATCCTGCCGTGCTGGTGTAAACACCAGGCATGGGTGATCCAACAGCAAGTCCAAGCTGGCTCAGCCTCAGACTTGTCGCCTTATTGACTCGGGGTTTTTAAGGCTAGGGCTGGTTCAGATGCAGGATAGGTGAAATCACTTTTCAGAATTCGGAACCCACCCAAAGGCAGGAGTTCAAAAGTGCATCTTGCACTCCAGGACTTTAGGTTTGTTTTCCACGTAGCAAGAACTGTGGTCAGGGAAAAAGCACACAAGGCACACAGCAAGGAGATGAGAAAAAAGTAAAATTGTAACCTGTCATGGGGCCTATTGCATGCCAAGTGTTTTCTAAGTGGTGAGAAATGAAAGTATGTGCTGGCTGTGCTGTGCTCAACAGCTTTAAGAAAAAACAGCCAATATACACCTGACACTGAAAGCTCCACCGTGTCTCCAAGGAAGAAGATATTTACATAGAAGAAATTTATATTGGCTATTTTCCTTTTCAGTAAACTGACCTTAATCTTCATATGTTCACCTTCCTAACCTAACCTTTGGTAGAGATCACAATGTTCCACAGTGAGTCCCCTCACAAAACACCATTTTATCTGGGTTTAAAAACCCTGATTCTGACAGTCTGAACTTGAAGACATTGTTGTATCAGCACAGATTTTGATCAGCATAGTTTTTACTCAGACCTAGGACATCCCAGCCTCTGGAGCAGATCACAGCACTAAGTAAAGGTGACACAGATTGCAACAGGCAGATGACACCCTGGTCAGGAGGCATTTCAGACAAAGGAAGAGAACATTCCAAAGACTTGTGCAATTTCAGACAACATCCACAATTATGACCTTTATTCCAAACAAATGAAGCCTCCTGTTCTTCCAATGGTCTGTCATCTCCCTCAGTTATGTCATGGAGATGCATATATGCTTATCTTAACAACAAGGGGCCATATAAAGGGTTGAAGCATTAAGCCTTGGTGGAGGCATGAAAACCAAAAGGGAAATATTTATGTTAAAAATAGGTAGGGATGAAGGCAGGAATGCATGCAGGCAGAAGGCAGGAAGACAGGCAGGAAGGTAGGCAGGAAGACAGGAAGGAAGGCAGGAAGGAAGATTTGTTTGGGTTTTTTTCCCCATGAATTTACATTGAACTGCCAACATGGAAGTGACTAAATGCTGACAGGACATAAGCTGCTGCTACTCCTCTAATGCTGCCCTCTAATCACATGTGATGAAAATTTTTTGCTGTACCCAAAAACCACACACCCACATTTTGAACCCGTTTGCTAGAGAAAGGATATGCATTTCTCTCCAAGTCTTCAGCTTATCACAAGGTGGTCAAACAATGGTGATGAGACACTCCCTCTTGACTGGTGTTTACCAGCACTGATGGGTGAATGAGCTCGTTAGAGAATGACAAGACTTTTAACATTTGGAGGGGCAGAATATTACAATTAAAGACATAGCAACCCAAGTTTTTGTTTCACATGTTTCTGTTACAATACTTCCCTTCAGCTAATTCAGATCTTCCATTTTTAAAACATGGCTGGACCTTTAAAGAACATATAAGGGACATACCACGGGAACTTGAAAACCCTCTCTCTTTTAAAAATTACAGGAAATATGAAAATGTCTTACCCTAAGGACATTTACAATGAAAGAAAACAGCCTTGGGCTTGTTAAGGGCCGTTATATTTGCCCTGAGCAACTCATGCTTTTAACAATTCAGACTGAAAGAAATACAGAATTTCAATAAACTAGTAAGTAAGTAAATAAATAAATAATTCACCCATCTGATGCCAGCATCAAAACAGTAGGAAACCTTATTAGTTCCTTTATTTCCTTTCATATCTGGCTCTGTTGATACAGCACAGAATGTGAACAACATACTAGCAAACTTCAAACAGGGACTGAGATTATATCCAACAAAGCTAGAAGGGGAAATTCAACACCCACACAGTATATTCATAAGGAAACAAAACAAATATATTTACTTTATGTGACAGTTTGAATTTATTATAAGTTGCATATAATTTCCTGCCTCATTTCTTGAGGACTCTTATAATTTATTTCAGGAGGTCTTTCATTACCACACAACCCTTCCCTCTACCCTGACACCCTCTCTGCTGAACCTCCTCTATGAGAAGTCCTTGAGCAGCAGAAATTTTAAAGGATGAAGCTTTGGAAGAGATTTCATAAACACAGTGAAAACAAAAGTGGAAACAATGTGAAAATTAATGTACAGTAGAATCAATGGACATATCACTAATTTCTCTGCCAGCTAGAAGGACTGCCCCTATAAGAAGTGACCAAAAAATCCACAGGTGGCAAAACTAATAAGATTTCTACATATGCTGGTTTTGTTAGAAAATTAAATCTCACAAATACACACACTGCTTCCTCTCCCCTTCCAATGTGACACAACTTGAGCTGCTTTTATAAGAAGTTTAGAAAAGGTCAGTTATTACAGACAAAAAAAAAGGTGGTCATATATGGAATTAAATTATAGAGAGGATACTTAAAAGGTGGATGATAGATTAAAATCTCAGACCTGTGATGAAATTATTCATATTCCCTGAGATAGAAGGACATCTAAGTGGTCAGATTTTGCTAAGCTTTGACTTTTAGTGGCCTGTGTTCACAGACTGTGTTCACACAAGGTTAACAGACTAAGAGAAGATCTCACTCCATGAAATGTATATGCCTTGCTAACTTCCCCTATTTTGCCTATATATACATCTAAGAATTAGAACATGTTGTAACACCTTGAGTATGCAAAACTGGTCAGTCATCTGTTAAGACAAGCTTACTGTCCATAAGGTGATGCAAAAAGCTGGAGAAACCCACAGAAAAAATTAGCCTTTTCAAGGGTTAGGAAGAAGTTTTGGTTCAAAGCCAAGTACAATATTCTGATGAAATAAACACTTCATGCCAATTTTTGGATTAGTTGTTGTCTACCAGATGAGAAGACTTATTTTAGAACTGTCCTTGGCTTGGGCTGAGACAAATAATTTATTTTTCTTTTTCCTGATCCCCATCATGTTATTATAGCACCTGGTGATTGGCATGTTTTCCCTTTTTCCTTCCAATACCTTTAGCTTTTTAATTTTTTCCATAAGGATGATCTTACCATTCTTTTTTCTTCCTCAGACTGCAATTTACCATTTTACCCCCTTGTAATTATTTCCCATACAATTCTGATTTTCTTACAAAGTTAAGAAAATAGCTACAGAAAAGAAATGGAACCAACACTGCTGTTTGCAGATTTGACAATACAAAAGAAACCATCAGGTTTTATCTGGACACCTAATGACACAGTTATAAGGGATTAAGATTTTATTTTCTTCAATGAAAATTTAGTCATGCAGAAACTGATACTCCTCTTCTAATGAATTATTTGTCTGGTCATGTGGCCTTGTCAGACTTTATAATGATCATGAACCTTCTGAACATTGAAGGTGTTAATTGTCCAGCTGACAGATCCATGACTACAGGTAACCACATTCAAATCTTCAGACTTCAGTGTTCTATGTCACACCTTCTTTTATTATTCTTTTGCAGCCCTATGAATCTAGCAAAGTCATTAAAAGAACATGTTAAACTTTAGTGACACTGGTGAAGCAGACCAGTAACTCAACAGTCTACATTAAGTACTGACCTCTTTTCACTAAAATTCAAAACCAAAAAAATTTTCACCACATAAACTTAGTTTAGCTCATGCAGCTTCTGCTCTCGGTAGAAGAAGAAATAAGTTTGAAGTTTTATACTTCAAGAATCTGAAGGAAGAGGTTAGTAAAATATGTCCCAATATAGAATTCTAGAGTAAATAGCAAGAAATTATAATCATACATATTTAGTAGCATCTAGTCCTTCCTATAAGAAGTGGTTTTGTTTTATAGACATGACATATCTGAAGTACGGCAGCATGGGTCACAAACCACAATGGTGAGATATTTTCACTTTGTAACATGAATAGATCTCAGCTCTGTATAGCTGAACTCTGCATTTCAGTTCATCCTCACCCAACTGATCTGAGCAAATGCTAGTTTGTACATGATCTATACATGATCCCGCATGAAAATACATTTGTGTTCTTTGGACCTCACACTGGAAAACACCCCTTTAATATACCTACAATTTTTGAGACAGACGAGCTGACACAGCAGTAGGTAGACCTATCTACACATGAAAGGAAAAACCGTCAAGCTTTATACATTCAGATGTAAACAAGAAACATATTCATTTCACTGCCTAATTGCGCTTGTGGTCATCCAAGACAGAGCCAGTTAGATAATAGGGGAGTGTAATGCCAAAGAGCCTGGAAGGAATGGGCTATTGTATTTGACTATTTTCCATGTACAAATTAGCACAGCAAAAGAAAGAAATCCTGCAGAAAAACACATGTACATTATTATACTCTAGAGTGTTACTTCTGTAAGTATCACAACAGCAACAAAGAGCTGAAAAATGCTGCTGAAAAGATGCAAATAAAAAATGCAAATGTGTTTAAATGTCCTCCTGACATGACGTGATTTGACTTCCAGTTCAGCTGAGCTCATGGCTGGTTTTGGTTTGGCCACATTCCTTTGAGTTAGACAACTGTGATTTGCTTGTGCTAGGCTTTTATTTTTAAACTAACAGAAAGTAAAATCTCTGGAACAAAATGCCTGCTTTCTTTTGTTGCTCTTAGAAGTAGTATTTCCTTAGCATGAAAAGTTCATGGAGCAATAAGCAAAATTCTACAAATATCTGGTCTTTCTCTGGAAAGAGAAACTGCATTTTCATACTACTTTTTCAAGACAAGCACCTTAGTGTTATGGCTCAGATTCTTAAGAGTAGCTGTGAAAATACTTAGTTCAGGTAAATGCTAGAGAAACTGGTTCTCTGAGTATGGAGCAAGTTTTAGGACAGTTGACAAAATACGCTAGGGACCCCCAGTGACCTGCACTCAACTGAAAATGAATACAATTTCTTCTGAAGAAGGTTAAGAACCCCAATGGAGTAGTGAGCAGCACTCACTACGACATCACTCCAGGCAGCTGATAGTGAGAGAAAGAGGAGGGGTTATTGCTGTTGCTGCCTGTGGACTTGTCACAGCCTGCGAGGCTGCTAAGGCTCAATTGCCTTAGCATCACATGTACAGAGGTTGTACATGTGCCTGGGCTCTGCAACCTCCTTCCTGAGGCGAGGATGCTCAACAAAGAATTTATGTGCTACTTCGCTCTACTGTGTTGTACTGAAAATTTAGGAACGTGTGATAAATTATTCTAAGAGCAATCCTGTAAGCATTTATTGAATAACCTTAGTGCTTGCAACTGTGAACCTTTGCTAATGAAGTGCCACATGACAAGAAGCTGCGGGTAATTGTTATCATGGGAAAGATAGGGCCTTTAGAAGAGATACAAGGTGATACACATAAATCCAAATGTTGATTGTCATAGATTTCAAACTCATTCTGTCTACCTGGCTAAAGGCTAACATCTAGGATGCTAACAGCCAGGTCACAGCCTGATTTAATGACTTCTTGTTTTTCTGTCAAAAAAGATCTATGAGCTTTCTACCATGCCTTTGGTGAAACCATGCTGCAATAAACTGCAGTAGGAATGGGTGTACCAAGGTATCCTACAACTTATCCCTATCTCTAGCCAAGCTGTAAGTCAAACACTGGAATGTTTACCTAATCTCCTGCTGAAAGCAAGAGAGAAATTTTCTGAACTATGGAAGGAGCAAAAGAATGGCTTGATTGAAAAAGGAAAGTTAAGCTTGCTTCACATCACTATTCTTAAGGTACAAAGAGATTTGCGGGGAGGGGAAATCTCTTGAGGCAGGGTAAGTCATACAAATAAAAACTAGTATAATGTGGAATATAATGCATAATATTTGGCACCAGAATGCATTATTTATTTTCTTGAATCAGGGACTGAGAACTTAATTCACAAGCAGCAGAGTGATATACAAATATTATGAGTATGAGCTTAACATGGGGCCAAATCCCCCAGTCTTCACACATTCTTGTTGAGTCATATCTCCTGTTGATCTTTCTTAAATGAGTCCTGCAGGATTGTCTCTGTCATTACTGACTTATTACAGTCATCAAGTAATAAACATCTCATTTTCAAACATGAAAGAGAATCTATGCTGACTTTATGCCATTTTGTGCAAATTCAGTATTATAAATGGAAAACAGCCTTTTAAACAAAGTAAGACTTTTATATCAGTACAGACAGCATTCTTATTTCTAGCGCTCAAATAGTATTTAGTGACTCTATCCAAAAAGCTGTTTCTTCTTTTTTTTTAATAATACAGTCATTTAAAAGAAGTATTTTGAACAGGGTTATCCTAATGGTTAGCTCTCCATATGGCTACTAAAAATTGTGTTAAGATTAGTTTACAATGATTACTATGGGTTGGTGGACACAGATAAATAAGATGGAAGCTGCTATAAAATTAATGTATTTCTTAACTTAATGGTGTTTTGCTATTTTAACTACTATATTCAATCAAATTCTAGGAAAACAGCAATATGCATATGCCAAAATGACTCTGGCATCAAAAGCATATATATATATATATATATCAAATATGTATATTAATATCCTTTCTGCAGATTTTCTGATTGCCAACACACTGCTCATAAAATTAAGTATGAGTCAAAATAGAACATATAATGTCAATCAAACAGCATAGGTACATCTCTCAGCTGTAAGCATCCTATCAGGAAAATGAGGGGAAGTATGCAGGAAAATAATATAGCAATGATCAAATTTACTGCCCCGAAGTATACCAGATATCACAGAATGTATCTCTCAAAGGTTGGTATAAACTTGACTCTGTAATGAGGTATAGAAATAATAAGAGCTCATTTAAGTTGGTTTCAGGAAAAAGTTCAGTACATGCTGTACCTGTTTTCTCTGCATGTGCAAAACTTTTTTTTTTTTTTTGGAAGAAAATTCCAGGAACATTACAGCACGATACAGTTTGATTTAAAGAGCAGAGAAACAGCTCCTCTCTGAATCCCAAGCAGTTAAATCACCATTTACAGGTCATTTAGAAGTTTAGAAAGCTGATGCCAACATCAACTTCTTGGTTCTACCTGCAGCAACCCATAATATCGAGCCTCCAAGTCTGCAGGGCTGTAGACAGCATAAAACTTACATGACTTGTTCGAAACAAACTCTCTCCAACCGCTATCTTAAGAGATTAAAAACATACCCACCCGCATATATGCACGCAGATACAGACTCAGCTAGAGGCGGTACGCATTTTAGGAAAGAAATGGCATTTACCAGGATGAGGGAAGCTAGAAGCAGGGTGCCGGCGGCTGTCCAGCGGCAGCACTCCATTGTCGGGTGGGTGCCGGCCCTGCGGTCAGACAGGCGAGCTCCGTCCCCGCAGCCCGGTGCCAGCCTTCAGCCCCGCTTCCCCGCCTCCATCGGCTCCTCCGCGCCCGGCGTGCGTGAGCGGGCTGGCCGAGCTGCGGGGAAGCGCTTGGCCAAGCCCCCTCCTCCTGCTCAGACGTGCAGCACAACAAAGCCAAGAGGTCTGGGGAAAGCGTAGCAGCTACAGCGGGGAAGGAAAAAGAGAGCGGGAGAGGAGGAGTAGTAGGAGGAGAGAGGCAGAATGGCAGAGGTCTGCCTGCAGCTCCCGGAGCGCCGCTTCACCACTTGCCGTGAGCTGTTCGCGCTTACTGCTGGGTCAGTAGCTCTCCTGAGCGTGCATTGTTCCAGACAGGAGGGAAACTCAATCTGTGTCAATGCAGAACGTATGCCATAAAAAACACCAATAGGAAAATGCTTACATCCTCTAGGGAGAATGCACAGTTTGCTAAAGCCTCGATTCTTTACAGAAAAATGCTCTCTTTTACACCATTTGCTCAGCAATAAAGAGCTCTGCATCTGCTTTAAAATTGTGAAGCAAAAATGTTTTCAACAGGACTGGGTGACAGTCTTTCTGTAACTACATTTTTATTCTTTGGGGAAATTTAAAACCTAACCCATTGGAAGGAAAGTGGGATTACTGGAGGAAGAATTTTGCACAGAAAGTCAAAGACTCACACACCTCAGAAAAGGTGGGAACTCTGCCTTTTAAGTATTAATTTGACAGATAGGAGTTTCAAACAACTGGTAACTGGTCTCTGTCTGTTCAGAGTTCATTTAATTTGCCTGCCTATGCTTCTGCATTGCCTGAATTCTCCAGCTTTTTTTTTTCTTTTTTTTTTCTTTTTTTTTTTTTTTTTTACTGTCCTTTTATTTTATTTTCTGAAGGAGAAATTTCAAACTGGATCCAAGAATTTTCTAAAAGCAGTAGACAATCGCCCACATTGGACTGAGCTGGATGCCTTGCAGTTACAACATTTTGGTGCTGTAGGGCACATCACGTCCATATGGGCATATAGACAGCCCAGTAAAGTCATGATTCTGGCTCATCAGCAAGCTCAGACAATGGAGAAAAATAAGGTACATGTGTGTTAGGGGTGGAGAATAGTATGCTATGCTTAAAAGTCTTAGTCTTAAAAGTGACTGAAGTCAGAAGCTAGCAAAGGAAAAGGAAACTCTGCCAAGGGCCAGGAGTGGGGACAGAAAGGAAAAAGGAGCAAGGGTAGACCACAGACTGTTTAAGAGAACTTCACATCAGTAGAAATTAAAATCTGCCTGGAGGAAAAGCTGGATGAACAGATGGAAATTGATACAGACTTTGTAAAACAAAAGGAACTGGGTGGAAAAATGAAAAAGAGTCATAGATGAGAAGTCAGGAGGACAGAAGTGTGTGGCTTTGTATAACAGGAACAGAAACATAAACACTGAAGTTATCTGAAGGCCAAAATAGAAAAGATATCAACTAGATGGAGATAGGCTTTAGGAAACAAGGCTGAAGAATAAATTTAAAATAAGAAATTAAAGTAATTAGGAACAGTGGGAGAAATAGATTTCAGCCTTCACTGCCCAGCAGTCATTCGGTTTGGAATTGGCAGGTGAAGAAGCAGGGCCAGAAAGACTGAAAAGGCTCAGTAGGGAGGTGCTATGATGGAAAATGCAGTAGCTGGACTGAACATATCAGGGATGAGAAAAGGTTTGAAACAGGTTCCAAGATTCCTATAGTACATCTTTATGTATCCACATAGAGATACAGCAACTTCAGTGACTTCTTCGTGGAGGAAAGGAGAGGGATGGACCACTTTGCACCACCAGAAGTGAGGAAGCAACTATAGGATGACATCAACAGACAAATTTTGACTTCTTCTATTGCCCTTTAAAACTCAGGAAACTCAACATATAAATCCACTAAAAATCTAGTTTACCTTTTACAAATAACACCATTATCCCCCTGAAGTAAAGCCCTCGTACTTTTCTTCACCAGCAGTGTCAACACATACACCGAGTTCTGCACAAAAGGATTTTGTCCATACATCTCCTAGCTATTGTTGTATGTTTTCCACCTTACACTTTTCCTTCTCTACAAGACTAATTGGAGTAATTGGAGCATACTTAACAGTAGTTCCTGGAATTCCTGTAAATGAAATTCTCAAGACAAACTTTTAAATGTAAACAGCAAGATTTGTAATATTGAATAAATGAATCATGGCTGCTTTATTGTTAAGAAAAAAACTGCTGCAATTATGATTACATGACTTACAATGGATGGAACAACAGACAAAGATGTTTTCATAACCATGTGTTTGGGTTTATTTGTATGGTTTATTTATTTTTTTCTTTCTCTTAGTCTTGACTTTAAACTGGAGATGTTGCACTAACATACAAACTCATTTCTGAATACCTCATTTTAGGTATTTCTTGTTCAACTTTGGAAAATGTGGCTTTTTTAGAAGGAAGTATAGGATATTATTCTTATCTGTACAGAAGCCCCAATAGACAATTGTATCATCTAAGATGGAGTAATATTTTTGGAATTATATTGATATTCAATGTCAGTTTTCTGATCATGGAACTCCATCACAGCTGATGGGAATGCTGCATGATGAATGATGGTGGGAGACAGGACTTTATTATACAATAGAATGATAGAATCATTAGGTTGGATAAAACCTTTAAGATCACCAAGTCCAAATGTTACTTTAACACTGCCAATTCTACCAATAAACAATGCCCCCAAGCACCACATCTACACATCTTTTGAATACCTCCAGGGATGGTGACTCAACCACTTCCCTTGACAGCCTGACAACCACCTCAGTTCCCAATATTTCATCTAAACATCTGCTGTTTCAGCTTGAGGTTGTTTCTTCTTCTCCTACTACTTGTTCATTGGGAGAAGTGACTGACCACCAACTCAGAGTTGTAGACAGTGACCAGGTGTCCCCCCAGTCTTCTTTTCTCCAGGCTCAATGCCCCAGTTCCCTCAGCCACTCCTCACAGGATGTGTGCTCTTCACCAGCTCCCTTGCTCTTTTTTGGATGTGCTCCAGAACTTCAATTTCTTTCTTGTAGTGAGTTGAATGTCTTACAGTAATGCCACAAAATTATGTAGTCTGCAATGTTCAGACATGTCAAAAAGGTGACTTTAAAGAGCTTTCTTTATTCAAGATATGTGTTTAATCACTAGCACAGCAGCATGATATTCATAATAGTATTACAATACGCCTGAAATTCACCATGACTGATACTCTGTTGCACATTTAAAATTTAGACCAGAGTCTAAAATGCAGCTTGAATTTTGTTTTCACAACGAACTCATGCAAACCATGTAATTTTTTCATGAAACCACATAAATATTCTTAATAAAAACCACTATAAATAAAAACCCACATTCTTCCAACAGTTTGGCTTTCAGTTTTCTGCACATAGTTGAACTTAGAAATCAAAGTGAAATTCAGGGAATGGAAACATATGAATCAAGTCCAAGGGAAAGGTCTACTCAAATTCTTGCCTATAGCTTTAATGAGCAGTCATGCCCAATATCTGCCAATTTCTACAGAACTGTATTGGATCTACCTTAAGGCTCATTTGAGTTATTCCTAACTGGAAAAAAAAAGAAAAAAAAAACTGAAAGAAAAGAAAGAAAAGAAAGAAAAGAAAGAAAAGAAAGAAAAGAAAGAAAAGAAAGGAAGGCAAGAAAGAAAAGAAGAAAGAGAGAAAGAAAGAAAGAAAGAAAGAAAGAAAGAAAGAAAGAAAGAAAGAAAGAAAGAAAGAAAGAAAGAGAAAGAGAGAAAGAAAAGAAAGAAGAAAAGAAAGAAAAGAAAGAAAAGAAAGAAAGAAAGAAAGAAAGAAAGAAAGAAAGAAAGAAAGAAAGAAAGAAAGAAAGAAAGAAAGAAAGAAAGAAAGAAAGAAAGAAAGAAAGAAAGAAAGAGTAGATTTACTGAAAAATTACATTAAAGCATCAACTATCTGTGAGGGCTCTAAAGCCTATCTCCATGTCCTGCTGTTTAGGCCCAGGATTTTATTATACTGCATATATGCATTTGTATGGAGTTAATTTATTTGTTTTGCTGACATTTCATTCTATATATGGAACACTATTTTGGGATTATGGAGTGTGGTATTTCTTCTTTGGATGCACATATATATATATATATAAAATAAAGCCTACACTACAAAGGAAAAGACGCTCTAAACAAAGTAACATTGCCTGAAGAGTGCAAAAACTTGGACCCTGTTCATATCCAAATTTTCTCTGTCATATACCCCAAGTGAATACAAGAATTCAGAACAATAAGAGTGCTATCTGAAGCCGAAGTAATAGCTGAAACTTTAAGGGATATGTTAGCCAGTGTGGATGGTGCCTAATCTGCCCAGCACTGTTGTTTTCCCCGTAAGACAGAGGTGGTTTTTAGCAAAATCTTAAAGCTACAGATGAATTCCTGAGACACTAAAAATAATTTTCAAAACCTAGTAATGGAGATTGGTGAATCTAGGATTGCATTCAGCACCACTTTCTGAGTACACATATGCAAATATGTCACCCTCCAAACCCTTACAAATACATGCCTTTCACCATCTCAAGGGAGATTGCACAAATACTTGCTACTCTGTGTTCTGAAAATTACACCTTCCACTTTCTGAAGTGGTTATTTATTCCAGTTTTCCTTCACCTCTTACAGGTGTTTGTTAAATTAAATCTGTTTGCATCTGTTTGAAAGAAACAGAATTCATAATCGACACTGTACTATACCTATTAGAGATTATATGAAATGGAAGTAGAAGCCAAGGTGGGTGTCTGAAGCAGTATTTTAAGCTTTACAGATTTAACAATACTTAATTTGAAAAACACACATGCAGGCAGGAAAAACCTGTTAACATCCATATACTTTCTAGCAGGAAAGAGTGAACTCAGCTTTGGAGCTGATCTCCCTGGTGAGAATATGCTACCATTGTCACTCAGAAGACACCTGTCTCTTCCTGGTATCTGGACCTCTTTTTTGCCATACAGTCTGTAGCAAATGGAATTTTTAAATTTTTTCTACTTTTTCAGTTAGCATTAGTTCTTAGATTTTTTTTTCTATTATAAACCTGGATTGATTTCTGGGAATGTGGAAGCTTGTGCAAATATAGAAAGTGAGAAGTAGAAGGGAGCCAGTGCTTTATAAGTGGATATGGGCAGGATTTGCATTTACATGTATGTGTATCACTGTGTGCCTTCCAAGGCTGTGAAAGAAACTAGAATGAAAGATATAAGGACTGTAATATTCTGGAGTGTCTAGGTACAGCTCATTTAGATATACATGATGCATGATTATGAAAGCACTTTTCCTTAAAGTTTAAGGTGCTGATGCATACAAACCTTTAGCTAGACACTCCAGCTTGAGATAAGACTCAAAAGTATGATAGGAGGAACAATACAGCTCTGAGCAGTAAGAAATTCCTTATTCATGCCTAGCAGGGAAATAGATACATAGTTCAGCCTTCAGATTCACCAGGTCTTTACTCTTTACGAGAGACTGGTTGCCATGAGCACTGGGGTGAAATGCTGTCACTTTGGGACAGGTGCACTGTGATCTCTCTGTGTTCAACACTCACATTTAATGTGAAGCGAGGTCTCAAGAAAGGGAAGATAGGTAACATTGCATAATCCATTTTGTTTGAACAGAAATCACACCTATGAGATGCTTCCACATGAAACATTTTAAGCTTCCAGTATTGAAGCTGAACAGTTCCCTCTTCCATGGGAATAATGGAAAAAAGTTGGAGTGAATTCCTATATAGGACTGCTTCTTGAAATTCAACTGTACTTATTGAAGTAGTGAGCTATAGAGAACTCTCCCCTTCTTTGCTAGTTGTTACCATTTACCTTATGAATGATGATATCTGTTGTATTTCAGTAATAGACCTAGACCTTTGCCAGAAGTAAAATCTAAACCAAAATTTCACCAAAATGTCTAAATGGTTATAGACTCCTCCAGGGTTTATCACAACAATTTAACACCATGTTCAATTTTTTCTTTGTAAGGGTGTGGCAGTTTAGTGGATGAGCCAAACATCTTGAACAGACATGCTTGAGAACCTAAGTTAAAACAACAAAAAAGGGAAATTCTGCAACAGGAGACACAAAATTACTTCCTCCTCCTGTTTTGACAGAGAATTCCAGGTGAACAAGGCAAGCACTTATATATCATTCTTCCAACATAATTTCTCTCTCAGGCTTATTTCTTCAGACAAGACAGTTTCCTCTATTGTTGTGCTGCTGTATGCTCCTTTTGAAGTCTACTTTCAGAAGATTTTTCAAGAAACCTTATTTATCTCCCCTCTTTCCATGCCTTTTGCCTCCCAGTCACTGCTGTATCTCAGCTTGCTCTCAAACTTGACTTGCCTTGCTTTTCCAGCAGCCCACAAAACACAGAAAACAATCAGTTTCTGTTTTAAAAACAGGGCACTGGAAGTACAGTAAGATTAAGTGAGATTAAGTAATTTACCCATGATTTTACATGAAGGCACTAACAGAGGACAGAATTGTACAACATTTCTGAAGTTGCAAACCAGCAGCCTTAGCTATATGGACCCATATGGTGCTTAAGTTCCATGAGAAATCACATGAAAGTAAATCTCACTTAAATATGTATGACAAAGTAACACTAATTGCAGAGCATTTCCATTGCCTTACAGAACATCCAGATCTTGCAATGAACTTCAAGTAAGAAACTTATTCTATAGCTCTTGAAAATCCATGAACAGTTTTATAGTCGTTGTGTTTTTAAATTATGGGCCTGACTTCAAATGCCAACTCAATATGTGAGTTTTGTTCTTCATGAAAGTCTCTAGGCATGCTGTTGGCAAAAATTCACCAGAAAAGAGATACTCAAAGAAGACACAAACAGGACTTATGTAATTAATGAGAAATCTCAATATTCAAACTATCAAGCCTGTGATTTTAGAGAGATTACACAGCAGCACTTGGGGCAGATGATACTGCTTTTGAATACTGCAGAAACAGAGCTTATATTTTTGTATCTGGAATTTTTTTGTATCAGTTGAGTTATAAATTTCTTTACTGATAAAACCAAACCCAAATCAAACAAAAAACCTCATAGGGTTTTCAACATCTAATTTAGACAAAAAAATTTGTCTCATTTTTCTTTCTATGGAAGTAAAGTATAGGTAATTATTTATATGGTCATTTGCAATGCAAATAGGATTCAATTACATTTCCATTTTCTTCTTATAAAAACTGAGATTCTATAAGCAGGCATAGACCATCATGAGTGAACCTAAATCATGTGAAACTGCCAAAATATAATGAAAGGAAGAATATGCAAGTTTTAATGATCTTACAAAGAAATGACACAAAAAAAAAAGACTAGGAAGTACATTTTGGATCCGAATTTGGAAAACCCCTAAGGTGGAGGTGGGATTTGTGTTTGCACCATTTGCAATACTCAGCTCTGTGTCTGTATTCAGCTTTCCAAAGTTTCCACAAGAGGAGGTGTGGAGGAAGGAGAGGAGTTGGATTCAAAGTCTTTGGGTTTTGGCCCATCTCTTGTGCTAGCAATTAATGAAAATTCCAGGACAGCACAAAGCATACTTTGAAATGTTCAGCCAGTGAGATATTTGAGCATTGGAGAAATCTTTCTTATTGAGAGGGTTTTGAATATCAAAACAATAGTGATGATGCTCCATGGTTGGAACACCCACTCAGTCACAATGTGTTTTTCTAAGCAAAAGACACAGACTGCTTACCCCCAAGTTGGCCAAGATAATAAAGTTTAGCAATGCAGATGAACAGCAAGGATTATTAGCACAAAGACACATAATGACATATTTGAAAGCTGGAATTGCTCTTGTGACAATTACAGAGATTGAGCAAATATGAAGGTCGATGTTGAGGAAAAGAAATCCTCAGGTTAGGAGACAAAAGACATTTTAAAATATAGAAAGATAAAGAATATGTTATAAATCATGAGAGTAAATGGTAGGATTTTGAAACAGCAGAGTACTCAAATGGCTGCAACATACACATAGGAGTGGAAAAAGGTATTCAGTAAAATATTTGAAACATATGGTTTTTGTTTATGTTTCTTGCAAATATTTGAGAAAAGAGAACAACTTCTACCTGTATACAATTGTGACCATGAATGCACTATTATGTTGTAACAAAAATGTATTTTTAAGCAACCACTAAAATACTGGAAGAGATTATAATGTTAATAACTAGGAGACTATCGTGTTCCATATTAAATTTCTCAGCATTGCAGCTCTCTGTGCAAAGAGCAGCAGTTTCTACTTGATGGATTAAACAGTTGCAAAATGGTAGAAATACAGGAAGCAGTGAAAAAAGACAGTATTTTCCTCTCAAGTGAGGCAGAAAATATTCTACTATCAGAAAAACAGGTGAAAAAACGAAATAATTTTTATTTTTTGGATTTACAGCTGGTAGGATCTGGTGACCTTCTAGTTTGAATGCATGATAGTTGGCAACTCAAAATTCAAATCCATATATGGACTGAATCATCACAGAAACACTTCTAAAAAACATTTGAAGAATGATTGTGTCTAGTAGATTTATCTGACTAGCTTGTACTGAGTCAGGCATGCAAGTAGATTATAGAATTTTAAGACACTCAATATTTTTCTTATTCAAGGAAGAAATCGGTAATAAAATTGGGAATAATAATGGAAAGGAACTCAGTAGGGTCTTTGACAACCCAAAACAGGTGAAAATAGAAGTAAGATCTTAATGGTATTTTGTCTGCATTATAATTTGTTTTAATGTGTAATGTGTGCTTACAGAATCTGAATTTCAAAAATAAAAGACTTTCATGTAGTGGTTGAAGATAAAGACAATCATGGCACTAAGAATGCAAATACCAAGGAACTGAAGAAAACTGTCTAGACTAAGAGAATTAAACCTTACCTATGAGAAAGATGTGATATTCCAGTCAAATCAACTGCTGCAGTAGACACAAATTTCTGAGCAATGGAAGGAGTATTTGCAAATAAACATCACCAGTTTTAGACATGGAAAACTAAACCCTTCACTCATACAAGAACTTCCTATCTGTCAGTTTTCATCAAATTGATCAATATATATTATCAAAATGTATTGAAGGACATGCTGAGAGGACAGCAGACAATGCTGCATGGATGAGCAAACAGGACTTTTGTGCCTGGGGTTACTCAAAGTCAGAAGTCAAATGCTCTAGTTCTGTAGCGTTTTGATTTATATTAATTTTGTCAGCATATCAGGACACAATTGATCTCTAACTGAATTTCAGACTAGATTATTTAGAACCATAATTTATTTACACAGTCACTGTGTCAAAGCCTGCTGCACTATCATTTTTACATGGGAAAAGCAGACAAGACTGAGTTCTGAATTACCTTCTGCAATTCGGAGCTTCAACCACAAAGGCTGTTTACCAGATGAATTCTCATGAGGATCTACTCTTTTCAGGTATCTTATTGCATCAGGCATATTTTAATCCCAATAATTATGAGAAATGTAAGACAATGAAAGGACTTCCTTTATCTGTACAAGAGAAGCATAAAGTCCCGTAATCTTTGCATGTCACAAATTCTCTGAGATCTTTTTGCAGTGTCTTTTTAGCTACCTCACTTGACAGTCCATGACAGACTGGCCTTTATTTTTGCACATCTTCTATCTTGCCTGAAGTCATAGCTATAACAAAGATATCTTCATATATATCCTTTAAAAAAACCTCTTGGAGCAATCATTATAGTTTGTATGTAACCAGATGCCATTTGTTTTATGTAAGCACTTTATCCACTGAAATGGGTATTTTATTTCATGCATTCTTATTTTCAAAGGCTAGTCCTTTGAATAATCTCTACTATATTTAGCTTATAAAGACTTTCATGGGGCTATCTTAATGCAGTTTTGTGTTAACCTTCTTTCTCTTATTTGAATCCTAATTTATAAAATCTGCTTTTATATATCTTTGACATTGGCAGTTGTTCCGACCACTTAGATTTGTAATTCTGTTTGTCTGCACCACATCACTGAAGATGATATGAAATATTTTTGTGTTGTACTGTGTCTTTGTGAAGTGAAAGTATAAGAGGGCTACTAGTTGGAATCCTTTGTTCTAGAAAAAAAATAATTTTGATATAATAAGAAAGAACTGTATCTAAATAATTAAAAATCATGGATGAGATCAGCTAATCAATTACTTACTGTGGTTATTATTTATGTGTTAAAATTTACATGTCCCTGCTAAACATTGCTTCTTCCTTCTCCTCACTTCCCTCCTGGCTTTGACCAAGTATATTGTCTTGTTCTTCTGTCAAAGTTCACAGTAAAAGATAAAGCAAAAGCAGCATGGTTGTATTATAGGTCTACATTGTATCTTTGTGAACTGAGACATCAATTTGGTTTCTTTTGTCATAATGTTTTAATATGTATGAACACAGGTCTTCTCTGCGTGGAGAAAGAAAATGGCATTGACTGCATTGTAGAACACTGTCAGCTTGTCAATAATTTCCTATGATTCCATCAACAATTCAAAACATAATGCAGGTAGGATGGAAGGAGCTAGAGCTTTCATACTGGCCGAGCTATACACTTTATGCTTAATAAAGTTTATTTTAATATAGATGTATCTATATGAAGATAAAGAAAGGCTCAGCTTTCATTAAAGGCTCAGCTTTCTAAAATCTATATGTAGGTGGAAATATATATGATACTTAAAAACCCCTTTCCTGGTGGGCAGAGGAAAACTCCTCAGAAATGCTATGCAACAGCAATGGGTAAGGTTAGTGATTTATAGTTTTGTAGTGTCACATAGCAGGAGAGGCTGTAACACCAGGAGTTTTGTCATAGATGCACTTCCTTCAGTGCCATCTATAATCATTAGGCTTTACATTTCTAAGGCCTTTCTGTTCAATAGAGCCTTCTTTCCACTGACTGACAGGCAGTCCTTGCTTGGTGTCTTCAAAATGCAGGTAGGGAAGCAAGCTGTGTGCCATTAATCCTCTTGTCCCAGAAATGCTCACAGTAGGACAGCCCTTCCTGAGACATCCACCCCTGTGACAAAGCTGCCACATACGACTGAGGTGTGCCTCATTTGTATAGGGTGAGTATAGGTGCATGTGTCAGGACCACTGTGCCATGTGTCCAACTAACTACAAAATTAGCCAGTTTCTTCTGTGTAAGTGACAGTAAACAGAGGTTTTGCAATTTATAAGCATGTCTGTCCACTAGCATAGTTATCACCACATGATTCAAAAGCATCTTTTATTTTCTGTATTCAGATGTGAGAATATGTGATACAGACAAGTGAGGTGCACGGTATAGACAATTACATGAAAGTTTATTGAAATTCTGGCCAACAATCACCAAACCATTCTCTGCCTAACTGGCTCAGAGGTAAATAAAGAAAATTTCTCTAAGCATATGCCCACACATCATGAGCTTTGTGCTTGAAGAAATGGTGCTCATGGCTGCTTTAATTAAACAACACTGATTACCTATTATTTGATGCCCAAGAAGGTAAAATCTACTAACCCTTCCTCTATAGTAACTGGATGTGGTGGGATAAAGCAAAACTAGTTAATATTTTGTATGTGTAACATGAAGGTATAATTTTGAGCCCTCTTCTCCCATCTTGTTAAGAGGCACCTAGAGCTTCCTTTAGGAAATCCAAGGATAGTATTTTAGCATTTATTAAAACACTTGTTACATTACTGGTTTGAATTTTCTCAGCTTTGGCTTTTTATATCCCTCTTCTGAATTACAAATACAGCAGTAGCTCCACTCTCACCACTTAAATTGTGAGAGACAGAGCTGACTTCAGGCTCCCTTATGCATTTTTGTGTTTTTAAAAGAGTTAAAAAGGAACCCTTTACCACATAATAAAAAACAGGTCTGGCCTGATCACCAGACTAGTCATTCCAGTAAGAATGGAGTGGGTGTTAAGGGCAGAGTCAAACTCTGCAGCTGAGTTTCAGTACTTGAGGAAAAAGACATCCTTTTCCAGCTACATTTTTCTTCTGTTCGTTGTATGTTTTCTTTTATTCTTCTGGGGAACACTGAGAATGAATATTTTACTATGGCATCACTCTGTAACCTGTGGCCTGTACTGCCACTGTTCCACAAAACACTGGCATCTACACAGCAGACAGCTTGCCATATCTGCAGTTTACATACTACTGTACTCCACGTCAAAAAATCTTACACATTCTTCAAGACTATTGGCAATTTAGGAGAAGATTCATTAGGGGAGAAATAATGATGAGTTTAAGTAAACAGTAGATATTTGGATTCTTAATAATATTTTGTACAAAATTTAATACTTTTATTTTCCATCTCTTAATAATTTCTTTTTGTTTCCATTACAATGAGCATTTTTCAAGCAGTGGTTCTAAATGAATCTGAGGTTCAGGAACATGAATGGTTGATTGCATTTCAGAAAATAATATTTTGATCCTAAGTAAGAAAAAAGACATAAGACTATGTCAAGGATAATTAACTGAAACAGCAGTTTGGGTAATTTTGACTGACCTGTTCTTGATCTCACTGGTCTCATGAAGAAAACACAAGAGGTAGAGCAGTACAGAGAGGATTCAGTTTCATGTAGCTGGCAACCAGAGAAAAATGCAACTTGGAATAAATAGTGCCAGATTTTCCAGCACTAGACACACAGTTACTGGCTTCTAAATCACAAGATTTTTGACATGCCTTGTAGAACTAAAAACTTGTCATGATATTTTTTTGAAAACCCATGAATACGTGCTCCCTCAATGTGTGTCATCACTGGCTGTGATTTATCCTGCTCCTTCCTGTATCGTGACTGGAGCAACTAATACTGTTTCAGGGAATATGGCAAGACATATTTCCCAAAAAGATCCTAAGTCATATTCCCCCAAAAGTCCTAAGCCAAAGATATAAAGCACATAAATAGTCAGAAACGTGTTTTTTTCTGACCCAGAGGAAATGCAAAATTTCTAAGCAGCATTATTCATTGGAGCACTTTTGCGAAAAGTGGATTTGTCAAGGGGCAATGGCCTTTGTTTGCACAATTTGTTTTTCACATTTACCTGACCTGTCTGCCTAAAAGCCTTGTGTAGGAGATAACTCTTCTGAAAACCCACTGAACTGCATTAGGATCAGACTTTATAAGGTTTCTATGCTCCTGCTAAGTATTTCCAGTTATAAGTATCTTTGGGAAGAATGTGTCATCTTTGAAAGACAGCCCCAGAGAAAATGAAAAAGTGGCTGCCTTCATAAATAGGATCCCATAGGCATTTTCATGACAGCATATTTACAGCCACAACAACTAGTAATTTGCAAACCAAACCGTTGGTATTTTTAGTGCCATCAAGCCTCCATATTAAACTTTGTGGGCAGAACAGTTTAAACCCAGACAGAATATTTAATGTATGCCTGTAAGAAACCACATTCCTCATTGACATTGAGGGGCCCAGAGAATGGGGCAGAGTTGTGGCAAGGAGTCATTATGGTGATTGCTTTTATAGTTTTTACAGTATTTGTTGTATTGTTGTGTAGAAATTACTGTTGCAACTAACTTCCTGAAATGTTATTGCATGCTCTCTGTTATACACGTTGGTCACACTTTTAGACATGATCACTGGTAGTTTATTTGTATAAATTTTGAATGATAAAGTCACTGCAGTTTGTCCTATACTCATTCATTCCCAAAATGATCTCAGAACAGACCACTAGAAGCCAGTCAGGGATAAATCCTGCACCTCTGCATGCCGGCATGTAAGTGCAGTTACATGAAGTCTATGCTAGAGGAAAGAGCAAGAATTTGATGATGGCGATAGACAGGTTTAGTACTCACATTAGTAGCTGACTGCTGCAGAGAGGTTAGTAGTGCAGCAGCCCCCTTTAGACTGTGCCTAAATGTTCAAGATGGGGCATAGCAGCAGTGTCAGAAACAACTTGGAGAGGATGTAAGGGAGAAAAACTAACAGACCAGCCAAGAATAAACCCACAAAATTCTATTGCATAGGAAGAAAAACACCCCTGCAAAAGGAGCACCACCAGATATGATGGCAGTCAAGGTCCACCACCCCCACAACACCCCCCCCCCCCATTAAATGTTTCCTTGGCAACCCAGGAAGGGCTAGGGCTGTCACAGAGCTGAAAGACAACCAGCAGTAGAAGTATCCCCACCACAGGAATGTGAAATTACCTATATTAATTTAATTTCACTCCAGCTGTTTGAAATGAGTAGCAAGTGGCTGTGCTAGCCCAGGTGGCTTTCTATATAAGGGTAGCATGTTTGTTTCCCCAGGTGAAAATAGCAAAGATGTTCAATAGACGGTAAAACTGCTCTAATGGCTCCTTAATGAACTCTCTTCTCCCACCCTTGTCATTTCTCAAAGAATTCAAGAATCCAGAGAAGGTGGTGAAGCACCCTAAAAATGACGTATGCCCCCTTCTCTGGGATAATAGCAAAAATAACACTGAGGGCATGCAATTTTCAATGGCAATTTTCAGTGCTGAGAGTAGCCTGTGTTCCACATGGATACTGCTTTCTAAGCAGCACTAAGCAACCCAAATGTCACATGGTCCTCTGGTATTTATTAACATGCTTCTCATTGCATTGTTAGATCAATAGCTATGTTTCTAATTAAAAGATTGCTTCTGAGAATAGCAATGAGAAGTACTATGTGCCACTTTATCAACCTTTCAACATAGGCTATTCACTTTTGTTCATGAAACTTCTCAATATCCAGGGAAAAAATAACTGTGTCAGATTCTCAGTATAGCACTACTAATTACGTCTTTTACAGGGTGGCACTTGAATTCAATTTGCTTTGAAAAGAACAAATAAGCAAGGTGCTCACATGAAGTTATACCAATAGAAAATAACGAACCTCCCTAGATGTTCTTCAAACTTACTCAAAGTAAGTACAGGACAGATACTAAAAGTCCCATTATTTAGCAAGATCATGCTAATAAATTCTGCAATATGCAATAGGCTAGAATTCTGCCTTCAAATGAACCTAAATAAGTCAAAAGGCAAAGGCACACAACACAGAGATTTGGTTTCAGCATAGATGGATAGAGTTATAGGATCATAGACTGGTTTGGGTTGGGAGGGGACCTTGAAGATCATCTAGTTCCAACCCCCTTGCTGTAGGGGATTGGAACTAGACCTGTTTGCTCAGAGTCCCCTCCAACCTGGCGTTGAACAGCTCTGAGGATGGGACATTCACAATTGTTCACCAGGCAACTTGTTCCAGCACCTTACCACCTTCACAGTTAAGACTTTCTTCCTAATATCTAACCAAAACCTACTCTCTTTCAATCTCAACCCATTCTTCCTTGTCCTGTCACTACATGCTTTTGTAAATAGTCTTGCCTCGTTTTTCCTGTAAATTCCCCTCAGGTACTGGACAGTCACAATTAGTTCTTTTCGAAGCCTTCTCTTTTACAGTCTGAGTGATTCCAATTCTATTAGCTCCAATAATGAGAAAATTACTTCCCTCACAGGAGAGGTGCTCTTTTCTCTCTGATCAACTTGATGGCATCCTGTGGACTCAGTCCAACAGGTCTCTGTCTGTCCTCTGCTGGATGCAGCCCTGCAGGTGGGGTCTCAGCGGAGCAGAGGGGCAGAATCCCCTCCCTGACCCTGCTGCCCACGCTGCTTTGGATACAGCCCAGGACACATTTGACTTCCTGGGTCATGTCCAGGCTCTCAGCCACCTGCACCCCCAAGTCCTTCTCCCCAGAGCTGCTGTGATCTGTTCATTCCCAGCCTGTGTTGGTGCTGGGGCTTTCCCCGACCCAGGTGCAGCACCTTGCACCCGGTCTTGGTAAGCCACCTGAGATTCCCATGGGCCCACTTCTTGAGCTTGTCCAGGTCCCCCTGGATGGCATCCCATCCTTCAGGTGTGTCAGCAGCACCACTCAGCTCATTGTCATTAAGCAAATTTGCTGAGGGTTCAAATTCACATTCAATCCCTCTATGTCATTAATGAAGACATTAAATAACATTGGTCCAAATATGGACTCCAAGACACCACTTGTCACTGATGTCCATTGGGACTCTGAGACATTATCACTGCCCTCTGGATGCAATTATCCAACCAATTCCTAATCTACTGATCTATTGAATCCATTGTTCTTCAATTTAGAGAGAAGGATGTTGTGGGGGGACTGTGTCAAAGGTTTTACAGAAGTCGAAATAGATGACATCTGTAGTTATTCCCTTGCCTACTGATGTAATCACTCCATCACAGAAAGTTAATTGGCTCGGCAAGCAGGACGTGCCCTTACTGAAGCCATGCTGGCTGTCTTGAATCAGCTCCCTGTCCTCCATGTGCCACAGCTTCTGTTCCATGATCTCCTCAGGCACAGAGGGGAGGCTGGCAGGGCTGTAGTTCCCAGAGTCTTCCTTTCTTCCCTTTGTAAAGATGGGTACAATGTTCCCCTTTTTCCAGTCCCCTGAGATTTTGCCTGACTGCCATGACTTTTCAAATATCACAGAGAGTGGCTTGGAAACTACATCAGTGGATTTCCTCAGAACTCTAGGATGCAGCTCATCAGGTCCCAAAGACTTGTGCAAATTCAAGTTCCTCAGGTGGTCAAGAACACTCTATTTACTTTCAACTGGGAGCACTTTGACATCCCAGTCCCATCCTGCTGTCCATCCCCTCAAGAGATGTGAAAAAGGAGCTGCCATTGAAAACAGGCATTGTGAGTACCTCAGCCTTCTCCTGAAAATTGTTACTTGTTCACAGTGTTACTTATCAGAGGCAGTACACCTTCCTTTTGAAATTTCTTTTCTGATTGACATATTTGTAGAAGCCCTTGTGATTCTTTGTGTCCCTTGTCATGTTCAGTTCCAGTTTTGCTTTGGTCTTCCTCTCCCACTCCCTACATAACCATGGTTCATGTCTGTACCCTCCTCAGGCTGTCTGGCCCTTTTTCCACTGTCTGCATTTGCTTCTCTTCCTTTAGTTTGACTGGCAGTTCCCTACTCAGTCATTCTGTCTCTTGCTTTCCTTGCCCATCTTCTTGCCCCTGAAGATTTCCAGCTGTTGTGCTCTGTGGAAGATTTCCCTAAATATCTGCCTGCTCTGTTCTGCTCCCTTGTTCCTAAGAGCTGTTTCCCTGGGGATCCCACTGACAATCTCCCTGAAGAGTTGGAAATCTGCCTTCCTAAAGTTCAGGGCCCAGGTTTGACTCCTTACCTGACCTATATTCCTCAAGACTGCAAACTCCATCAGTGTGTGATCACTGCAGCCCAGTGTGGTGGGGTATATACCTCCAATGTTGACATCCCTGATTAGTGCACTTATGTTGGTGACTATTGTATCTAGTACTGCATTCCCTCTGGTTAGTTTTTCTATCACTTGGCTTAGGAAGTTATCCCCATGCATTCCAGGAGTCTCCTGGACTGCCTACAGATTGCTGTGCTGCTTTTCAAGCAGATGTCTGTGTGGTTGAAGTCCCCCAGCAAAACAAGACCTGCATGCACATCAGAGAAGCAATTTTCCTGCTTACACACCCTCTTCTGTGAAGACCAAAGAGTTTGAAAATGTTTGCAGAATCAGGAAAAGCCTTTCTCACAGACATTTTGCCAGCTCTGATGGCTTACATACTGCAATTCATTGAGAGCTGAGGTACTGCATATCAAATGCTGTCTGGAGTAGAGACCACTTTTATTCTTTGCTGGCACTGTCAAGCATACAGACTGCAAGTTTACAGATTGCAGGCATTAACTGCAAATGAAAATTATACTGCTCAGGTTTTGTTTGAAATTTCTCAAAATGTCAGTTACAAAGGCATTACTGCAAAACATTTATCTTAATAAAAACAAACAGGGGACATGTATACTGACTGTCTAAACAATTTGACATTAAACAGTATGAGGGAAAAATGAAAATATAATCCAGACAAAAAATTTTAAAATTAAAGAATTTCCTTGTCTTCAGTGATGTGCAAGTCATCAGTTGTATTGATTTATGGCTGCTACTTACAACACTATAAATCAGAACTTCAATATTTTTTAAAGACAGATTTTAAGGTGAACATCCTTTCTCAATGTTTCCCCTCTTATGATAATTCAAAAAAAAAAGCCCAAAACTAGACTCTGTATTATTTTTTCCTTTTGACATATTTCCACACATTTGAGACTTCCACAGATAAAGGTCACTGGCCTTTAATTAAAAAAAAAGGAAAAAAGAAAAAAAAAATTAAATGTATGTTTTATCATTAGATGGCTTTTATTATGGCTACTTTCCTTACACCTTTTACTGAGTGTCAAGTTATAGAGATTTTATAACAATATTTTTACAGATACAGTAGAGTTAAGGGGTTTGAGAGAGTAACAGAGTGGCAGCTGAGGGAGAATGTGAAGAGGAGAAAAAAAAAGGGAGACAGTAAGGCATAGAGCCACTGACCTTTCACTGCCCTTTGCCCTGTAAGTGACCCAGGCTGGTTCCCCGTCTCCCTTTGCATCTTCCAGAAACCACCCAGCTGATTATCTCTCATGAGGTAGTCAAATTTTTCTGACATAACTCTGAGAAAAAAGTCATTCTGCCTTTAACCCTGAGAGGTGGAGGTGAATGGGAAGATAGAGTTTTGCGTTTGCTGCTGAGAGTCTGGAGCTAAATCTGGAAATAGCTAGAAAATTTATAAAACACCAGTACAATGACTGGTGTTTTATACATTCCTGCATATTTGAAAGACAGGGAAAAACATGTGAAAAGCAAGGGGTTTGACTCTCCAGGCCATCCATATGTGGAATTTCCATCCACATCAGCTGGAGTTCAGTATGTGAAAGCTCACAGAAGAAAATCCAAAAGGGCATGTAAAAGAAACAGATTTTTTTTTCCCCTGTGAAACCTGAAGCATTTAGCTTACTTTATGGAAGAGACAGCTACTCTGAAAGCTTCTGTAAGTGTGATTCAATTTTAATCAAAACAGTGACCAGAGAACTAGAAATCTAGAAATGTCATTTAATTTAAATTCATCACCTGCACTCCACCTCTCCCCCTCCTCCCCCCTTGCCCAATTCAACATCCCTTTTTCCTACCCCTGCCACATAAAAATTCCTCCAAAGGGAGAATGTAAACTGCTTTTTTGAAGATGGTAGAGATTTCTATTATACCACAATGTGGTCATTTATTAAGTAAGGAAAACAAAGTTTGTGCAAAAAGTAATATAATATGTGGTGTAATATAATAATTTACAGGTGGAAACTGTAAAACCCCTTAGGTCAAATTTAGAAAGTAAACTTGTGAATTTGAAGCACAGTTGTGTAATATCACCCAAAATAGTTCTGCACTCTAGCAGCAATGGCCACAAACTTTATCTACTCATGGGAAAATGAAAAAAAATTCTTCCAGTAAACTTGTTTATAATTTTATGAGATTAGAACTTGATGTGCAACACATACTAAGGAAAAAATATTGGCCAACCCCTAAATTCAATATACTGCTTCTGATTTATTTTGACAGAGTTTTAAGGCTCAAAGAAAAGCAAATTCTAGAGCTAGAAGAGAAAAAACAGTATCTGAATGATGAATTCTTTGCACTAATGTTTTCAGTTGTATTTGGAGGACTAACAGCAGGCACTGTGAGATTTCATATATTATATGCAACTACTAAGCCCAACCAAACAAATCTAAATATAACTCAGCAAAACATAACATAAAATAACATCATTTTATAAAAACCACTACAGTGCTGGAGCAGGGGGAAATGCATATACTGATATCTGGAAATTTATCAGTAAGAAAACACAGGAATATATCAGCTAAAAATATCTTCACCAGAAAAGTTGTATGCAGTCATGTACCAGTGATGGCCAGCTGGAACTTTGGTTCTGCTATCTTATCCCACAGACCACTCAGCAGCTTAGACTGAAAAAATATTGGCTTAGGGAAATTTCTGTCATCCACACCTGAGCATTGAAGATTTGGTAAAGCCTGACTCCAGACAGTCCCACCACAGGCACTGGCCTCAAATGGGGCCTTCTCACTTGCCCAAGAGTGACCCACAGGCTTCTTTCAACAGCTGTCCTAGCAGACCAAGGTAACAAAAAATATAGGTTAAAAAGGTTTAAAGTTTCCTGAGCATGTTCTAATTACCTCACCACGTAATTCTGAACAGCAATGAACTCAGTGGTGCTGAGAGAAAAGGCTATTGTCTAATAATTTTGGCAAATTTTTCTCTATTGATTTACTATTTTGTGGATGCCACTTACTTCATTATGACACATCATCTCTAATATGAATGTTATGTGCAAGACGTGCTGTAACATTTGGGAAATTCATCTATGACTTTGAATAAGTAAAATCCTGCATTTTTTGCCCACACATGGTGCTGTAAAATCATAAATATAAAACAGCACCCACTCTGCTCTTACATACAGCCTTAAAAGATTATGACAGATTAAGAGTGATGAATATTTCTTAGTTTATGTCTGCTTTGAAATGCCTTTTATCACTTGAGATACAGAATTGTTTGTCTTTTGAAAAAGAAGAACATGATATTCTCTGACAAATTATGACTGACTTATATCTGTCACATAAGGAAATATTATATTCATTTATCCAGATAATCCATTCAAATTCATGGGACTAAATTTCTCTAAGCAGTGTCACAAATCCAGATAGTTCTTCCACATGCAGTGTTTTATGTTTGCTCCCTTCCTTCAGCTTACACATTTGAAAAGACAAACAACAGTGTCTTATACACACATATGCTCATTAATTCACGTTATTTTTCCACATTTATGTTAGTTCAGGCATTATTGAGATAACATTTTTTTCTTGAAAACACTATAATAAATTTGATGTGCTTTCTTCCATAGTAGTTGCATCTACTTTAGTGATTGTTGTCTATCTTGACATCAAGCTCCACTGATAATAATGTCAAAAATGGTTGAGATGCAGGACATTCAGAAACCACATTAGAGCTTGGTATCATGTATCTAATAATTTACCTACATGAGAAAAAGTAGCAAATATGTGCTGGCAAAAGACTGCTTTCCATTTCTTTTAGAAGAAATTAAATTCACATCATTTCTCTGCATTGAAATGTTAGTGCTTCTTTCATCTTTTTGTGTTCCTTGAAGTCATAAGCACTTCCCAGTTCTCCAGCAGTTATGTTTGTTTTTAAATGTCAGTGCTATGTACCCAAACACTTTTTTAAAAGATAAGTTCATTCGTTGTGTATTTAAATACAACTCAGTTGCATAGGAAAAACAATTTTAAAATGAGCATACTTTACCTGAGAAGCACAGTAGGCTTTTGCTCACATATTATAAAGGCATACAGTTTCCACAGCCCCAAATCCTAAAAAGCAACTCACAGAGAAGTATTGTGTAATTCTTTGAATTGTGAACTTCACTTGTCTTCAGTTAAACATGATCCTACTGAAAATTTCTGAACTGTGCCCAACATTTCTGAAACAGCTAGGCTGATGTAGACTTCTTGTTACCCCATATTTCTCACCAACTCTTGAAGAAAAAGCTAAAAAAATATGTGCTCAGAGGGTACTCAAGTGTTACATGCAGTGTGAGGGAGAATTAATAATACAGGGCAAAAAGGATTAGACCTTGTTAGCCAGGGGATCCACAGGTTTTAACAAAATTACAAAATTTTAACTAAACATCTGCAAGAGTGGAGACTCATAAAATATAATAATTTTGATTGGAAAAGATGTTTAAGATAATCAAGATTAAGTCCAACCATTAGACCAGCGGTGCCAAGTCCACCATTAAACCACGACACACATCACATCTATGTGTCATTTACATGTGAAGCCTGTTTCAATGCCTGACCCTCATATCAGTTTTCCCAGTATTCAATCTAAACCTCCTCTGGCACAATTTGAGGCTGTTTCCTCTGTCCTATCACTTTTTACTTGGTAGAAAAGACCATCACCATCACCACACTACAGCCTTCTGACAGTGGCAGAGAGCAATAAAGCCTCCTTTGAGCCTCCTTTTCACCAGGATAAACCTTTGCAGATTCCTTAGCCACTTAAAAGATGTGTGCTCCTGACCAGCTCCATTGCCCTTCTCTGGACACGTTCCAACACCTCAATGTCTTTCTTGGAGTAAGAGTAAGAGGCCCAAAAGAAAATGCTTTCAAGATGTGGCCTCACTAGTGCTGAACACAGAGAAACAATCACTGCCACACGATTTCTGGCCAGGCGAGTGGCCAGGATGCCATTTGCCTTCTTGGCCACCTGGGCTCATGTTTGGCCAGCTGTTGACCAGCACCCCCTGATACTTTACTGCTCAGCATTTTTCCTGACACACTTCCTCAAGAGGATATTATAGGAATGCCCTTAAACCCTGTGTTTTAACAATTTTATTAAACTGCTAAATAAATTGTCTCAAAAAATATGACTGTACAGGCATGTAACAGATACAAAGATAGAACAATATAGTGGTGCACTGAGTGGCTTCAGAGACCCTACATGTTGTCTTTTCACTTAAGGCTGTGAAGCCTTCTCTTATGGAGCTGTTATTTGCCTCAGTAAAGCCAAAGCCAGCTGGTAAGTTGCATGCCTACGTAATGCTTTACTACTTCTCTTCTGGAGCTTATCCTCATATCCACACCCTGTCTGTGCGTTGCATTTTGTCATTTTAGCTCTGTCACAACTATTCTGCTTAGACAAATTGTTCTTTTGATACATCTGCATCCTGGGGCATAATGTTCTCGTGCTTGCAGGAGTCTGTCCTGCAAGCTTTCCTGAATTACTTTCTATGGGAATCCAACTTGCTTCCAAAGTGTGACCAGATCTGCTCTCTTTGAATAAAGGATCTGCTGCTATTTGTTTTCCTCACCCATAATGGGACCTACTCCTTCATGTTTTCTGCAACCAAAGCCCCATTACATCCTTGCATCCTTGCACATTTTTAGCTGTGTTCCTGGGCATCAAATTCTGGTCACCCTGACAGCTTCACCATGCCTGTACACAGTCTGTGACCAGTCTTCAGGTTAATTAAAAAATATTTTGCTGACTTCCTTACCCCAACCATAACATATTCCTCTCACCAGGTCACCTTTACTATGCCTAAAGATCTTCTGGAGCTATATTCATCCTGCTTGTGAAGAGAGTTTTCTCCTGGAAATCAGGCATGACTGATAGTGTTTTTTTATAGTGTTTTGTTCATTAGCATGCTTGGTCTTTTGACTGTAACTCCTTTTGTAACTGTTTTCTGCTTTTAATAGATGTTATTTTCAGAAAACTCTTCAGGTGTGGATTATTACTGTCATTAAGCTGGAGGAAGTGGAAATATAGGGCTCTTGACACTAACCCAAACCCATTAAGAGGACATAGGTTATACAGGGAGACTAAAATCTGCATTTTACTGGAAAAATTACTGGTTATTCAGAGAGCCAGGTAAAAGAAGATCAGATAATAGTGTGTTCAGAAAGAGCATGACAGAGGGAGAGAGCGCTGGGAAAAGGAAGGAAAGCCCTGCATTTTTCTGATGTCTCACCAACACAGTTCATCAAATGTCAGATCAGCATGTGAAGAAAGAACCAAAATTACCTCAAAAGGGTCAAGACAGTACAAAACAAAAAAAATCTTTTGTCTTTTGATATCACCTGTAGTCTTGCCTTGACATCCTGATTGACCTTCCACAAAGGACAGGAAAAAACATCTCCAGATCTGGGGACTTTCTTGCTAAATAAAAGAATCAGACTAAAAAGGAGGATAAGATCAGAAAAGGATATCACTGAGTTCACTTCAGTTGTTATTTAAAAGCTGTTTTCTTTGATATTATCTTGATTCTCCAGAATCAAAGCAGAAATGTGGATTCCTGTTTAAATTAAACAGAAAGCAATTTATCTCTATGAGGCAAAAAATTGGGCACATAGCCAGATTTTTTTTCTACAACACCAAATACCAGTGGACCTTCAAGAAGTAAGAGAAAAACCCTGGAGAAATTGGTAAAAGTGGTTTTCAGGAAGAACTGGGAAGCTGATACAGCTAGCCATCATGAAATAAGAGAGACAGAGTTCACTTATAAGGTACATACAGGTATGAGATGCTAAATGCTGGTGCTGGTGCTAAATGCTAAAACCAGCGCAAATGCTGGTTCGTTCATTAACCTTTATAACATGCAAGCAGTAGCATAACCAGTAACAGATAACTGGTACTTACCCTGCATTACCATTAGATACTTCCTGTCTTTTCTCAAAGAATACATTAACATTACTTAACTAACAATTTAAAAAAATTAAATTAAAAAATCAAGCCACTTATTTCTAACTGGGGCTTATAGGTACATTTTATCTATAAAAATCCTATATGATAATATTATTCATTTCCTATAATGGTTTATTTTAAATAAGGAGTAGTCTACTTACTGAAATATGAGAATGCACTGAGAAAAGAGATAAGAAGCTATATTTGAGCAGGTGAGTCAATAAATATGGGTAAAATATCAAGTTACAGGGGAATTGTCTTTCTGTAGAGAAGGGCAAAAGTTTACAGAATACTTATTTATCTGCCAGCCATGTTTTTCCTTTTTGTGAAGTGTGATACACAGAAATGTATCCCACCAGCCATGGGTACATGTTACATGTATCATAGTTGATGTTCCCTTTACCTTACAGGGATTAATTTTTGGGATAACATTTCCCCCCCCCCCTTTTAATATCAGGAAATTATTATACTTTTTTACTTACTCACTAACAACTGTTTAAAACATTACTTTCAAATATGACTAATTTAAGATATTTTTTAAATCCAAAATCAAAACATATGCTTGCATGGAATAAAAAAACCCCTACCTGAATTGAATTTTAAGTACTTTTGCCTTGGTTTGGCTATAATAAGAAAACACCACTTACAGTATCTTAGAAATGAAAATGATGGTTTCAAATTATAAGCTGCTGTTTATAAGTTACATTTTTCTGTAATGTTTCGAAAACATTACCCCCTCACAAGGGTATTTGTTCTGAATGTAAATTTAATCAAGTCATCAGTCCATTTGCAAAACAATAATGCACCAAATGCATGTGCATTTTTTCCCTATCTTTACCTTCATAATATGATTGCCTTTTTTTTTTAAAATCTACCTAGACATACAGTACTTTCTCAGCAGATTTGTTCCTTTAAGAATGCATTAAAATTATCTGGACCAAAAGAAATTCTTCTTCACTATTCTGCTTCCAAAACCAGCCAGTAGTGGCTGTCTAAAAGAGAAGATAAACACAGGAACAAATGGAAGTGTACATGTATGTGTCCCTTACCGAAGCATTCCACACATATAACTAGTACTCATAATCAATACAGATTATGAATATTTCAAATTTTCATTATAATGTAGCTTTCCTTGTTTTCTTCATCAACACAAAATTAAAACACAATTAAAATGTATTCAAGCTGTCTTTTTTTTCAGACCATATCTGAGCTGAAAAACTGACGCACAGAATTGTCGATAATCCAAATTTGTGACTTTTTGAAGAGACAGCAGAAAACACTATTTTTCAGTTTGGACATATCTAGTATGGACATTACTGACTAATTTATTTTGGTTGCAAGTCAGTGATTCTTGATATTTTTCATCTGATATTCTGCTCTTGTCTTCTTTATTCTTTTAATATATTCCTTCATGTTACAACCAAGAAGCCTTCTCAAAATGCCTGTGCAAATGCCAAAAATAATGTACAAATACCAAATTTAAAATGAGAACAAAAATAATAATATATTAGTTATACAGTTTATATTAGACATTAGATGCTTGACAGTGTTTCATTTTAATGTAGTTCTTATGGATATGGTTTATGAAAGAATTACAGATCTTGTTTCTCAGCATAAAGCAAAGAGTTGAAAGCTTCCAGTCACTGTAATGGACTGTAATATATACATTATATATATATATATATATATATATATATATATATATGTAAATAACCACCTACCTACCTACCTACCTACACGTAAGGGGAAGCAGTTATCAAGTGACAGCTTCAAACCTGTATAGGGGCTGAGTTTTACCTAAGTTTTATGGGAAAATGAATAGATTGGGTTTTAAGTGGCCTGAGTCTCAAAGAACATAACTGTACAAGACCGAACCATCAAATAATGCAAATCAGTCTATGCATATACACAAGATTGCATCAGCTGAACAGTGGATCTTGTTCCTAATCCTTAATTACTGCCTGCTCAAAAAAAAAAAAAAAAAAAAAAAGGAAAAAAAAACAACTACAAAAAAAGAAAAAGCTACATGTGAAGCAGGCTTGTTTGGTGACAAAGCATAATAGGAAAAGGTTCTTCACCTAGAGGCTGTTTGGGCACTGGAGTAGACTCCCCAGGGAGGTGGTCTTAACACCAGGCTGTCTGAACTCAAGAAGAATTTGGACTGCATTCTCAGGCACTTGGTATGACTTGAGGCATCCTGTGCAGGGCCAGGAGTTGGACTTGATTTTTGTGTGTCCCTTCCAACTCAGTTTATTCTATGATTCTGTCATTCCATGACTCTTAACTGGTCTTTGATTACACTGAAATGAACACATCATTTCAGAGTAAAAGCAAGAAGTTTAGCTTAGCCAAATTGCACCATACTAACATTAAATCCACCTTACCCCAACAGATAAATCTTCCTTTCAAAACTGATGTCCACCAGCTCTGAGTCAGGTACACTTTTGGGCAGCCTAGTGTGTGCAGCAGGATTGCTCAATTTACGGTGGTGGCTACCTCATGCTCCCTTTTCTGAACTCTTCTGCTTTTGTATGACAATGTGCTTCAATATTGTAGGTGAGCAGTGAATCCTACCTGCCAAAGAAACCAACACAACCCTTGAGGATTATTGAGCTGTGCATATGAGTACCAAATTATATGCTGAGAATAAACACCAAGAATCACCTTCCAAATTCAGAGGGCAAGCAGCAGCTAAGGAGATTCTAATCTTTTAAAGTACAAATTGCATTTTCCAAGCATGAAACAGAGTGGTTAGAAATTGAGTATCAACACGTTTCAAAACAAGATAGAAGGTAAGAGGGTTTCTGTTAGGCTTTTTTCAATTAAAAGTTCATTAGCAAACACACTTCCCAATAGTGAGATTTGCTACTCTTCAAGTATCACTGCTATTCCTAAAGTATTATTGCTCGTCTCTTGAAATCTGTATATTACAGAGTGTTGGCCCTAATTTTGAAGGAAAATTTAGTATTACTGAACAGTAACACATGACACAAGGAACAAAAGACCCCCAAACTAACTGTGGCACAAGTACATTCTCTGCCATATAGCTTTTGCCTGAAGAGAGAATGGATCAAATCGTGCCTTCTTAATCCCAAACAAAACAATCTTGAACACATAATCATCTACTAAAATCTCAGAAACAGAGGACAGGAATAGTCTTGTTTGCCTTGTTGTGTTCTTTGACTTTTCTCCAAATATGAAAAGGTTTTTTCCAAGAGGATAAACAGAAACATAGGCCAAGTTAATATTACATAAAATATAACAGACTGTACAATATGAGAAAGGGTCTAAGCCTCTATTCTGGAGAATGGGGTAGCATTTCTTATTTTTTATATCAAAACATGTAATCTTTCCATCAAATAATCTCCACTTTTTGTTATTAAAAATGGTAATAAATTTTCCCACCTACTTTTGAGAGAAGTTAAAATATTTGTCTATCAATTCAAGATTCCTGAGGAACAGAACCAGAGGAGGTTGAATTCTCATACAGAACACAAACAATCTATCCAAAGAATATCATGAGGCAGGGTGAAATAGTAGGCCTGTAAAGAACTAAAGGTGTAGTTAGGATCAAAATTAGATTTAGGATCAAAAGAAGTATGGGCAGAGAAAATGAAGCTGACACTCTCTGTTGAGAGGGTGCTTCCACCTGATGTCTTCTAGCACATGACTGTTCTGTGGATCTTTTTTATTAAACATCTTCTGTTCTGTTGCCAAAAATTACATGGGATGAGATTGACAAATTAAGTGATTTTTCTAGACCCTGCTTCCAAATGTGTGCTAACTCTATGTTTTGAATATCCAAAATCAGAAAAAAAAAAACTTAGTCAGAATGCACACTACGTGACCTTAAAGAAAGCATTCAACCATGACATATACTATAAGAACTGGAAAAGTTATTTCTGTTGAATCAGACAATCTGTAGCAGATATTACCTTGCTTACAAGTTTCAGTTATTCCCGGCTTCCTATTTTTTTAAATGTATACTAATTTAAAATATACATATGTTGCTTACTTGTTGTAGGAAAATGAATAATCAGGAAATAAAAGAAACCTTTGTTGTTACCTGTTTCAACAACAGTACAGGAGTATTTCTTTACATGCCCTTGAGTATTTGATTTCAAGTGTGATTACATTTATTTGAAACATGTGAACAAAAATCCATTATGACTGGGATCCTTTAAGAGCTTTCCAAATTACAGAAAGATTGGTGGGTGGGTATGTTCTGCATGCATATGTGAATTTAGGTACTTTTAATAGCACCTTTACATGAAAATCTATGCACACTGTGCAGTTTCTAGGAAGCTACTGCTGAAGAAGTGTTTTCTGTTCTTTGGCAAATGTCCTTTTCCTTCTACATCACAATATCTTTCTTAATAGGCATAAGATGTAATTGCTTATTTTAAATGCAAGATGCTTACTTTCTCTGCTTTGTCTGTCCCATCCTCCACAAACTGAACAATTCTATCATATGCAAAGCACCAAAGCACTTCCAGCAGGCTTACCACACATCCCCTGAAATGACAAAAACTTTATCTCCCAAATGTGACAGCACTGGGATTGATTTTGTGCTGGCAAAAGTGTGCCCACAGGGTACTCATAAATATACTAATATTATACAGAGTTTGCATGAATAAATACACTGTAATATATTGCTTGTGTGTGTGAGGAATGACCTCTGTTTCCTATGGGAAAGGGAGGGGAAGATGGTATTTTACACATGTAAGCTATTCCTGTACAATTTCCTTTGGTGCCAGATGCTAATAAGTTGTGTTTACGTAATGACTAAAAGGTAGAAATTGAACATTTTAGAATAGTAAAATAATGCATTTGTTTGAAAGGTTAAACATAAATACTACAGCTATATTTTCTTTATATCTAAAAGGTATACTGCACTGCCTTAGCAAAAACAATTTCTTTGGCAATTTCAAAGTGTGTATTTATGGTTCCTTTCACCTCTGTTACATCTAATGCCACCCTATTATGACAATAATAATCTATTTATCTATTTATAAATAATGATTATTTTAGCAAATTAAATCCAAATTCTTGTGTATTTCTACTCCAAGCCTAGAGCAAACTTCACAGATTTGTTGTTAGGGAGATGATTTTCTTTTTAGAAATTATTTAGACAACAGAGAGAGACTACCCAAAGAGATGCATGCCACAGAAGTCAGAAATTTTGTCCTCACAGCATTAGCCATTTGGTTTTGAGGTACTTTGGTCCCAGCTTCTCACAGACTGAATTTTTCTCTTTAGTGCAGCAAGATGGCAAAGGTCAGATTCTTGTCTAGGGTAAATCAGTAATAAGTTCTACTAACTTGTCAAAAAGTTACTTAAAACTGCTGAAGATCTGTCTTACTATCATTTGATTGACATAGAAAATCAAGTAGATGTTCTGCTTAGAATAAGTATATAAAAACAATACTATAATACTACTACTGCCATAGAAATGCTTTTGGGTAAAACAAAGAATAGCATGCAGTACTATGTTTTTTATATGTCTCTGAAGGCAAACCAGAGTTTAGTTGGCTCTAAGTAGATGGATACACAATTTTCCCAGTCTTTTTGCCTCCTTTGAGCAAAACGAAGATCCAAACAGATGTAGATGGTAAGATCTTGAACAGATTTATATCAATCCTATGTAATTTCATACAAACTTATTGTGAACTATATTTTGAAAGCAGCTTCACAGGACTTCTTCTTTTCCATGATGTAATTTGTTTTGGATAAAATAATACTAAACCTGGAAAAAGCTCAGAAAAAGTGCAAGGGAGAAATCTGACTGACAAAACCATTCAGGACATTGCTTGAGTTATTTACAAAAGGTGAAACTCAAACCTACCAGAAGACATAGCCCTAAATTTAAGTTTCAGTCTGCTCTTTGTACCTTAGACTAGCATATACATGAACCACGGACATTATATTCAGCGTTACAACAGTTCAGTTTTCTTCAATGTTTTTCTTCTAACACAGTTTATATATAATAAGTATAATGGGAAGATTTCTTTTGGCAGACAAGCTGATTAAGTGTTCCATTTAATAACATGATGCAAAAAATGCTTTCTTCAAACAAGGCTCCTATTCCCTTTTCTGACCAAATGGAATTCTGTCAGCTCTTTTGTTTGTACACATACAACATGTACTGAATCAAAGGGAATAATGTAATTACAATACTGAGGTAAGCTTTTTGCTCACTAATACAATAAGAGCCAAACCTCTCACCTACAATCTTCTTCCAGCTTTATCATCTGTTGTTTTTCACACACCACTGCCACAGTAATCACACTGCTTTAAGATTTCTTTTAAAACCTGTGTCTGCTTCCACAGATCAAATTTCATATGTGATGCATATACTTATCCTCATATGATTCACTGTGGATACGGCTAGTGTTAGAGCATGTAGGCCCATTGGAAAACCAAAATGGGCCTACATGCTCACGTTTGCAACAACTTGATGTTGCAGAGTTGCAAAAAATGTGAAATCATGAAAATACAGAAGAAATATCTAGCTCTAGGTTCAGGATCCATCTTTTAGTATTGAAACTGAAAATATTAGATTTATTTCAAATAAATACAGTGAATGTAAGAGTGTGGCAACAGAGATGGATGGTTAGTGGTGGCATAAAGTCATAAAAGCAGGGGTCTAATTGGCTTCAGGATCTGCTAAAGCTCTCTGTAAAATGTGAACTATAGAATAGTTGAAGAACTCTGCAGCTGAAGATGTCTGTGCCCAAGTGTGCTAACACAGCATATCAAAAAGTGTTCTGTGAAACCTGTGTCTTGAGGCCAGCTCTGTCATGCTGGGGGCAACTGGGTTTTCTTTTTCGCTGGATCTTGACACTAGCTGAATAAAATTAGGTTACTGAGCCAGTAATCCTACAAGGACAGGCCTAACCATAGAAATCAAAGTGACATGTGGGAAATGCTGAGCCAGTAACACAAAAAATTACAGAAATGCTCTGGTAGCAGCTCCTTTTTTTTTTTTCTTTTTTTTTTCTTTTCTTTTTTTTTTTTTTTTTTTTTTTTTGTGTGTGTGTGTGTGTGTGTGTTTTATTTTGTTTTGTTTTGTTCTTTTGGGGTTTTTTTTCGAAATGGGAACCTGTATAGAAGTCTGGCTGCTGACAGCAAACCAGCTTACCAGTGCAAAACAGTTCCTATGTTTAAATCACATGTCCCTTGACATGTAGCTACTTAAAAAAGAGGCTCTGATGATCCAGTGAGTGAAAAGGGTTGTGACATCATCGTAGTTAGTAATTACTTAGCCAAAATTTTGTAAAGAGTCTGTGCCTTGATGTCAAACAAATCAGACAGAGACATTGGCTCAGCAACATTTAAACTTGGGCACTGGACAAACAAGAGGGGATTTCTGAGCCAATGTAAAAAGGGTTTATGCCTTAGCTTTATCACAGCAAGGTAGCTGTATTTATAGAACAAAACCAGAAAAAGACTGTACTTTGGCACCAGCCCAGCAACTGAGAACTGCTAAGTGAATGAACTTAGGCTACTATTTATTCCTCCAGGAATGCTCAGCAGTACCAAGATGAAGAAAATAGATAGGCCAAAACTCTTCATTCCACATTCTAACACTGGGAGCAGCATAGCATTTTAAAAATGCCACTATACTTTTTACTGACCACTGAAAAAAAGGCTCGTGACTGCTCAAGGTAAAATAACAATCTCCCATGAGAACAGGAGTGCATGTGCTCAATGTCAGAACCTTTTACTAGTAAAAATAATACCAGTATTTAATTGAAACTTGGTTCAGACTCAAAATCCTCCATATTTTGTCCTTTTTGGGAAGTCTTCCTTCTCATATTCCCACTTAACTTCAGCTCCTTCTTCTCTCCAGGGCAAAACAGAACCTCTCATTAACTTGAATTAGCTGGGGAGATGATTTTGTCAGTTTTCTATATTAATTCACAATACCATAGTAAATTGCTGACAGAAATGAGAGTGGTGAATACACAAGAAAATCAGAAATGTTTCCCTATTCCATTAACACCATCTGCACTTACCACATAGCAAGCATACACATGCACACATTCCCCATCCCCCAATGGGTTTTCTTGCCTCTTCCTCATCCTATACTACAAAAAATACTAAAAATCCTTCCCTGATACACAATGCAATGCAATGCAATGCAGCATCTCCTGTGAAGTAATAGTTACTGTCCTCCCCTTCTCTGATTGATTTAACAAATTCTGGAAGTCCTGCAAGACTCAGTTGTTTTCTTACTTCCATGTAATCTGCACATTCACTGAACCAACTTTATGCAGAATTTTACTGGTTTTGGATCCAAGAAAATGGATAGAGTGACTAATGTCTGAGTGGCAGAAGGGAAGATGAGTTTAACCATAAAGTCAAAAAGTTATATAACTGGTATGCAGGTGCTGTTTTCCCTTAATTTCTACCATGCCAACTTTAAAACAGGGCATAATATAGTCTAATTTTGAGAATGTGGACTTGTAACTAAAGACTTTTTAATACAATATTTTGTATTATAGTCCAACAACGCCAACTTAGTGTAAACAAATCAAGGGTGAAAAAGGTTTGAGAACCATTAATGCTGTTGAGAACATAACTTATAAGTGAGCTGGTGTAGTTCTTTCTCATGTTTTATCTGACTCAGTGTCTGTTTTTAAAACTGGATAAAGTAAGTAGGAGTAATTAATATATTTTATATTATATATTTTGATCCCTTCAAGTGATTTCTTTGCTTCCAAATTTTAGTAAAGGGAGCTATTATTTAGGTAGCAACCAACCCTAGAGTAATTAATCCCATGAGTAGAAAACATGTAGTGTCTTAAAAAGAAAATGCAATTTTATAACTCAGACAAAGTAGGGTCAGCTGTTCTGACTTAACTGATACTATCACCCCATCAAGGCTCGTGGGAACAACTGCAGTTCAACATGTTTCTAGGAGATATACAGTAGACTCTTTTAGATTTGCTGCATGTTGGTTTTTTTTTCATACACACTGAAAGACTGACATACTTGAGAAATAAATTTACTTTTTCTAAATGAGTTTGGAGGACAGGAACTTGGTGGATGCTTTTTTTAGTTAAAGCACGACACAAATTACACACTCATCTGTGCAACATTTAGTCATCCCAAAGTTCTGTGTTGTGTCTCCAGCACAGTTAAGAAAAACATCCAAGAAAAGCTCTATGGTATAAATTCCAGTATGTCCTTTTGAAACAGGAGAGACTGAAATAACACCAAGGAGGTTGTAGAAACACTGAAATTATGATATCTTTATTTTTTTCCCCCCAAGCAAAGACACATGCAAAATATCCAAATCTTTAGGATAGAATTAGTGATCTTCCAGCTGATACTGCACTCCTTCATTCTGAGTTAATTCTGTTTGCACTGCAGTCAGGTTCTTGTAAGTTTCCTATGTCCATATGAAGTTGGGCTTCATAGCAGTATCAGTTCTCCCCTGGACTAGCAAGCAAGCTGATTATCTCATTAAGAATTGGGCATTATATTAGTGCTCTGCTGTTTTATGCAAGTACCTGATAGTCAACTCATCTGAGCATACAAGTGCATCTATTTCAGCTTGGGGGTGTCCATGCTTGTAGGAGAGAGATAGAGAGAGAGAGAGAGAGAGAGAGAGAGAGAGAGAGATGTTGGACAACTGACAGAAACTGTTAAGGTGAAAAGTATGCAAGGTGACAAACATTTCCAAATCATTAAGGAAAAACCCTGCCACTGTTTTCCTAGGGCTTCTCTCTTATGCCATGTGTTGCTAGTTAGCAGCTCTGATTGTGGCAAGCATTAGAAAAAACAGAATGTCAGCCAAGTTGTGCTTAGTGCTAAAGTCAAAACAAAAATGAAAATGGCATTCTTAGAAGCTAGGAACTGGTGGGTTTTTGTTATTTGTTTTAAATGCAATTAATAGTTTTCTGCTTACTCCAAGAATTGCAGCCAGTGATTAAAGAAGTTAAACTTTAAAAAGACTGACAGTGCTAGATCAATTCTCATTACAATAATTTCTTAGCAATTCATTTTCTTTTCTGAGGTACCATGAGGTTCTTCAGTAAAGCTGTTACATACACAGAGTGGTATTATGTTTCTCTTGTATTATAAGAAAAATGGAGCAAAGTATATAAGGGATAATTTTCTGGCTTTTAAAACTCAGACAAAACTTCTTCTGCCTCCCCAAGAGACTCACTTTCTTGATATGGCTTGTGTAACACCATTAATTTTAAGACAACTAGGAGTCTGATTTTGGGGTTAGATTACTGAATGACTTCATAATATTAAAACTTTATCACAGGAAACGTCATGTTCTTAATGCACTACAAAGTCAAACTCTTCAAATGAGCTGAAATACCTCTAAGAATTGCATCTGCTATTTTCTGCAATCTTTCTAATCTGGTATAGTATGCATGAGATATATTATGAGAAATGTAGGTGGTAAAAAGATTGCGTCTAGGTGAAAGCTGAAAACAATATCGGGCCTTGAAAAGCGTGTGATATAATAATTACAAAGACATAGAATAAATGCAGAAAGGAACCATGCTTTAAAAATAAAGGTCAGCATGAAAGTTATTCAGAATGCCACTTCAAAACACCAATTGAAATTGCAATCCAAACAAACACGAAAACAAATTTCTATAGTATTTATTAAAAAATCACTTTGAATAATCCCACTCAATCAATGAAATCATGCCTTTGCCTGACATGATACTGTTCTTGCATAATAAGAACCTCAGAACACTTTTTTATGTCGTGTGACACTATAATGTCCTTTCTCCTGAGTATTGGTTCAAATACTCCTTTCCAAACACTACTACCAAGGCATTGTCACACACTGATTGTTTTAAGAGGTAATGTTATCCATGCCAAAACAAAAAGATAAGTAAATAAAAAAGTTCTCTTTTATGTGCTCTGACACAAATGAATGATCATTTGCCCTGGGAATTCATTTTTCATCCATTCAAATCAGTGAAACAGTTGTCATTCATTACAGTACTGCAAAGGCTCCACATGTGCTCTAGATTTTCTCTTAATTTGATACATATTCTGATTTTTTTTCTGAGTGAGTGGAATCAAAGAGTCAGATTTACAGTCATAAGTGAGTTTTCTCCTCCTGCAGGAAAAAAACCAACAAAATGCAAACCCACCTGCCTAATTTGTTTGTGTTGACTTTTTGAAATAAAGTAGAATTGGATGCATATTGAAGAACAGTGGAGCTCTATGTGTCCATAGGTATGAGAATGTAGAATAGTTCAGAATTATTAAACTAGTCAACATGTGCTCTATGCTCTGTGTTGCAATGGGTTTGGTAAATAGAATCTTAATACCTCACAGATCAAGGAAATAGTTTATTTTATTCATCCTTCATGCCCTCACATGCCTCTAAATCACTGTCCCTTCTTTATGCCCAGAAAATGTTCTCATAGCCACAACAGATCCTGTGGCTTTTAATAGCACTGGTCAGCTCTTGAATTCTGGCAGCAGACAGAAAACTTCTAAATTCTGGACTTTTCAATAATGTCCACTTGCTCCTGTAGTGAAGAATTAATACCTGCCAACAGTGAGAACTGGAAGCTCACTTTCAGCAATTACCCACATAAGGATTTAAAGGAAAGAGAAGCATGGAGAAAGGAAGTGCACATGCCACCAAAAATAACAAGCTAGCAATATAGCATATAACTAATAGGTTACACACAATGATAGCATCTTTTCAATTTTCAAAAGCATTATACAATTGTCGAAAAGCTGAGAGACTCACAGCTCCAAAGAGAAAATTAATTGAAATCAGCCAAAAGTCTTATGTGTTTATTGGTTTGAAAAACGAATATGCTTCACAGGATGGAAGAATACTTCCACTTGATAGAGTGAGGCAAAACCTTTCCTCTATTTCAATTGCTACCAAATTTATAGAAGTGAATTGAAAAATCTCTAGAGTTCTCTCCCCCTGTTGAGACTCCACCCATTCTATCTCTGTTGCAAACTCATATTGAAATGTATGAGTCTTCTTTGGGGCAGTTACAAACAAGCTGGAGGTACCAGACCACAATCACACGTAGATGACAAATTCTTAGGCTGCACTCACAATGCGATTCCAGCCCAATGTATTCCGCAATAGACCAATGAAAAGCAATATTAAATAATCAGTTCATAAACACCACTGGTGTCTTTACAGCAAAGTAGTAGTGTCAAAGTAGAGAGAAAGAGATTGAGTTATTACCTCAGAAGGATGTTCTAATTTATCCCCCAAACACAGATATTTAAAACGAAAAAAGCTCTCTAGAAAGTGCCCCATATAGGTTTTAGTCATATAGCATCTTCCACAAATGGTTTGCTTTAAAATACATGGAAAATAATAATTGTAGATGATAATCAACTGATATTAGAAAATTTGTACGTATTCAATTCTGTCTTCTCTGCTTTATCCCATTAGATACAATTTTCTACAGATAATCCCCACTCCAGTAAAAATCTGATCAGGCAATTTCCATTAATCACAAAGGATGGATGACACAGCAGAACTTACCAATGCATTAAGAGCTAGTTAAAACAAGAATTTTTTATACATCTTTCAGCAGCATGCAGAAGATTGTCTTTGACTACAGAAACACAGACTTTGGGTAAGAAATAATTTTTAATTCTCACTACACCCTGCTATCACATGCTTCTTATAACTGATTTGGTGTTTCACTTGGTTTCACTTTTTCTTCTTTTGTGGAGCAGAGGAAAAACAGGAAGAGACCTAGAGCTTATTTCTCAAGCAAACCTACCCTGAAAAGCAGCAGCTGAATAATAAATGCTATAAGAATTGTAATTTTGGCTGTGAAACTCCTGGTAGAACACAACTGTAACTAGTGTGATTCCATGCATAGGAGGTTGCACGTTTTGACTAAAATAACCTTTCATTATATTTTTGGCTTGGGAAGTTGGTTGAACAGCAAATTCTCATCTGGCATTTTCCCTGCAACTTTTTCAGCCTAAGCTCACACGAAAAAGATAATGCTTTAGATGCTTGGAATTTCCTGTACAAAATAAAATGCAAAGGTAATATTTTAAAATGTATTATCCATGTATAAGCTCAGGCATGGTAGATCTAAAAATCTTTACCTGTGAAGCCATCAGCAACTACTCAGCAAACAGGGAAAATATCAGTGGACTTTAAGCTGATAGGAGACCATCAGGAGAAAACAAGACCCTCCAAGCATCAGTGAAAATGAAATGCATGGTGAAGACAGATAACCACTCATCTGCTCTCCAGAAATTTCTTCACTCCTCTGGTTGCCCCTCCCCTTGCATCCCTACCTGTAATTGCCAGTGAGTGTTCCCTTGATCCCTTAGACACAGAACTACTCTCAGACACAGCTTTCAAATAAAGACAAAGTGTGGTACTTGCTACAGCTGCCTCAATTCTAAGAATCCACAGCTGACAAAATTTTCATCTCTCCACACATGATCCAGAATCAAGAAGCACAAAACTGTGAAATTCATCCTTACTTTCCCTGACACTGTGCCAAGAATTCCATATTTCAGTAGTTCAGAAGAGGCTTACCATTGACAGAAAAGCACCAACTCAAATCATAATGGCTGCATAAATAACCAATAACAAGATTCTGTGGGAACATGGCATTGGCTCTAGTATTTCAACCCCAGATCTTGCATCTTTCCTTACTAGCCAATGATATAAGCCTGAGCCATGAAGATAAATACAACATGAATATCAAAGTAAAAAAAATCCCAGAATCTAAGGATCTGACTCAGTTGTTTAAAAGTCTCATGGGCATTGGAACCTGGTCGAGGCTTTTGAGAGTCTTGGCTCTATGCCTAATCTTCAGTAGAATGCAAGAGAGAACAGAAAACTCTGCATAGCACAGTAGTAACTGCACACTCAAAATTAGAAGATAATTAAAAGAAAAAGAAACCTAGAAAAATATCTGAAAAGGCATTTCTTTCAACAGGATACTGGTGTGTTGTGCTGTATTAAAAAAACTGACCACTTGGCCAAAATGTGACTTTACAGCTCAGCCAATGGAACAATAAGCAGCAAATAACCTCACAAAATGTTTGTTGACATTTATCTTGCTGGTTATTGCACAAATTTCTGTTACCCCATGACTTTTCAAACTCCCTGGCTTTAACAAGTCTGAAACAAAGGCTACTTACTGTCATAAGTTTTGTCTGTCTCTTTGTACCATCTCTTAAGATTACTGAAATTTGGGTTTTTTCTTTGTACAATCAAAGAAAGAAAGTTTCCTGATCATGGATGGCCTGTCAGTTCTCATCCAGCTTTTAATGTTCTTTGCGTATCAAAAGGAGAGACTTGATCTCATTGCAGACCACATTTCTCAGAGATTGTACCAGAAGCCTTGTCAGGCAGACTTGCCGTGCCTAGCTAGACTTGGCTTTTGCAATTCATGGGCAATTAATTGCTAAGTTAAATTAATATCACATCCTCTATCTATAGAAAAGAATACTAAATCTGCATAGTAAGAAAACGCTGTAAAGTAATGAACAGGAAGATATAAAGAATTTGCTAGATAGAATATTAAACATACATTTTAAAACTTTATTTAATTAATCTTTTATTAAATAATTACCACAGTGATTTAAAATAAAATCTAAACAGGTCCTACAAACTGAGAGATAATTGTTTGCAATGATCTGTAACATCAGTTACATGAAACCAATTGACAGACCTTAGTTTAGCTCTCTCTTATACCTTGTATTGCCTTGTTGGTTCTGGCTTAAATAGCCAATTTTTGCTCAGAGGAGGAAGATGCCAAAATCATGTTTAGTCAGCAGTTACTGGTTTTAACCGCACAAAAGTGGCCACATTCACTGTTGGAATACAATTCTTCTTCTATTGAGAAATTTTAATTTGTGATGTGAATGGAAAATTAATATTAAGCATGTACAAATGATACCATCACCACTTTGTATACATGCAGACATCAGTCACAGTCTGGAAACCAGTGTTGATGCTTCACAGCAATGGAGCTGCAGGAGGATATTGCCAAACCCCTGTACTAACCTGATATTTCCAACTGACCAATTATAATTTTGTAGCTTTTCTGCTGGGCACTGGAGTGCTAGGAGACTGGAGCAGAGTCCTCTGGCCTTTTGCCACAGCTTTCATTGTTTCTTTCAGTTGTTCTTGAGGTCATCTCACATTGATCTTGCGCCACAAGCTGATGCACAGTGCCTCTTGCATTTTGTTGACTTGATATTTGAAGCTTCTGTAACCTGTTTTCTCCTATATCAGGCATATTGTGGGCTGTTCTAATCCAACAAATATGTATTCATAACCCCTCCATACAAATTGTTACAATGGCTCAACTTTTACATCTGATATGACAACAAGCTTTAGGGACCTTGAGTGGACAATGAAATGAGTGTGTGTTTCTCAAACTAAAAATGGCAAAGCAGAAGAGACTACAGTGTAGATGTGCTACATCCATCTTTACAGGCCTCAGAAATATTCACATGATAAATCCCTCATCTACCAACTTGTAAGCCTATCACAAGCTATCACAAGGTCTCACTACCAGTCAGGAGCTGAGGTTAGCAGTACAGAAAAATCAAAGCTGCTATTTCAGGTTTGTGCTGTGCTACATCTAGAAGCCCCTGATTGTACTCAGGCCTTGATTCATCCTCTTGCCATGCCCAGGCTGGTGATAGACCCTGTCATCAGTATCTAGCTGCCTACTGTGGTCCAGCACCGAAAGAACTGTGCCTGTCATTGCAAGCAATGTCTGTGCTGGAGTCACCTAGCTCAGATTCCCTCATAGGAATACTGCTTGCTGCTTTCTCACAGTGTCAATGCATATTTATGTCTCAGCACAGCATATATTGTATGTTGATTGTATATTTGTATATTTAATTACTTGTATATTTAATTACACAGCACACAAAAGACGCATTTATTAGAGCCTTGCAACAAATTTACAATTAAGTTTGGTTTGGGAAATCTAATAAGTAATAGTAAGTTAACCTAATGTACAGTCTTCAGCATATTTCTGTGGCAGATAATTTACAGACTTTTCCCCCTTCCTCTGTAGTTTTTCTGCTACAACATTAAACATTGAAAATTGTTTTGGTTTAATTATAAAAGTCTGGCTATTTTTCTGTTATTTATCATCATGTGTTTCTGAGGTCTTATATTTATCTCCTTTCAGACCTTCTAAATCTGCAGGCCATAGCAATGCACTTTGTAAATACTAAGGAGACCTAATGTATTCAAGGGAAATGAATGCATGGGACTGTACAAACAGAAGGTGGAGAAGTTCTCACAGGTCAAGTGAGAAACAGCACAGGGCGACAACAAAGAAATTTCACAAGAATGGAAAAACTCGTTCAGGGACAGAAAACATCAAATTCTGACAAATCTTTCCAGGGACCTGCTTAAGAGGGTGCATGGGGTATATCGTGAGGTTTACCAAGACCAAGTGCAAAGTGTTGCACCCGGCTCAGGACTACCCCTGGTATCAGCACAGTCTGGGGCATGAATTGAAATTGAGGGCAGCCCTGCTGAGATGGACTTGAGGGTGCTGGTACAGAAGATCCTGGACATGACCCAGCAATGTGTGCTTGGAACCCAGACAACCAGTGGCACTCCAGGCTGCATCCAAAGCAGCCTGCCACTGCAAGGGAGGGGGTTCTGCCCCTCTGCTCTGCTGAGAGCCCACCTGCAGGGCTGCATCAGCTCTGGGGTCACAGCACAGGAAGGACATGGACCTGTTGGAACATGTCCAGAAGAGGGTCAACAACATGATAAAAGGGACACCAGCTCTGCTGTGAGGGGAGGCTGAGAGAACTGGGATTGCTCACCCTGAAAAAGAGAAGGCCTCAGAATGACCTAACTAACTGGGGCCTTCCAGTATCTGAAAGGAGCCTACAAGAGTGTGGAGACACACTATAAGAGCATATAGTGACAGGATGAGGAGGAAAGGCTTCAAACTGAAGGAGAGTAAACTTTGATTAGATATTAGGAAGAAAGTCTTTACTGTGAGGGTAGTGAGGCACTGGAACAGGCTGCCCAGATAAATTGGGGATGCCCCATCCCTGGGAGCATTTAAGGCCAGGTTGGATGGGGCTCTGAGCAACCTGATCTACTGGAAGGTGTCCCTGCTCACAGCAAGAGAACTGGGACTAGATGATCTTTAATGTCTCTTCCAACCCAAGCCATTCTACAGACTCTAGATATGAGTCTATGATACTGATGTTTTGTGACACAGGAATTCACTGTTCTCTTGATGACCACATCTAGTAGGACACAACACCACAAGAGATTCCTTTAAGAGAGAGACAGTCAATAACTTAGAGTCAGAAAAGAAATATGCAGGATATAAGGGAAACCTTAGTACAGTATTGGCCCTGTTATTTCATTACATGAAGACAGATTTTATTGGCACAAAGATATGTGGAGACCTTGCAGAACAACTTTATTACCCAGGATGTGATAGCATGTTTGGGTTAACAGCATGGTCAGCTCAGGGCACCTGAAAGATGCATTTTGTCTCCCTCAGTACAAATCTTTTCCATCCTTAGACAAATTGCAATAAAAAAGAAAAGTTGAAACAGAGTCAATAAGGCAATCTGCCTCTCAAAGTATGAATGTTTTTTTAGTGGTTTTGTAAGTTAATAAATGTATTCCTGGTTCATAATATTTTTCTCACATCTACATACATTGGAATTTTTCAATATTCATTTATCAAGGAACTTGCCAATATTTGTGTTCATATTTTGTATATCTACATCACACTGCTACTTCTTTAAACATACAGTAGCTTGAATACCTGATTGCAAGTTTACTATCTTCTCTGTTTGAGGACATAACTGTAAATGTGGCTATTCCATGCAGCAAATCTGCATGGAATAGTAATCCAGCTTCTCTAAAAGGTTTATTCAAAATTAATTGAACCTATTTCACTCAGGAACTTGGTCCATTGTGTTATCTCTTAAAACTTGTACACTTATATGATGCTAAAGGACCTCAAAGAACAGAGTATATAAGATGCCTTCTATTATTAAAATAAAAATTTCATATTCAAAAAAGCTGGATTTCTATTTCTACTGAGTACACCCAAGTTCATGAGATAGTATCACACAGATTATATACTTGTGTCTTTCCAAAGCCTTTAAACTCAAATCCTGGTCTTCCTGGGGAATGTAAACCAATCTCAACTTTAACCTCACTTTGTGTGGCTCCTGCGTAGGTGGTTTTACACATTAAGGATATGATACTAATGGATTTTCATTACATTTTAATACCTTATTGCCCTTTACTCCCCTGAAAATTGCAAAGATTTGAAGGACAATATACATGTATGCATATGTCTTAAACACAAACTCTTAGAACTACATCTGGGCATTATAGTCAGACATCAAGGTCAAGAAAATATGCCTGCTGAAAGGAACCTACTTTGATTCTTGAGTATTAGCACAGACTTTCTCCCCAAAGTTCACCATGAGGGCTGGGATCTGCTCAGTGAGGATTTGACAGCAGTGCCTGTATTCATGATATGTCCCTTGAGCAAGGACTAATGCACCCACTACAAAGGGGAAATAATACAGTCTCTTCTGTAGCTCGGTATAAAGGGCCTCCTAGTATGAGCTGACAATTGTGCCAAATTACATATAATTGTTCCTGATGAATTTGTAGTGAAGGCTATAGTTTGCTCGAAACTCAGCTGAGACCACGAATTTATGTTGGCTTGTGTTCAGTACTTTTCTTGCAAAACTACAAATGCTTTGGAGCCTTTTTTAAAATTTTTTTTCACTTTCAAAATATTTGAATCCCAAACAGAACTTTCCATATGACAAATGGAATCAATTTTATGTTTCTTGCTTTGTCCCTCCCATTTGGGACATTCGGTGGGAGAAGTCTTTGTGATATGCTATGGATTCACACTATCACCTATCTAGATAACATTAATTGTTAAAAGCCTCTAAAATTGTTTGGAAGAAGAAAGAAAACCAAAATAACCTATTACTTAATAATAACTACAATACTGTGTTTCTTTTTTCCCATTATCTTCATGGCAACAGTAGTGATTACTTAAATAATTTATAAGATTTTTAATAAGAAAGAATCCTGTAAAAAATTCAACCTTATTTTTAATTCTCATTTTATTTTTGCTTCACTTATGATGAAAACTGTATCATAGAATACAGAACTACAGGATTGTTCAACTATGTTACTGGCAGAAAAGCAGAAGTTCCTAAACAGCAAGGCTTCATATTGTCCATAGGTACAGTGTGATTTATCATTACCCATTTGGCCTTCTGATGGAATGTTTCTCTTTGTCTCCTTTGTTTCCTGGGGCAGTTGCCCAAGTCTGCATGTTAACTACTACTACTCTGTCATGCCATGTCACATTTGCATTCTGGAGCACTAGCAGTGTTGGTAAGTTTCTGAGAAACTGTTTGATGCAACAACCAGATTATCTAGGGGTGCTTAGCTCTTACTGATATGGAAAAGAAATGACCACATATAACAAACACAGTGAGGCTGTGAAAAAGACAGCAAAGGAGAGAAACTGTTAGTCAGATCTTTAATGGAAATATCAATCTATGTAAGAAAGGAGTAAGACATCCTCTACTCGAGGGACTGATCAATGATGACAGAGCAGGAGGAGGGTTACCACTGGTGCAGACATGGAAAATGCATAGATTAACACAGAATTTCCCCAGATCTCCCAAGTCTTACTCTAGCTACTGGAAGAATTTTCACTAGTTTGCTATGGAATCCTGTTTCAGTGGCAGGATCCAACACTTGTTGTGGTCTGATGGCAAACCTAAGTAAAACAGCTCCCTCTCTGCCTGGGCACCACCTGTTTCCTTCTCTCTCCATTTGCCCCAGAAAAAGGCACGGACCATGCCACTTCAGATGGCAGAAGCATGGAGACTGGAGCTCAGGTCCATTAGGAATGAGATATGCCCAAGGCTCTGTGGAATGCAGGCAAACACTTTGTACTGCCTTCAGCACCTGTACTTCAGCCCTGGGAGAAAAATAGCAATGCTTTCTAAATCTCACTGGGAGAGTGCCTGCTTAGCATTCTATCCACTTCTTGCACAGGACCCTTGCCTTTCTTCACTTGGCAAGGGCACAAAGCCCCTGCTCATTGATTGTCTCAACATAATGCTTAAACCAAACTCTAAAACTGGCCCAATAAACTGCATAAACTCTAGGGCACGTACTATTCTTTGTCCATGTTAGTGGTAGGAATAGCAGTGATATTAAATCAGAAGCAACTCTGTTAACCTTTCCTCTTAGCACCATTTTTTCCCCAGTTGTGAAGATGAAATCTGGAACTTCATAACCTAGTTCTTATTTTTAAAGAAAACAAGAAGATGGCTGGTACTGCTCAGTGTAAAAAAGACTAAATCTGAATGCAAAGTTTACCTTGCAGAGAACAGTACACAGGTGTCTGATCTTAACAAGCACTCATAATCTGAGACACAGAGAATTGATGATGACAGCAGTTAATCACCTGCAAATAGCCTGTAAATTAACCTGGACCTGGCTAGTGAAAACCCAAAAACTACAAAACAAAACCAAGCTACAGCAAAGAAAGATTATGATTTTTTAAAAGAAAAAAACAGATGATTTTGACAAACTGAAGATACTTATGTTCGTCTTGTGAATTAAAGGAATTAAAGGAGACAAAAAGCAGAACACAATTTTAAAAATCATTTTAGAAATCATACATGTAACTCCAGTGTAACCTGGTAATACCTTGAATAATATATGTTATGTTTGCAGTATTTACTGTGGAATTTATAGAGACAATTTATAATTACACATTTATATGAACTTCTATGCTGACTTCCTGGGCTTTCCCCACAAGCCTATTCAGCAGCAAAAACAACTAAAAATTACAAATATAGTCAACTGAAAATTGCAAAGACAGAAGGGAAAAGACAGAATTCTTTCATATGGGAAGGCAGAGAATTGTCCTGATGAGAGCAAAAGGCTGGGAACTTTGCTTATCTCCTGTCCACCTCCCATTCCCTCGCTAACACTTAAAGAAGATACTGGCAAATCTTGTTATTAAGTCACTTCAGGTACTGATTCCAAAATCACTATCATTGAGCACCTCATTTCTAAAATGCATCTGTCTTGAAGTCCAAGGAGTATATGAGATGAATACAAATAGTGATATATCAATGACTATGCTTTTCTGCAGCAAAACTGTTTGTAGTCAGAAGTAACTTGTGAACTGTATAACAATATCCAGAGAATTACAGTCATGCCAGATACCACAGAATCACAGAATATGCTGTGTTGGAAGTCACTTACAATGATCATCAAGTCCAGCCTCTAGCCCTTCACAGAACCATCCCCAATGGTCACACTATATGCCTGAGAGTATTGTTCAAATGCTTCTTCAACTCTGTCAGGTTGCTACTGTGACCACTTCTCTGGGGAGCCTGTAAATATATTACAATAAGAATTCCAATGCTGATCTAGGTCCTTAATTTCAGTTTTTTTAATATGTCTTTTCATTTTGTCTCGCAATCCTCCCAAGCCTACTTATTAAGAGTACCTAAGAATGAAGAAAATTTGACAACTATAAAGCATAAGAATTGTAGGAGTCAGCAGAAACAGAGGTTCAGTCAGGAAGTCTGAGTTTCTTGGAATGGGGTATTTTGATGTCATTTGGTTTGGTTTGATTTTTTGAATAGAGCAGTGTTAATCAAATACTTTTTTTTCTGCTTAGGTTACCTGATTTGTGATCATGGTGTAATCTTTTTACTGGTTGATGCCTAAATAATTACTCATATGGGAAAGTGCTTTGTGATCTGCAGAAGAAAAACACTTTATAATGTTGCCTAGGCTTTCTGCTAAATTGGGAAGGCAAAAATCAACCCTGTCATGCAGTTACCACAGCTCTAAGTAAAGTCTATATGCTGACAATGCAATGAAGTAAGAATTTTCCCAGGAACTTCCAGCAGGCCAGAGTTTTGCTCCTGAGTCTATTGCTCAGTGAGAACATCAGAAGTGTTCCTCTATATTCTATAAACTTCCTCAATTTTACAATTAATTTTAACACCAAGATGAAAATGTCTGCAAGTAACACTAAGAACTGTACAGGGTTCTCTTTACAGCAGGACTGTGAAGTCCAACAACGCCAACACGTTTAGGAGGCAGTCAGCACACCTTGTGACTCCTTTTCCAAGGCATTACGAAATACATAATTTCTCTATACAAGAAAATAAGAAATGGGGGTGGGAACAAAAGCTGATTGAAGCAATTACTCCACTGAAGACAGATAAAGCTCTCACTTGCTACATTCACACAATACAGTGATAATGCACAACTTTTTCACGCAGAAAGTTTTCTGTCACCAGCAGCTCTGGGTTTTTTCTTGCAAGATGACTTAATTAGGTAGATAAGCATAATGTGAACATAGATGTAATAAGCTGCTCTCCACCAAACTTGTATGCCCATTTTAAGACAAGGGTGGAAGCAGAGAAGGCCTTTAACCGAGTACCCACCAGTCTTCAGCAACAGAACAGTACTGTTACTTCAGCAATAGGGTTAGGAATTAAATTTTCAATACAGATAACCATTTTCCCTTTCTATAAGGAAAACTAATGGACAGTCTGGAGCTCACATGCGCATCAGCAGAAAGAAGAACCCATATTCAGTTACATGAATGGGTAATATGACTGCTAAATAAAACCACATGGAGTAGTCTTGGCAAACAAACAAAACAAAACAAAGAAAAGCAAAACAAAGTAAAACAAACTAAACCAAACAAAACAAAACAAAGTGGAAACAGAATTCCTGAAATGTCTGTTGTCAAAGAAACATATGGAAAGCAAAAAACATATGGAAAACTCCCCAAAAACATTAAAGAAAGGTGCATATAAAATACTCAAAACATTCTCTGACAACAGAATAGTATGGTACAATTTCAAGCACACATTCTCCTAAAAGTGAGTGAATGTCTTAAAAAAATAGAGATTTTTTCTTATTTAAACTGCAATTCACAGTCAGAAGTACAAAGTATTTTTTCTAGATTTTGATGCATATTTTTCATAGACTACAGTGAATCAAATGGCCAAAATATCTTTATTTAGAATGTCAGGAAGCATTGATTTGTCAAGTATCTTATTAATGTTCAGTTATAATGAACTGAATAAGAGACAAAAATAAAAAAAAGAAAATGAAAAATATTTGGTTTGTCTTTTTTCCTGGCTTTTAAACACAAGTAGTAGCATAAGAAATTTTCAAATGACAATTAATTTACTAATCAGTCCTATGGTCTTTTTGATAGTACTTACAAAATACCTGAATGGTTAACTCATGTCAACTCTTCCATATTGACAAGAACTGTGGAAGACTTCCGAATCATGTCATTAACCTCAGGACAGACTAATGATTGGCTCCTGCATAAGATTCATATTGCATAGGACAATGCTAAAAAAGTGACTTTCATTTTAAAGAATGGGCATTCTAGAGTACTCCTGTATTCTTTGCTTCTTTCTTCCCACATAAATCAACAATATTTGTAAATATTTCTATATTTTAGCTCCATTTTAAAAATCTGATTTATTAACTTAATTCTCAGTTTTGTAATATTATTTTTCTAAAGCATTTTATCATAGAACTGTGTAAAAGAAAAAGAAAGTAAGTAAGAAAAGACAATTTTTACTTAAGGAAAATATCCAGATCTTGAAAGATTTCTTCAAGTCCTCTAGTGACAAAACAGATATGTAAGATTTTGTGGGAAAGAACAGAAAGGCAACAACATTTCTAGAGTTATGCATTAATCTTTCTCTGCATAATTTCATTAATGTTCCCCCATATTTGGAAGCAGGTGGGCGCAGGTGTTTCTCAATTTTATGAAGAGACAGACCAGTTTTGCTTACCATCATGCTCTGTGTTTTCTAACCTCTAATTCTGGGACCAGCACAAATGCTGATTAACAACACTGCAAAATTGCACAGGGACTGGCTACACCTGAAGTCTGCAGGGTGGCCCTCAGTTTTGAGGAAGACTGTGCGTGGTTTCAGTCCATGTGTTTAGCTCCTGCTGTAACTGAAGTATTGCAAAGGACTCCCTGAACACAGTAACACCTGATCTCAGCATCATTGTGTTCTAAATACCTGATCTAAATGCCTGATCTCATCATCATGTGTCAAGTTCAAGGTCTAAAGTCTTGTTTGGCTAGTGGCACCAGTCTTGCTTGAGATGTGCTTGCACCGTGGCAGAGACTGGACTTTTGGATAGAAATATACTAATTATTAGTTATCATATTATATTGTATTGAATTAATTATATTATCTCATATCACTGTATTTTATTATTAGCCACACAGAACTATATTAATGTATGGGATTATATAAAATATAATAGAAATATATTTGTTGTATTATATTAAGTAACAGAATTTATATACAAGGATTTTCAAAATGAGAATTCACTCTTCCTGGCTGAGAGAACAGTAATCCTGATGAACACTAGTCTTGTCAACACCTGAAGCACCTTCTCATTGGTTGTTTAGTAAATGTTAGCATCTTCCCACAGCACAAAACAACTGGTACATAGAATGCATAGATACTTTGAGCCAAGTTGCCATATAACATTCATCACATCCTATTATTCCACAAAAAATAAAAGCTAGGCTCATCTTTATCCACAGCCTGGATGGTATTTTCCTACTGCTGCACATCTACAGTCCAAGCTTTCATCTCTAGCTCTTTCCCCCCTCCCTTTTGTAATGTTAAGGGAGAAAAACTTAGGGGAAAATGAACTGCTGAATTTCAAATATATGCCCTGAAAATGGCAAAAATATTCTCTGGGAGTAATCTGTCAGCATTACATATTTCCCTGGTTTGCCAAGGGAGGTTGACTTGAAGCCAAACTGGCTCCTGTTGAGCTACCAGCCTCAGTTAATGTTCACTTAATTTATCACTTCTTGGGCAAGGATCTAGGAAAAGGAAGTATCATTTCAAGTAATGTAATTGGGTGGGGGACAGAGCAAATTAAGAATAGTGAGAGAAGAATGGTTCTTAAATGTAACAAAAGAGAATTGGACTCAAATAACACTGGGAAAGATGCATTAATGCTGGATATTAAGCTGACCCTAGGCCCTCTAGAGCAGTTTGTAGTCTCAACATGTTGCTTGCCCAGTATGCCAAATGTGAAAGACTATTTGAGGAACTTCAAACTACACTTGTTTTGTATTCTCTAATTTGAATATTAGTCTTGTCCCTGTGCTTATTTCTGTCTTACATCACTTTATTATTTACTCCCCAGTTAAACAAAATTGTCTCGCTTGTATGCTTGTCTTCATCAACATCAAGATAATTTTTAAATTATGGGAAAACAATCAGGAGGTTGTTCATGGCTGTTACTCATTTTTTCATAAAACAAATTTATAATTTCAGTTTCAGATTAACCCTTCCAGTGTTAAGATAAAATACTGGAAACAATGAAGGTTATTAACTGTTTTCGATAAGCAAAGCTTTATAAAAGAGAGGCCTTGTAAAATCCTAGATGAAAATACTGGAATACAGGCATTAGCAGAAGTTATATTCATGCCATTAAAGTCAATATAGCAATTATATATGAAACCGAATGAATACTGAACAATTTTTGTACTGTACAGTGCAAATTTTATCTTAGTAGTAAAACAAGAAAATTCCATTTACAGATAGATTCAAAGAGATATGCACATTCAAAAATCACTGATACATTTACTCATTAGTAGCACTGATTTTCTCTACACACTTCCCATATGCATGTTTCTAAGTTCTGCAAATGAATGCAATTAAAATTGTTGTTGATCAGAAGAGAGAAAAATCATGCCCCATTTCATGTGAGAAGGAAAGCAAAACACAGATTTATGTTCCATGAATGACTGAATTGCCTGTATGTGGGCTATCCCACAGAACAGGAAACCATGGAAGGTTCCTGAGGTCTTACACCTATCAAGTAATAATTGAACCTGTAATTCAGTGCTTTGCTACATGTTATCTTATGTGATAAGCACCATAAACTTAGCTACAGGATTTGAATGTAGATAACAAAAGCATTAAAAGATGTAGTAAAAGTGAGAGATGTATGGAAATTTTTGGCTCATTCCTGATTCATTATAAATGTTACATAATATTTAAGCTTAACCCCGATTGCTTTGGCTGTGGTGCATGAAATTTCAAAGTTGAGCCATAAGATGCTTACCTTAAGAAACTAAATATCACACAACCAAGTATTCCTACACAACTAGCTGTGCTAGATATATAGAAAGCTCTTGTGCTTTCCTATGAAACATGCTTTACCATTCACAAAGGATCTTGGGTAAAAAGGCAATAATATCCAAAATTTTGTTCAAACATCAAGCCAAACAAACTTTTTAAAAAATGCTAAACACTTTGTTTATGTTTCATTACTTTGACATTCTTCTGCAGTTCCTAGTTTTGTTTACAGTTAGAAGAAAATACTCCTAATATTACAGAACAGCTATGGAAAAGGTGACATCCCTCTGCCACAGCAAAATATGCTGATATATGTACAAGACAGAACTTGAAGCATTGCTCTGCAGACTGTCCAGACAGATACTAGAAAAAGTGTTTAAACTCTAATAGACTCCTGAAAATGCTCTGGTGCTACATGTAGTGCCAGCTTAAAATCTGTGAAAAGTATAGCTGCCATCACATACTTGTTTAATCAAAAGTCAGTTGATTGCCTGGATAACACTTTGGATACAGGCACCTGAGAATTTGGCTGTTTAACCAAGCCAAACCCAATAACAAAACATTCATAGTCCGTTCATGACAAGAGAATATCAACAGAAGCAGAATTTAAGAACGGTTGAAGTTGGGAGTGATTTCCTGAGATGACTCAGTGCAGTCTTGCAACCTCTGAGCAAGCAGGGTCAACAGCAGGTTTGCCAGGATCATATCTGGTTGGGTTTGATAATCTCCATGGATAGAGTCTTCACAGCATGTCTATGTAGACTGTGCTAGTGTTCAATTACCCTCATGGGAAAGAAATGTTTTTCTCTGTTCAGATGAAGTTTCATGCTTTTCAGTTTATGCCCATGTGTTACCATCCGGCCCTTTTTTGGACTGGATCCAACAAAGTAGTTACATATTTTTTTTGCACTGATGACCCCAGAAACAGGTACAGCACACTTGATGTGTCTCACCAGAGCAGAGTACAAGTATCATTTCCATTGGCCTGCTGGCAACATTCCCCTTTATGCTGACCAGAATGCTGTTGGTCTTCACTGCTGCAAGAGTGCATAGATTGATTAAAATGTAGACAAAAATCACAGAACTCTTTTACCATAGCATTAAATTACTTCTCAAAATAAAAGTAGTCTTAAGTTTTATTACTTGGTCAGCCTGCTAAAACCAAAAACTTCTCTTCCCCGAAGCTTTGAAATCAGACAGAAAAAGAGTAGGCAAAGGTGTTAGTTTTTTGATGGGTTTAGCAGTCAGATTGAAGCCTGTGGAGATACTTTTATTTAAATTTAGTTTCTGGATGTTTTTTCTGAAAAATTATTGGTGATATTTCTGAAATATAAAACTTCAATCAAATTTAAAACTGTAAATTAATCCCAACAGTGCAACAAAAACAAACAGACCTATAATGTTCCTTTCAGCAGCAATATAAGATTTCTTCTCTACAGCTGCTGTTATTATGGACTGATCAACATATTTAGTCAAGGGTAGTTTGATCTCAGATGAATTTTTAGCAATTCAATACTGGACATTACACTTGTGCACAAAGTTTAAAGAAAACAGTGAAAATCTCATGCCATGGCAGTAGTGATGACTTTCCTGCATTTCTGTATTTGCTAACTTTGTCAACTTGTGGAGCAAGTTTCTTTGAGTAAAATCACTGTAATATATTTTGTAGCTCTAAACAGGCAGCTCATCACCCCAGAGCAAATGCTTGAATCAATGAAGACGAAGCTCAGGAGGGATTCTATTACTCTCTACAACTCTCCTCAACTACCCCAAAGGAGGTCAGTCTTTTCAGGCAGTCTTTTCTGCCATGTTTCAAGTGAAAAGACAGGAGGAAATGGCCTTAAGTTGAACCAGGAGAGGTTCAGATCAGATATTAGAATTTTTTTCTCCAAAAGAGTGATTAGGCATTGGGATAAGTCGCCCAGGGAGGTCACTCACTCTTTCTTGAAGTGTTCAAGCAGTGTCTAGATGTGGCACATGGGGATATGATTTAAGGGTGATTATGGTGATGCTGTGTTGATGGTTGGACTTGATGATCTTAAAGGTCTTTTCTAGACTTGATGATTCTGTGATTCTTCTGTGCAAAATCTTTTCTTTGCGGTCCTTTTAAATAAATGCTCTTGCAACTTGTGTTTCATGGAGTGGTTCTTGCAGATGCCACCATATACACTTCTGAAGGTTAAGCACTGTCTCCAGTCAGGATACAAGTTTTACAACTTCAGAGACTGTACTTTTTGGCTCAGAAGTCATTCTCCCACTAACAACACCACAACTGAGATTAGACGACCCACATCTGCTGTGGATCACCATCAATCCACATCAATTGTTCTTTTTACTAGAATGGAGCCTATTGGCAGATACATTCCATGCTTTGTTAGCTATATCTTCCAGTGATTTGCTAGAGACTTAAGTTGCAAACGACTATAAGACATGGTAAATCTTGCTTTAAGATTTAAAGTCAAGCACTTCTTTGGATGAAGTAGTGTATAATGGGATTTGGGAGTACCATTTTTTTCTTACTGGATGATTTTATTTCAGAGTATTAAGTGGTGTCACTGCAAAGTCTCATTAAAAATAATAAAGGTGATTTTTTTTTTTCCTTAAGGCATTCATTTTATTGATTTTAGATGAAATTAAATTATTGTGTGTCTGAATCAGTGAGGAACAGATACTGGTCATACATGCATGCATATGCAGAAGATAGCATAGTCTGTCTAAGGATATAACATATTAACTTCTGGGTTGCTCTAGAGGAGTTGTTGCTTGCCTCAGCTCCTGAATTTACAGCAGCTGCCTAACACTTTCAAACCTCCCAGCTGTATTCACAACACAGAAGAAATTCCACAATACTGGCAAATCAGACATCACATCAATATTTTTTTGGGCTGTTTGCCAATGTCTTATAAAAATATAATTTGAGGCAAGACTACTGCAATTTGATGCTACTATACACTCTCCTTTTGTCCAGGAAACTAATATAATAAAAGTGTTATAAAATATGAAATATTTGATATTATTTTCATTTTAGTTCAACTGATGAAGAGCTGAAGGCTCTGGTTGATACTTGGGCTACTGACACTCAGCTGCTTTAGTACAAAGCTGTATGGTTTATGACTATTTAGCAGCATGTTTTTTATAACTACTGAAATGAAAAGTCATTTAAAGGAAGCTGGCTTAGTCACAAACATGTTAAGCAGGACAGATACAGAGGCTCTGTGGTTAATTTTGCCTTTGCATTTCCTTATTCTTCCATCTATTTTTGTTGTAAGGCCCTGTAGTGCTCAATTAAAAATGTGCCTGTAATAAGATATTAATTCTATTTCCCATTAAATCTGTAGCTGATAATAAACAATTTCACAGCATGATTACTGTTGCAAGAGATGTCTGGAAGTCAACTTCTCCAATGTTCTTGTTCAAATAGGGTTCATCTAGAGCTGGTTCCTCTGAGGATGGAGATGCCATACCCTCCCTAAGCAACCTCTGCCAGTGCTCAGTCACTCTCATGAGGAAAAAATATTTCCTGATGCTCAGACAAAGACTCCTTTATTAGACTCCTTTATTTCTGCCTCTGGTCCTGTCAGCTGGCACCACTGGAAAAAGTGTGGCTCTGTCATACTCTTTGTATTCTCTCTTCAGGTATTTATATATATTGATAAAATCCCCTTTAGCCTGTTTTCCTCCAGGCTGAACAGTCTTGGCTCTCTCAGACATTCCTCATGGTAATCATTGACTCATTTAGGTTGGAAAAGACCTTTAAGATCTTTAAGAGTCCAACCATTAATGTAGCACTACCAAACCCACCACTAAACCATGTCCCAACCATGCCATCTACATGACTTCCAAAAAAGTCCAATACAGTGATTCAACAACTTCCTTGGCAGCCTGTTCCAATACTTCACAACCCTCCCAGTGAAGACACTTTTCCTAATGTCTAGTCTAAACCTCCCTGGCACATCTTGAAGCCATTTTCTCTTGTCCTGTCACTTGCTCTTGTCTTGTCACTTGTTAAATGGGAGAAGAGACCATCCTCCACCTCACTACAATGTCCTGTCAGGTAGTTTTAGAGAGCGATAACATCTTCTGCTCCAGACCCTTCCCCAGCTCTGTTGGGTTTCTCTGGACACACTTCAGCACCTCAATGTCTGTCCTGCAGTGAGAGGCCCAGAACTGCACACAGCACTTGAGGTGTGGCCTCACCAGCACTGAATACAGGGGGACAATCTCTGCCCTGGTCCTGCTGGCCACACTATTGCTGGTAGAGGCCAGGATGCCATTGGCCTTCTTGGCCAGCTGGGCACAGGTGGCTCATGTTCAGCTGCGTCAGCCAACACCCCCAGGCCCTTTCCCATCAGGCTGTTTTCCAGGCACTCTGCCAACAAGCCTGTAGCATTGCATGAACCTCATACAAGAATAGATACATTGTGCTCCTCCTGCTTTATATTATATGTTTTCTAGATTATGTATCTAGAAAGGATTATTAGCACTAGATACATTTTGGTAGTCTATCAACTTTTATTATGAGACACATAGATAGTCCAATATTCATATTGACTACCTCTATTAAATAGCTGCAATTTAAGAACACATAGAGCAGTTACTGTGATTTAACTATAGTTTTTGTCCCACTATAGTATTGGCAAAATTGTTTCATGTATAACCCTGCTTAAAGATCCAGTTCTAACAGCTGAAGGGGTATGGGGTGTATGGAATATGAACTACAGAGAAGTACAACTGAAAGAAGGTCCCATGGTTACTTCAAGGCTAGTGACAAAATATCTCATTCTAAGATAAAAGAAAAAACTTTCTTTTAGCTGCCAAACACCATAAAGAATCATAATTCTAATGACATCAAAAAAAGCTTACAGTATTTTTCAGAGACTTTGCAAGCATAAAGCAGACGGCCAAAACAATTACATTAATGTTAGTCTTGAAATACTGTGTAGAGCAAGTATATTTCCCTCCCAGGTATCAGCGTTCAATATTTGCAAATGTACACATCTCTATGTTTCTTAAAACACAATAAAGAGAGAATAAATCTCAGCAGTACTATGTTTCCATTACTATGGCTGAGATACCTCACTAATTTGCTGCCAGACCTGGATATCTGACATTAGTCCACAACTGCACTACAGTTACTGTGCTATTATTTCACTTATGTTAGAATGCATCTGTGCTGATACAAAACAAATACGTAACTTTTATTGCTTCACGTCTAAAACTGATTATAGTCATGCTGCATTAGAAGATTTTTAAGTCTTCCACCACCCATATTAGATGGATAAAAAGGATACTTTTTGAGTTTCACAGTTACAAAGTCCTCCTGAGTTCCAGAAGCCAAATTATTTAACTGTGTAATAAACCTGGCAATGGAGAGTAAAACACAATTGATAGTTTCAGCATGAAATTGCCTTTACTGTGCCATTTTTTCAACTAATACCACCACTACCCTGACAGCCCTGTGTTGTTGTCAGCTGAGGATGAGCACTCCATTCTGAAATTCTCTCTTGAAGCCAAATTCAACCCAGGGATAAAAATGCTAAGAAGTATCAAACTGGAGTTTTGCCGAGAATCTTCAAACCATGCCTATTGAACAAGGACATTCTATTCTAATTTCTCATCCTTAATCTATGTTTGTGCCCTTCATGATAATTCAAGCTCAGGCTATTCACATTAAAATACTAATAGATCTCTGCATGACATGTGTCATCTGGTTTTATACCTGTCTGTCACATATGGCAGCTGAAGGAGCAGCAAGCAGGGAGGGTATGAGAAAGTATATTTTCTTGCACCTCCCATATTGTCTGTGCTTATATGTATTTCTACTGCTTTCTCCACTGGCAGAAGATGCTAGAAATCTCATATTTCCTTCTAGTCAACAGTTTTTTTTTTGAGAAAAAAAAGCAGTCCCATGCCATATATTCAGCACAGTGACATTTACTCAATAGAGAACAAAATCACAATATTTAAGAAAAAATAAGTTGGTGTTTTTTGGTTTTTGTTTTTTTTTTTCTTTTTTTTTTGGTATTGGTTTTTTTTTTTTGTTGGGTTTTTTTGTTTGTTTGTTTTGTTGTTGTTGTTGTTGTTGCTGTTTTTTGCCAAGAGGCAGATAGCTCCAGTTTGCAGGTAATAAGTGAAAGCTTTTGATTTTCATGATGAAGAAGTGAAAGACCTTAATGAATTTGGAAGCAAGAAATATGTATATTTATCATAGAAATTCCAGTGTTATGGATAGTGGAGTGCAATTACTGATGATCATGCAAATTTAAGATGAAAAGATGGAAATAATTACAGAAAATGACAGACATAAACTGCTTAGCAAAGTTTCCTTTTTAGTTTGCTGTGTATTCAATGCTACTTGACTTCTGAAAAATTTATTGCAAAGTTCTTGAGGCCTGCTCAGCCGTCCGAAACAGCTGAGGGGCTGTTGGAAAGCAAGGCTTTCCCCTGAGTGTAGGCTCTACAAGATGAGGAAACACTGAACAGACGAAGTGTGGAAAAGAAACTATTTTGATGATGGCAATTATTAATGAAGCCTGTGACTCTGTCAGGCGTTCAAATACCACTATGATGGCCAGTAAGTGGTTTAGAACAGCAGAAGTGTGAGGGGAGGATATTAGGCTGCTCTGGAGATTTCTCAGGAAGGGTCCAGGGGTTAGAAATTAAGAACAATTGTAAAAGTAGAGAAAGCAAAACTTTGGAGGCTCAGGAAAAAGAGTCTTTCTTCAAAGATACAGCAATATTTTCCAAAGAGTTTGTCCATATTTTCCTTCTAAATTTTCATAATAACTGTAGCCCTAAAGTTACCACATATCTGCAGGAGCAAGAATTTCCCATTTTTTCTTCTCCTTCATGCTTCCAGTATTACAGCTAACCTTCTTCTCAGTTACCCAGGGAATGGTAAAACACAAAATAAGGGAAAGAAGGTGAGCAAAATCAAAACAAATGGTCAAGACATTGGTTTTACCCTATAATCTACAGTATGAGAGAAAAATACACAAAAGAAAAAACTGAGTTAAGACATCCTGGATTCCCTCCTTCACTGATGTTGTGAAATATTTTTAGCACCTTATACTGTATGGTTGGGTTGAACTTGGCTATTAAAATATGGGGTTAGGAAATTTAAAGGTGACATAAAATTTAATGGCAAAATGAGTCTCATGAATAAAATGCACAGGCTATACCATTGTGAATAAGCATAAAACTGTACATGTCCTCTATTCATCTCACCTCTTCTGTAATAGTAGGGGGTACTTCACCAAAAAGTGCCTCACAGCATGAGCAAACTATTACTTCTCATGCAATAAATACCCTCAAACATAACATAGGTGTCTAGCCAGGGATTACAGTTTTAGGCTTAGACCAACAAAATTTTTAAAAACTACAGTTGCATTAGTTTGCAATTGTTTCCTTTAATCATTAACTCCACAGTAACTCCTAGTTGCCAGCTTACTGAGATATCTTGATATATATAAATATTACGATTTTTTCTTGATTTCTTACTTGATATGAGTGTCAGTCCCATTTTACAAAACACCTAGCTGAGTAAAAACCCATTATTATCAGCCTTAAGGTTCAATTACTCTAGCCCCAGTTTAGGTTTCTAACCTAAACTAATTTAATATGCTAATTTAAGCTGAATTGCAGTTTACAGGGGTTTTTAGAATAGCTTACTCCAAAATTAAATTCCTAAATAAAAAAGATGTGAAGGCTTGTAGAGTTCTTTGTACATGGATCTGTTATTCCACAACCAGTTTGAAATATGAAGCCATATTGATACTATTTTGAGTTTATACACAAAATTCAGCATTGACTGCTTCATGGAAGGAATACATCACAAAATTGTATTATATTGCCACTTAGCTGTTACTTTACTCCCAAGTTTTCAAAAGAACACTTTTTTATACTGCTTTGTGGTAAATTGCCATAACCTTCAAGGCTGTTAACTTCTAAAAGCCTTTTAGTTCCTTAGGATGAAAAAGAGGAAAGAAACAAATGTATGAACATTAAGGTGAGAAAGACTATTGATAGCCAAATGCACATTTGACTTTGAAAAACAACATAAAAATATTTTTTTTAAAAAAATCTGGTTTAAGTAGATGGCATAAACAGGAGGATATCCTTCCTATATTCTATGTACTTTTCATCACCCTACTTGAAAAATAATTACATTTTTCAAATTCTTGACACTACCAGCCTGTTTTCAAGCAGATTCACATCTTTTCTCCTTCAGCTAGGTGGAAGCACAGAGGATTCCTTATCAGCACATTAGACATAGATTATCTATAGGAGTATTATGGTGCATATACAGTGCATATTCTCTGAAAGCACAGAGCCGAGAAGCCTCACACTGGAATTCTCTTCATCTGTATGCAACCTTTGGTAAAGCACTCATTTCACTTTGTCTCAGTATTCACCTTAATGTAAAGTCAACACCACTTTATAGAGTATCACAGAACTCTTTCTTGAACAGGGCATTGCAAAGTATCAAATCGTTTGTCAGTCATTACTATAGAAATGTTAGTGAAGAAAACTTTTATGGAGAACTTGGGCAAATTGCTACAGCAGTAATATGCAGAATTAGTTTTAAAACCCAGAAAGACAGTGTCTGATTGGACATTACAATTATTTGAATCAAAACACGTAAGAAGACTGTATACTCAAGTTAATATCTGCAACCCAACAGCACAAGCCCCAAATTTTATTTTGAATTATGATTTGCATTTTCTAATGGGAGTATTCTCTTCTCCTTTAAGAAGACCTTAGAACTAATTTCCAGAAGCTTAAAAAGGAAAATCCAAATCCCTTGTACAACCTGACTTAGCACAGACATTTATGGAATGAACAAATGCAAGGGTTTTAAGAAGAACGCCTCATAGTGAGCAGTTGACAGAGACAGATGGCTCTGCAGGCATGTTTATAAATAAACAGCATAATGAAAACAAACAAAAATATGGGTTTTTTAGATGCATTTATTTATTTATAATCCTAGCTTTACAGAAGCATTGAGTTATAACACTACATACTGTTAATTTCTGAATTCAGGCAGAATGCTATGGAAAAGTTTATCGAGATTATTTTAAAAATTTACTTTACTTCTTGTCTTGCCATTGAGTCATTATCAGGAAAAAAATATTTTCAAATAAAATTATATACTCATGCAGAGCCTTGCATAATAATTGGCAGCACACAGCTCTTGAAATAGAAGCACTTTCCCTAAATAACAGAAGTATTTAAATTAGAATTTTGCCTACTTAAAAAACACTGCTTGCTTTCTATATTCACAGTTCAGCAGGAGCAGAGTTTGGTAGTTCACAGAGTAAGTGTACATGTAACATAGCTCTATATAGTCAAAGGTACTGGAAAGAAAATATTTTGATGTCTTTTAACCTATCTCTCAGTTAACTTTGCAACTGCCAACGAAATAAAATTATGATCCTTTAGACTTTTCTGGTGATCACAGTTTGGTGATTCACTGGAAGCCTTTGGGCAAAGGCAGAAAAGCATACAGCTGATCTACTATCTGAATTCTGCTACACATCTCCCCAGATTTGGTGTCTTTTGCACCCACTGTTGTTCCAATAAGGAAGTCAAAGCAAGACATTTAATATACAATCAATTTGTTTATCAAATGCATAGCTATTAGGAAACACTAATGACAAGTGAATACAGAGAGAATTGTGAAATATTCAGAATGCTGTTTTCTCCCACATTTCTAACTTGGAGAAATTCCATCATCAGTCTGCAAATACACCTTTCTTGTGATTATGAGGGGCAGACTATCTCATAAAAAAGTAAATAAGATTAAGCAATTGCTATTTCCATGAAGCACATCCCATTATCTAAGAAATTGTTTATTCAATTGGTCTCTTCCTTTAGTGTTTAAAAAGTCTTCCAAAATTTATATATCTAATTAAGCCATTTTGCCTCTCAATATTCTTCTACTATTCAGAAACAGGTATTTTGTCTGTCTTTAAATTACAACATCCCTAGATGACATTAGTCCCTAGAATAATGTTAAGACACTAATAGTCTCAGGATAATTGTGTTTATGGGCTTTCATTTTTTTCAGTTTTGCAAAGTCTGTTTAAAAGTTTTTCAGAGATCATCTTCCACTAAGATAAAACTTCAATTTTTCTTCCTCTGGGTAGATATTGACTGATTTACTCCCAGAGAAATGTGCAAAAAGCAGCCCGTATGCACATAAATACAAATGGATATTATATTTAACTATAAAATAAAATCTAATTTAATTATTCACTACTGAATATAAAATGGAAGGCCAAAAAACCAATGTGTTGATAAATTATGCTCTTTGCAATAGACAAATGCAGTTTCACGCAGTACAGGCAAACTTCGTCCTAACAGGAAGGCCTTTGTGCAACGATTTGACTCATATATAGCACAGAATTTACATTACTTTTTTTCCGAAATATTTAACAAGTTTGCAGGACCACAATGAGATACAATACAGAGACATTATTTATTCTCTGGAGAGAGAGCAATTTAACTTTCTAGTCCAAACATAGTATTTCTTGCCTGTGTCAAAACATGTATCTGTGTAATATCATAAAAATTACTATTACTCCTGCTGTACATTCATGAAAAAAGTAACCATTTCACTGTGATGCTATAGTAGTATAGGATATACAATGGTTCAGAGCTAAAAGAAAGCAACAATGTTTGAGAGACATCAGTACAGCTCTTCAAATACTTGTCTTGGGATAGGCAACATTTATTTTCATTAGTAAACTTCATATAAGAAGCTTCCTTGTTCCAAAAAAACCAAAAAATGTTGACTGCACATGAAATTTAAGAATTAATATTATCTCAATAACTTCATCTGATGATATAATTTCTCTGTTGAAAAATCTTACTCCAATATTTTGTGGGGATCTTGGACAGATCAGTTACAGAAACTGTCCTGGCTGGCAGAAATTATCTGCAAAAAACCTGGAAATTTCTTTTAATCTTGCTCCATTTTTTGAAATTATTCCACTTATTAAAAATCCAGTTTCCATTTTTAAGATATATTTTCCAGAGTTTCTTGGTACTAATGTGAAAGGAATAGCAATACAGATAAACAGTGAAAGTCCCCATTTCTGCTGTATCAAATTACTCACTTAGCTTCTCTCACTGTTGGACAAGACCTGACCTTGGCTTCTCTTGGACTAATTTTACGTCACTTTTTTAACAGTTTACTTCATAGTACATCCCACATGAGAAAAGTCTTACACCTTATTTCTGTACACAGATGCTTACTTCACAATATATTTTGAGTAGGAAGTGCATTTTATTTTTTTGTTTATTTTAAGGATCTGCTCATTGATGTGATTAAAATAGAAGAATTTTGTTATTATTACTTATTAACTTTATGATTTAAGTACTCCTAACTATTCCATGACAGTATTTTAAATAAAAATATCTGTTGAGAGGAAGAGAAAATGTCTCAAGATTTGGTTTTTATATATGTGCTTCACAAGTTTGACCACTGTGGAAATAAATTCATCAAAAAAGACTGAAAATGAAATCTTGACACACAGATCAGGTAACTGGCAAAATTAATTGAATTTAACCTCTTCAGGCACAGGCACTAAATTCCTTGGTGCCTTTTAAAAATAATGTTTTTTTGAAATGGTGCCACGTTTTTATTCTTGCCATTAAATTAAAACTGGCCTTAATCCTAAATTATCTCCTGTCCCCTCTTACTTACCTTGCTTACTCTGTCATTTTTCCCTCTTGAAAAAAAAGGACGTTGGTATGAATGTCACTGAAGTTGGGACAGGGGCCATAAACTTTACGTTTGTTCTCAGTGTCTTCTCCTGCTTTAAAGTGCAAATTGCTAGTGCAGTTATGAGAAGATTTTCTGAAGTCATGTATGATTATATCTGGTTTTTTACTCTGTATGAGTACCATATTAGTATCAGCAAGATCTAAAACCACCTGGATGTATGGACAGAAATTCCTAGTGGAAAAATGGGCACCAAGCACAACAAAAAGCGCCACAGCCTTGAGCCTAAGGACCTCAGGGAGTCAAACAACTCTGACTTTTGGACTATAGAGTATTTATTAAAAACTAAATTTTAAATTTTTCCTTGAAGGAAGATGCCAGTCTTCTTCTGTGCTAAGTTAGTGCCAAGGAGTTTTATCCCCATTTTCTGCACTGAAGCACAGAAGTCACTGAAAGTGTCTCCACTCTAAATGGGGTGATGTCAGTATTTGATTCAGATGACAGGCAGTAGAGACTCAAATTCCTTATAATTTCCCAGTTTCAAAAGCATAAAGAAAATCTTGGGCTTTTCTTAGCTTCTTAAAATTATGCCATAGGCACTTGTCTTTAGGAATGGGATATACAAACTGTCTTGATTGTACTGGAGTTTCTCCTAGCAGACTGTCATGAAAAGAGGATTGAAGAAATGCCTTTTAGTCATTGTATGTGCTTGCCAATAGATGTTCCAAATAGGTTAATTTTAAGACTTTAGTCTAGGGGGATGCCTGGTAAAGTCATAATTCTGGACCCCAGATCTTTCTTGTACAGGAGAGCCAGCGCAGCTTTGCAAATTAAGGTTCTACTAAAGGCAAGAGAATCCCATGTCCTCTGTTGTATCTAGTTTATAGTCTCTCTCTGTCTTTTGCACATCTGCAGAATGGTGTCACATAAGCTGAGGCAAAAATGCTTTAAATTCATAGTGATAAATATTCATATAGTTCAGTATTAATGTTCAGGGTCCTGCACAATACCCTAACAGTAAGAGACCTCCTCTAGGAAAGAACCAACTTGATGTGCAATACTAGGAAAGTTGCTTGGATGCTTCACATCTCAGAAAGCACAGCTGTGGAAACTAGAAACACAATTCTGATTTTCCATCATGAGAATGCCATTTGAAATAGAAATATACTTATTCCTCTGAACTCTGTTTTTCTGTTTTTGTTTTTTAAAAACCCTTTATCTTTTCTTGTTTTGGGGTCCTGGGGGTGTAACAAAATGTTGATTCCCCCAGTTCTATTTTGCTGAAAATTCCACCAACACATGCAGACACCTTAAAACTGCAGAAGCAAAGCCACTACAGAAGTGGCTGCTCCATACCATTCATAGAAGTTGAGGAGTAAATAGTTCTACAAAACCAATTCAGGATACGCAGGCCTTGCCAGAATAGTATTTTGGTTTTAGAAATCATGTAATATTTTAGTGCTTGCTCTGCCATAATTTCTATGCAGTATTAATCCCTATGCAGAAACATAAGATCCATTACTGCAGAGTTAGATAACTGAAGGTTTTGCTATCAGTCTAAATAAAAGTCACAAAAGGCATTTTATATCCCAGTTTTTTGGTGTAATGAATGGAATATATCAGTATTCTCAGCAAATCATGAAATCACAGAACCAGACTGTGATGAAACAGTGGCTGACAACGTTCATCATCCTGGGAGGTCAACTCATCCACCAATCTGCTTTACCAGCTGCAGAAGTTTGCTCAGGGCCATGACCACACTGGCTTCAGTATCTCCAAGGAGGGGGACTCCAACACTTCTCTGGGCAATCTGTCCCAGTGTTTGTTCTGATTCACTGTGGATATGTTTGGGTTAGACTTTTTTCCCTTTATGTTTAAATGAAATTCCAGTCTTTCAAAATTTCCAGTCCTTCAATTTATGTCCATTGCCTGCTGTTCTGAAGCTGGGCACCGTGGACAAAAACCTGCCCTTGTCTTACTCCTCCTTTCATATGATATTAAAATACACTGGTGAAATCCCTCTGAGCCTCCTCTAGGTTAAAAATTTTGTCTGATGCATCCCAGGAGACTGTTTGCCACAAGGCCACAAGACTGGTTTACGGCCAGCACAGTGGATCCACCAGGATCCCTGAGGGATTTTCTGACATATTGCTCTCTAGCTGACCAGCACCAGCCTGTGCTGTTGCATGGGCTTATTCCTTAACAGGAGAAAATCTTGCCACTTAACCTTTTGTTGGACTTCTAGAAGTTACTGTTGCCCATTTTTCTATCCTAAGATTGTCTGGATGGCAGCAAGGCCATCTGGTTTATCAACCATTTCTCCTAATCACTTGCAAAGCTGCTGAGAGTGCACTCTGTCTTATCATCCAGATAATTTAGGAAGCTGCTGAATACTGTTTGCACCAGTATCCACACCTGGGGTACTACACTGCCTGCTGGCCTCCAGCTGGTCCCGGTGGTGCTGATCACAACTCTATGAGATCAGTGGCTCAATGTGTTCTCAGTGCACCTCATGGATCATTTATCTGAGATGTTTTTCATCAACTTGTAAATGAGAGATAGTGTGCAAAACCTTACTAAATCTGATCTAACCGCATCTTTTGTTCTCCCTTTATCTACTGAATCAGCTGGTTTCCTGTAGAAAGCTATCACATGGTCCATCTTGACTTTCCCCCACAGACATAAATCCATCTACTCCCAGTCATCTTCTAATCTTTCATGTGTTAGGAAATCGATTCCAGGATTATGTGCTCCATTATTTTCTCTGACCTGCCTCTAGGTTTCTAGATCATCCTTCTTGTCCTTCTTCAAGATGGAAATGGCATTTACTACCTTAATTGCTGTAAGCACTTGCAGTTTACTGAGAGTAGCCTCACAGTGACGTGGGCCAGCTTTCTCAGCACTTATGGGTGCATCCCATCACGGACAATGGACCTGGCTGTGTCCAGTTTGTCTATATAATGCCTCACCTCTTTGTCTCCAGTGAGGGAAAACATTCCTTGCCCTGAAATTTCATGGGCTATCAGGACCTGGGGGATTCATGTATGCTGATGTAAGATTGATCTTTAGGAAAGAACATTAAGGCACTAATTTCAGTTCAGGAAGGGGAACATACTATTTTTATCCACATTTACAATTTGAACACTTATTTTTGGTGTTAACTGCTTAAATACTTTGCTGAATTACTTAGGTAAAGTTCTGGGGAAGACATAGCTATAGCTTTTAATGACTCCCTTCATTTCCTTGGTTTGCGAAGACAAGGAATACCATCCAGAAGAGATGTAAGTTTAAGAAATGTCTCTGCCACTTGCAGAGGAGCTCCCTGAGTCGCACAGAGCATGTGAAAATAGAATGAGGTAAATATATAGTCAGATTGCACAATGAAAGACTAAGGAAAAGAACAAATTATCTGACTGAAGTTTCCTACTTTGGCTCATGGTAAAATTCAGCTTATTTAAATTTCTGGGAAAGGTTTAAATGGGGTGAGTTTTGAAAGAAGCCCAACTCAAGTTTTCAAAGCCTTGTCTATAGCCTTACTCATTGAGCTTGTGTTTACAAATCTTACTACCCTTTGAAGCTGATTTGCTCTACACTGAAATAGGTATGTTCAAAAATTATGCCCACTTGAAGTATTGTAACACTTAGAGAAATTTTCTATCAGCACCTAAAATATAATCACAATTTTAATCACAACTCCTAATTTTGAAACTGGCTACGACTCTTTAATTAATACCAGTATACTCACACTAGTAGAACTAGACAAGTTCTACTTGTCATGCCCTGTTCCATTAGGGAATGTTTGCCTTTACCCATACCCATTAGAGTTGAACAAGCTAGCACAGTGCTGGGAAGACAGCCAACCCCTATCCCCATAGTATGCTATGATATTATTTAGCTTGTTTCATTTGACTACCATTTCCTACATAGAATGGGCAGCTAGATGATCCTGTTTTACACTTACTTTCCCAATAAATCAAATGTTATACAGTCCTCATAAACTTACTGCCCTACATAACAAAGTGTAGGTTTCAGAGGAACACAACTTGTAAGATTTGCCTGATACCTGTGTATATTACATCACAGCAAGAAGAATCCCAGAGGACAAACTGAACACATCATACTTTGTAAGGGTAATGTATCCCTGGACTTTCTCCTAATATAGTCAACAAACACTGCAGTCATTCACCCTGATAACTGCAGAAATCTTGTCTTACGGAAGACCACGTTGCCTTTCTCTCTCTGCTTCTGCTCAGGCCACTCTCTCAAACAAAGGAAAAATGATTTTCCAATGGTGCCAAGACATGAATAGAAGTATTGTTCTTACAGGGGTCTGAATACTTCTGAAATATATCAGAGAATTAGCTTGTCATTTTTTCTGCTTCCTCCGCAGAGTGTTTTGAAATGACTAATACGTTACCAAGAAGCGGCCCCTTACATCTCATGCAGACTAATTCCCTAGGGCTCCCATTATGTCGGCAACCTAAAATGATCAGTTAACAGAGCACGTTAGAAGCAGCAAGGATGTGAATAAAGCACTGAGAGAAGAGAAAGCAGAGTACTGTAGCTTGCCTCCCTTCTCTTTTAGTAGCTTGTCAAACACAATTATGCTCCTGTCATCTGCACCTACAGGACAGGATTTTGGTTATGATATCTTGTCTGGCATGTAGCTGCTGCTGACAAGCCCCTGTGACCTTGTTCCAAGTGATCTGACTCTGCAGATGACAGGACCCTGGCCTAGATGCAAGAATGAACCTCCCTAGGTAAGAAAAGGCTTTACCAAGGAAAGAGGATAAAATGTTGGAGAAAGCCAGGTCACCTTGTGTCCTGATTGGCTCTTGACTTGACACATTGGACATGAACTGCCTAGAAGACTGCTGCTCAATGACCAGGGTATGTTTCAAGGCACTAGGATAGCTTGTGCTTGCTACACTCTCCTACCCAGACAAGCAGCTCTGTAAAATACATGCAAGGTGTCAGAACACTGATCATCCTTCCCAGGAGCATGAGTGGATCATAGCACCAAATCCGCAAACATGATGTATGTTACTCAGGCAGGGTGAAAGAAAAGATATTAAATTAACAAAGAGCTGCCATTATTCAAAGAAAATTGTCCATCTCTCTCTCAGTCCTCCTCATCTTTAAGGCAGACAAAAAAAAAGACTGAAAAAATGCACCAAAATTTTCAAACACCTTCTGAAAAAGAAAAAAATAAATTATTACATCTACAAGGAAACAATGCTGTCTATGTAATACTCTTTCCCCAATGCACTGATATAGTTGCCATTGGGTTTTTAATTAAACAAAACACTCATTCAGAGGGCTAGAGAACTCAAATGCCTTGAGAAAAATATTTTCAGCCTTGAACATTTGTTTTTAGGGTTGGAGGGCAAATTTGTTTTTTCTTAGCAGGAACCTCTTTGGGATTAAGGAGATTGAGATTTAGCAAGTGATTAGGCATGAGTAGACCTTGATTTTAAAATCCCTTCATGTGTCCATGTTTTCACTGATGGCATGTGTATTCCTAGCAAGATGCTTCAATTCAGTAGGATGAGTTTTGTTAACAGACCTAAGCATTTGAGGCCTCTAAGGCTCAATAACAATGAAGAGCTGTTTTCCAGAAGATGTGCTCAAAACTTTGTTCAGTGATGTGCTCAGTTTACAGCACAACACAAAGTCCTTCAGACCTAGAATTACCCCTAAGGTGATGAAAGCATGCCTGATGGAAGGCTTGCATCAAACTCAAAATTCTTACAGCTCACCTGAGGAAAACATGCAAGAGACTGAGGAACAACTGTGACATCAGATATCATGAATTCACAGTGGATGAGAACAGAAGCACGTTCTGAGCTAATGTTTCAAGTTCATCAGAGTTAGATAGCTCTCCCTAGAGAAGCTATTGACAATAACTCATGGCAATTACTCAACCACATAAAGCAGAGGGCCAGATTTTCTTTGGCAAGTTACTTATGCAAGAGTATAACATACTGAAAATAAATATTACAGAGACACACATGATGGCACAGCACGATTTGGCAAAGTCCACAAGAACTCCCAAATGTCAAATCATGAGCTGATTGTGTAGGTGATCCCATAGAAGAAACAATCAAACCTTTATGCACTGCTGTAATCTGTTCTTAACAGTATATATTATACAGGAAAATAACTCAGGCATAGTTTAGAAGGTATCTAATAAGAATGAGTGAGATTATCCTTCATATTTTTTTGTGCCTAATTTAAAATTTAATATGTTACTTAACAGATTGAAATAAAATAATTCCAAGCCTTTCTTAAAAGATCTTTAACTATTATTATAATATGCAAATTTTAAAATTCTAGAAGTCATTTAGGTTGACTCAATTCACATATTACTATAATTGCAAGGGTAAATCTCAGATTTACCAGGTTGCAGTAAAAAGGAAGAAAATATTTCTGTGGTCATTTTGAAATGCTATAGCACCTTTGATCATAGGAACCTGACATTATTAGCATTCTCATAAGAAAACATAATAAATATTAATATGATTAAGGCACTCATAGAGTCTGATTAACTCTCATCATAGACTAAGTAGGCAAACACACATAACTGAATTACAAACCCTATGTCAAGGGCAAAGACTCATCCAAGTCCCATTATCCTATGTCCTTCAAACTACCCAGTACAGAATCATGGAAAACCTGAAAGTCAGGAAAACACATGAGCATGAGTCTTGGGAGGCAGAGGACAGAGCTTCCAGTCACTAAAAGGAAGACGTAAACTACAAAAGGAAACTAAAAATGAAGGAGGAGGTAGTAGGATGGCTAAAATTAGAACCCTTCTAAAAACTAGGAAAGAGGGAGGTATCTGTATTCATCATAGAGAGGATGAAAAAATTACAGTAGTTTGGAAGATATTGATTACTGGCATCAAAAAGTCTTTTTGTTTACAAACAAAACTAGCCTTCATTACAGAGAATTGTATTTTCCTTCTTTCTTCCTGTCTAGATGAATGGGCACAAAGATTGATTTGACAAATAAAACATCTGAAAATCTATAGAAATTTCTCTTTAATACAATTGACCATGAAGCAAGTTCTTATCAGGCCCTAAAGACTGGTGCACTGCAAACATCGAGGAACCATCTGATAAATAAAGCATATGTGTATTCAAACATCCTTTTGTCATTACACGCTGGAACCCTTGCTCTGGTTTTAACACAGAGCCTGGCCTGTGAGCCACACACTGGCCTCAGGGAAGCATAAGCATCCTCTGGTAGTTTTCCATCTTCTTCCCACACCCTGTATGGTCCAACAATCTCAAATATGCCTGATTAGTACTGAAACATTACTCCCCAATGCCAGTGCCTCTGTTTCTTGGAATCTTATCTCTCTTGTCCAAACTGCATTTGAAAGACTATACAGGGAATTGCAAACAAGTTTTTCAGATGGTCTGACCTCTCAAACCTGTAGCTGCCCTTTAACATGAATGCCATAAAGAACACATTTGACATCAGTATTCTATAAAGTCATGTATCTAAAAAATGCTGCCACTTGGATTATACAAAATGAAGAATATATTAAAAGAGCATGGTAAATAGTCACAGGAAAAAGAAATCTTAGCCACAAAGATGCTAATCACTTGATTAGAGCATAACCCAATACATTTTGATACACTATATATTATTTTTATTATTGAAGTAATTTTTTAATCCTTAGTAAAGTTTTTTATCAAATATTACAATGTAAATATTTAACATCTAGATGGGTGAGACAGGGTGTACAACTGCCCAGTAGTACATATATAAAGTAATGTAACTTTTTGTGTATAAGCAAACATCCTGAAATTGAGGATTCTGTGCTCAAAATACATTTTCTCAGAGTGTGAGACAACAAAGAGGATTCCTTAATGTTGCAAATGGCACAATTACTCTGCTGGCTGCAAGATTGCATTGAGTTTCAGAATAAAGTCAGAGTCAGAGGTACTCCTGATCAACAAAGCATGGTGATGTACCATAGCTTTCACTTATTTTCCATGACCACAATATAAGCTTAGGACAAAGTAATACAAACTAACAATATGCTATTAACACCATGCAGATATTGATAATCAGGAAATATTATTAGGAAAAAAGTGCCTTCAAAGTTATGTAAAACAGTTATGCACTTATCTTCTCTTTTTTTTTTCCTTGTGTACAACATCAGTAAAACACAGTTCTGATACTAAGAGGAAAAGAAGAAAAAGTGGGACAATAATGCAAGTAATATTCAGTGTATGTAAGGCCTTCAAGACAGATGTCCGGAGGACAAAAATTAATGAAGAAGAAAACTCATGTTAGCTTTGTTCCAGATCGTAAAACTGAAAATAATTTTTTTTTATTTTAAAACACTAATTCAGTTGAATGAAAATAGGAAAATACAAGTAAATTGGTAAATGAAACAATTTTGTCAGACAGTGTATAAGACTGACTAAAGAAGTGTTATAAATTTCTTCCAAAAGAAATGTAACCAATATAACTAAGCCCTTTAGCTCTTTGAAATAGAATTTCCTTAATAAAAGTGAATGCAGTGGTAAATCATTTATCTTATTGTCTGTCAGTTCAAGGCATTTTTCTCTCCTTTGAGAATAAGAAAATGTTATGTGACACCATGAATCAAAGTGAGATCTGTATGTTCAAAGTACACTTTCTCTTATATTTGAACTCTTCACAATAAAATAGGACTATGTTTCCATAGAATCATTAATTTTTTTCTGATCTCAACATTCTTAAAGTTTTATCTTAATGTTTTTTAAAGTGCTGTTACTATTAAAAGCAGTATGAATCCTAAACCATGTCATTTACAGGCTTCATAGCTTAGGTAATAGGTGCAGAAGAAGAATTTAGCTAGAACAAAGTAGCCAGTGCCTTGCTTAAAAGGAAATGTCAAAGAATAATGTCAAAGAATAATGACTTTATATATATATGTAAAATGAATTTGATGATAATTACTTAGACAATTCATAATGGTGGCTTTCTAGAGATTAGTTGGGATAAAGTTACTAAGAAGTAGGGATATGCATTACCACATTTCCTTGCCATGTTGTAAGCAGTTATATGCAAATTGCATCCCAGCCCTGTAACTCTCTCTCCTCTAGCTGCCTTTTTCCTTCCCCATTTCCTGCTAGTTTGACAGCAGTCCTAGTCTGATCTTCTTCCATTTATCTTTAAAAATATTCACTGCTAGTAAAAGTGCAGGATTGGTGACTCAGCTACCTTGATATTGGAGCTCTCTGTATTCTTCAATCCTAAAACATAATTCTCAGACAATAATTTTTATCAACACACCATTTTATTGACCCCTTCAATAGTTTTTCCTTCTGCATATACTGCACATCTTGGTAAATTTTCATTTATCATGGTAGTGTATTACAAGAGTACACAGTATACTGTAGGTGAATGTGTTCAACTTGTTATAATAAGAAAGGCATTGGTAATGACTAGAAATAAATTAAATCAGGCCCAAATATTAGGAAATATGTAAGAATGCTGCTGGTACACAGATTTTTCAGCCAGAGTTCATTAAGACCAATGAAGTCAGATGGCTTACACAGAATACACTGGTATTGCCCAACTGTGTCACATTTAATACACCACAAGCAAAGTCTATTCTGTTTTATTCAACACATGAATATGTGAGAAAGAAACCCCAAACAACAAACCAAATCAAAACAACTAACAGCCATTCAAAAAAGAAACAGAAGTAAATTATTCTGGTTCATATATATTAGTATATAAATATGCTAAATTGTTTGCTCAATTCCTACGACAACCAGAAGATTTAAGAACAGATTTAAGAAGAGATTTCATTTCTTGTCCTACAACCAGACTTGCTGAAGTAATATAGTTTCATAGTATTACAAGAAAGAGTGTTGACTGATTTTAAATGCAGTTGATTGATTGTAAAGGCATTCCTTTTGCTGTAGAGTTTTGAATATCTCTGTCTGGAACATTAAGATTATTTTAGTAAATATATTTGTATTTAACTAAAGTAGGCTATTTGTGCTCAATATCTAGTAATTTATATGAGATGAATATATCTCTGTTGCGGATTGATGTAATTTAACTGGAATGTGTTACTGAAGCCTGAGTGAAAATTAATTTCAAGCTAAGCAGAAAGCCTGAAAAGAAAGCTGACCAACTCTATTCTTACTTTGAGTATTTTTTATCTGTTGTGAGAAGATGACTTAGCTGTATGACTTAATGACTGTAGATCTTGAATAGCAAGAATAAGAGCTTTAACTGACTGATGTTTAATAGTGAGTCAGAGTATCTCCTGATAAAGTAAGCTGTGTAAACGTGATCAGTCATTGTTGAGATCAGTACCTTACTAGGGAAGCACTGTATGCAGATAAGCATCAAAATCTTGAAAGGACCATTAATTTAATATTTTTTAAAAATCACATTTTGAGTAGCAGCACTATTAAGGTTTCATTGTCCACTATAGTGTATAGTTTACTTGCTAGACACAGAATGTTAAAAATAATTTTAGGTAGCTTGGCTTTAGTTGATTTACAACAGCTCCTAAATATTATTTAAACAGCATTTCACATTTAATAAGAAACACATTCTCCTTCCTTATGACACAAAAAGAATAAAAAATAAGCAGTGTTAAGTAGAACAGCAGAATCTCTCCATTTTACCTACAAAGAGTTTGCTAAGCAGAGAGTTGAAAATAGGTAGAGCTGAGAGGCAAGGAAACTGAAGAGTATTTTAACAGTGAAGTAAAACCACAAGTAATGACTTCAGGAGACAGGAGCTAGGTGGACAAGTAAAACATTACAGTTTTAAATATATGATATTTGGCTTCACCTCCCAAGGAAGAGGACTGGCATGGATTCAAAAAGGTTTGTCTGGCATGCTCGTGCCTCTGAGAGGGACCACACTGCCTGATGGAAACAACCACAAAAGCCGCAGTGAGAGCACAGCCTTCCAAAGGCAACAAGAAAGCAACCAGACAGGCAATTAGACCATGCCAGTGCTTGGCCTTGGCAAAGAGAAGGCAGGCATCTGAAATGGATCATCTGTCCACAGGAGAGATGGGCTCAGCAACCAGCAGATGGTATAAAGTAAAGTAGACACCAGATAACAGAGGGAAGTGTTTTGAGCATGGATGACCTCCTCCTCTCGCACCACTATAATAAACATGATCGAGAGTTTGCACATACTTCTACATCTTGAAAATAATATTTTTACAATTCTCACTAAAAACTAAGACAGCTGTGCAAAACATTGTTGCATGTGAAATGTAAGACAGCTCATGGGTTTTTATTTCTGTTCAGTTTGCATCCTGAAAGCCATTTTGTCATATATTGAATCCTTTTTTAATCTCATTGGTTGCCAAAGAACTCATATTTTTAGCATTTTCCCTTGTGCCATGAGATAAACTGTGCTGTAGGCCACATTTTCTTGTTCCAGGTATCTCTGGAACTTACAGACACAGTGGCTTCTAAAAGCATCTGTTTTAAAATACTGCTTTCCCTATTTCACTGTGAGTTTTCTTACTTGTCTGTTGGCTTGCTAATGAACAACTGCTGATGATGAAAAAAATAGTTAAGAAGAACCAAGACCTTCCACATGTTAACTTTGTTGGAAACTGAAAATTTATCCAAACTTAAATGGTCTTCTTTTACATATTTTCTACACTGAAGTACATAGGAATGCCAATTTCTTGCGTAACAAAGGAATGAGATTGGTATATTAGCAGATGTGAGTTTAAATAACAAAGTAATTGGTTCTAGTCTTTGTGTTTCAGAAGATGGTTGTAAGAGATTATGTATAGCACAGTCTTATCAAGCCTAAAGTAAAACACACCACTGCCAGCAATAAGAAACATCCACTTAGTTCTATTACATGTTTTCCTGGAAAGTTTCTGTAAAAAAACCTGATGAACTAGAGCCTGGGTAAGTGGACAGTGAGGTGAACTGGAAACTACTAAATTGGTGAGCACACAGAGTTGTGATCAGCACCACCAGGTCCAACTGGAGGCCAGCAGGCAGTAGTATCCCAGGTGCGGATACTGGTGCCAATAGTATTCAGTATCTTCCCGAATAACCTGGATGGTGGCCCAGAGTGCACTCTCAGAAGTTTTGCAGGTAATACAAACTTGGCAAAAGTGGTTGATAAACGAGAGAGATTTGCTGCAATCTAGAGAGACCAGAGATGCTGGAGTGATCAGCCAACAGGAACTTCAAGAAGTTCAACAAAAGATGGAATGGCAAGCCATTCTCCTGTTTGAGGAATAAACACAAGCAGGCGCACAGGCTTGAGACTGACTGTCTGGAAAACACCTTGTCAGAAAATGTTCTGGGCATTCAAACTGTTCATGAACAAGAGAAGTGCTCCAGTGGAAAAAAATGCCAACAACTTCCTGGGCTGCATTAGCCAGCGTGTTGCCAGAAAGCCAGGTGAAGTGATCCTGTGCCTCCACTCAGCACTGATGACACCATCTGACTCTTGGTTCACTACTGGGTTCCCCAGTTCAGGAGAGACGAACATGATGGACAGCACAACTGGGCAAAGGGCAAAGAGCCATGAAGATAACAAAGGACCATCTGTCATAAAAGGAGAGGGTGAAACTTCTAGGAGCCTTTGTCCCCAAGAACAACAGGTTCAAGGGGACTTCAGAAGTGTTTGAAATACTATGCAGGTGTGTTTGAAAAGAAGACCGAGGCAGATTCTTCTTGCTGGTGGCCAGTTGCAGAACAGTGGGCAATGGACACAAAAGGAAATACTGGAAATTCCTTTTAAATACAGGGGCGAAAAAAAATCCTGAAACATTTCTACAGTGAAAGTGATCCAAAACTGGCAAAGGTTGCCTGGGGAATCAGTGAGCAAACTCTTGGAGATACTAATCCAGCTGCTTGAGCAGATGTAATTTGGGTGACCCCCAGAAGTGCCTGCCAGATTCAACCACTGTGTGGCTCTGTCACTGCATGAACATGGTGGAGACTCATTGTGACTCCTGGAGACTGACATGGTGGAGCCTGGCAATTTTTCTGAGTGATACTGAATGGCAGAACTGTGCAATGCATATTTGCTACTAGATCCCGCCTTTCTGGCTACCACCATTTACTCCATGACATGTCATCTAAATGGATCTAGGTACAGATCAGTTAACAGACTTTTAATGTAGCTTTCATCTTTCATTAAATAAGCATGAATTTCTGGGGAATATGATATGTTGCCCCATGATTATGACTGCAGAAGAAAGCATTCATAATATTTTCTAAAAGAAAACTGAAATATCAGTATAAAGAGGCCTGCAAAAGAAAGTTACAGTGTATTCCACAGATAGGGAAATAAACTCTAGGAAGTCTGCAAACTGTAGAGTTTCTTTATTTCTGCCCTACAGCAGTAGTTTTTATATACATATTTCCAGTCTTTATATACAGTACTTTACTGGACAAGTCTTTAGCCATGTGATATCATTGTGAACAACCCTTATCCCAAATTATAGGCTTACTAATTTATTTTTCTATTTCATCTTTCACAGTGGCATTTTTGTCTTTCAAATATCCCATTAATTTATTCAAAGATAGAGCTTTGGTTAGCTTTAAAATATGAACAGAACTGGAATGCACATTTTTCTGCTAAAAATGTTCTAATTTCACACATTTTTTGATGTCACTATTTAAGATGCCTTGAAGAAACTCAATTTTCAGACAGCAGATCCAGACTCCTTTTCTCCAGAGGAGAAAACTAAACATAAGACCAAAACACAAAGTTGAGCAACCAAAACCTGAATATCTAGTCAGACAGTAGTCACTTCTACAGCTGCCCATGAACCATTTTTCCCTCTAGCCACAGTTATTGCCTGATAAGGCCTACTTTCCTCTTTACTGTCCAGCTTGTCATATGTGGCAATTGGACAAGCATACCTGCAATATGGAATGCCTTCAAAAGCTTAATTTTGTTTGGGTGGATATCCCATGATCATCAGTGCAAAATTTTGCAGGAGAGACAAAATACAAGAACAGAAGGTTGGAGTTGTGAGCTCATCAGAGTGGACCTCACTACCTTATTAAATCATTCCTTAGTGCAAATGCACAATTTTTCCTTTTTAAAACTGGCATAGAATGCAGATGTCAGTTTGAAAATCTGAGTTAATCATGTTAATGGTTACTTAAATTCAGACTGGCAAGACATATTTATTTAAGTTAGAGAATTCCAAGTCACATGCAAGCTGGAAAAGCTATATGTTATGTGTGATTCATCATCACTTTTAGAATCCAGGCCAGCACTTCCTGAGGAGTAGAAATACAGGAGACAGTATGAATGCTCAATGATTATTCCTACATATATGTACAACACCATTCCCTTTTTAGAGAGGTACATTCAAAACCAAGAATGGTTCTGTAGAAAAAATTTAGTCATTCTGACTCAGTCTGGATGAAGACAAAACTCCATGATGTATAGTTGCAGAGGAACTATAGTGAGGAACATCCAAATAGGGAAAACATGTGCCTTTTTGAGCTTCAGCAGACAAACAAGAAATGCAAAATTTGTGCTGTTTCTAAAAAATGTATATGACACCTAAGTTTCATACTATATGTATGTAGTTTATCTCACCTGACTAATCCTGTTAGTCATAGGTTTCTACATTTATTTCAGTGGCTCTTGGAGATTTGCAAAACAAAACAATAACTTGGCCATGCTATTTTTCAAGAAATAGCTATAATCATTCTAACAATATTTGTCAACATATTTTTCTCACGCAATTTAACAGACACAAAAGAGGGATAATATATTTTTTTTGTTAGATGATTTTTTAAGACAGGTACAACCATTCAAACCTCTTGTTCCCCCAGAAGCTGGCGCATATCTTCACAGACCTGATCCAGCATATGTTTTAGTTATAGATTATAAAAGCTTTCTTCCATGGCCTGTTTAATTGTTTAAGATGAATTTAGATTCCCATTTCAAATATCTCCTGTGTCATTATATTTTTGGATTTCTAGGGGATTTCCATGCCCTTCAGCCTATCCCTTTAATCATATTACAAGGGAGCTCTATTTTGCCTTTCTTTTAATATGCTCTCTTCATCACTACCATGACTGTGTAGCACAGCTGAAAGCAATGATGATCCTCTTCTCTCTGTGACAGTCAGGTGCTATATATAAAATCAAAAAAGCTTACATGGTTTTACTTCTTGTTGTCTTTCTTAACTTGGTGATAAACATGTAGAAGTGATAAGCTAGTGTAAGAGCAGCAGCACACGTTTGTGTGTGTATGTGAGCAGACAAGAGTGCATGCAAAGTGTATGAGACAGCACCCCTTAGTGTCCAGTTTGAAAAGTTACAGCCATTTAAAAAACTCAGAAACACGTAAAAATAAACAGATTCAAAGCCTTTAAAATAAATTTTCCTTTAAAACTAATGAGAGGAAAAAATAGTGAATAATAGTGAATAATGAGAGAAAAACCACAAGTCTTGCAACTATACTACAAGACTGATGTAACACACAGAGAATACTGTCATTGGATCAAACAAAAATTTAAGAGATTCTGAAAACCGATCATACTGAGGATTATTTTCTTACAATTTAGGCTAACATCAACATACATGTATAAACAAAACATGTCCTAACATTAATTATTAGACTAAATCTTAAAATGATAAAACTCAATTCTTCAGCACCTTTAGGCAACTGAGGATAAAATTTATGCAGTAGAAAACAAAAACAGAACTAGGAGGAAATGAAGGGAAATGAACGGGTTTTTTGAACCTGAAAAAGAAGTTCTGATTTTTCCATCAAGACCTTCAGATTGGTCCCCTTCTGGATTACAAGCTCTTGTAATCCAAGCATGACATCAGCCTAAATATGTGTGTGAAAGTGTCTGTCTCTTCGTCCCAGCTGAACAAAATGCATCAGCTAGGCAGAGCAACAGCGGGCTAGAAGAACACGTCAGGGAGAAAATACACCATTCCATTAAACACCATCCTGTATGATTATGTTCAGGAGGCGCTTTTGGTGCCTTGCTATGTAGGAAATGGTTTCACAAGCTTCCAATTCTAAGAACTAACATTGATTCTACTGTAGATTTCATCTAAAATGGGTAATAGTCCCACTCAGAAACAGTCCCACTTGGCTGGTATTTCTTGTGCTGTTTGGGTTTTTTTCTTTTTTTCATAAAAAATACTGCATTTAATGTTCTCAGAAGTACCAGATCAAGACCAGGTAAATTACATTCTCTTACTACACTTAGCATTTCCTCCCTACTATTTGTCATGAGTACCCGTGACTTCTGAAAAATACTGTTTTTGCTTAACACCAGCTAGCACAATGCAGTTCTGCAATGTGCACTGGCTTTGGAAGTTAATGCAATACCAACCAGGTAGGTCTGTGCATATCCCAAAATGCTAAGAATAGCCTTTCCTTATTTCAGATTATTTAAAACCATATAGAATCCAGAATTTCAATATCCCTTGAAATATTATTGCTGAGCTTGCTAAACTACTGCACTAATCCTTTTCATCAAATTCTGTAAGGCTTTATTTATCAAGAAGGTTCAACTATTTCTTTGTAAAATAAAGAAAGTAGAATAAAACCTAATAATTGGCTTCATTTCCTAAGAATATTGATGTAATTCAGGATACAAAACAAAATAGACAAATTAATATAAAATATTTCATTTCTGACAAGAAACACTGTCAGGTTCAAGTTTTTGTATTTCTGGAAACCCTGTACTATGTGTGACCATTCCCATTTCCAAACTGGATGTGTTAGAATGTGAGCTCAAAAGAAAAAATCAACAATATGGCACTTATACAAATCAACATTTGTTTTATTTATTTATGAATTTAAACTTGACAAATAAAAATATTATATGAAGGATGCAAATTACAATAACTAAGTAAGGTAACAAATGCAGTGTGCTCTGTGATCTGTGATTCTTTTTCCTGGCCTAGATAAATCCAGATCATTTGGTCTCAAAATAAAAATGAGATGCAAACCAAAGGACATACTCAAGCAGTGGGTACATAGCAGCTCTGCTTTAAAAACAACTATCTACGGTACTTAGCTTCTTTTTTTTTCCACCCTAAATACTGATAACTTGTAACTGGCCTCTAGGCGGTTAAGGAACTCATTAAAAACGTATCATAAGAACTGTTATACATTCCTAGCATATACTTCTAGAAAGACAGAGTTTTCAGAATTCATCTTAACAGAGAGAAGTTATACCCCTGAATTTGATACTTTGAGATTTTGAAGTTTTGTTGCTAAGGTTTTATCATGTGAAAATTAGATTTAGTGTAAAATGTTAGGGCTCTTATTTATTCTGAAGCAATTTTCTTACTTTGCAGACAGTTCAACAATAAAAACTCCACTAAAAGTCTTCCAATAGGAACACTGTATACTGACCAAATGAAATTTCAAGTTAAAGGTAATAATTTCCACCTTTTTTTCCCCAATAAATGAAGTTTCTTAATCTTGCACACTTTACAGTATCCTCTTTCCTACTCCAGTGCCTGAAAGTTTTGACAAATAAATTATAAATGCTTACTTTAAAGGAAGTAAATTCATAAAGCAAACAAAAAAGTTGCTTTTTTCCTATAATAAATTTCAGCTACAATGGCATAATAAAAGGTTGGGGAAATTGAACAAGTTCTAGGGCTTCAATATAAACCTAAAAGTACTTTAAGTGGAATTTTGCCTTTCCACAGGAAAAGTGATCTAATGCTACCTTAATTTCAGGGGTTGAAAAAACCTTATTGCAGTGAGCTAGCAGAATTCTATTCATATCAGTCTTTGGATCAAGATAAAAGAAAACTTAATTTTCTAATCCTCAGATTACTTTCAAGACACCTTCCAGGTAAAAGTTTTCATTGAAGAAGATTTATGCATAAAATATTTATTGTGATTGAAATTCTCCCTGCTTAAGCACAGACATTTCAGTCAGTAGAGTACAACTCTTAGAAATGTGTTTTGTTTACTAATACTATGTAAAATCATTATCCAGTTACAATATAAATTACAAGAACGATTATTTTGTATTGAAACTCTCATGAGTACCATAATTCTCAGATTATGGCAGATTATTAAGAAGATAAGAACTAATCTGAATATTACAAATTGCTTGACAATGGTCGACTTTTTAGTTAAACCATGGCACAAATTCAAAATGTACCTATAACACATAAATTTGCCTGGCATTGTATGAATCCTGTTGCACTTAGTTTGTTAAAATGGAATCAAGTTTTAAGTTACTTGCAGAAAAAATTTGAAGTACCATATTAGCACTCTCTAAGGAAACCAATTCATTATATAGAATGAGGATTTCTTGGTATGTAAAAAGTGCTGGCTTCCATAATCTCAAGATTTCATTACATAATAAGAGCAAGGGCATTCCAGGGCCTGAAATACATGTGGAACTGACGATAAAACTCAAAGAAAATATAAAAATATTACATTAATATCAAGATGTGATAGGAAGTCAACAGTGTCCAACACATGATAAACAATAATTTGTGCTAAAAGGAAGTAAACAACTACTGTAAAACAAGATGAAGATTTCATAATTAGTAATTATCCATGACTACTTTGAACTTAGGTCTCTATTGTGTCACCTCACTACATTGTTTTCTAATGTGTCTGTGCTTCTTCACTTCTGCTCTTAGATATTAGAACCAAAATACCAGTGTTCATCTGAGATACTTAACTTGCACTTAATTAGCAATTTTAACAATTTTACCAATGGTAGATTATTCTGCTTATGTCAGTGTTATGGGACCCTCTAATGGAGGACCTTGTGATATGCAGCACTATAGCTAAGAATTTGACAGAGTAAAAACTCTTTTGGCAAAATTTCTCAGTACACAAATTCACAAAAAGATCATAAAGGGCTGAATTTAAAAAATCAGTTTTTCAAAGCTAAAACAAATTTAGTACTGATTTTGGTGGATTTATAGTATAAATCTTCTTATTGATAAATGAAATCTGGAAAATACTTGAGGAAGCAGATAAAGCATCTACAGCAAACTACTGTCTGACTCATTAGCAAGTTCACACAACTTGTAGTGGGAATAAGCACCTGAAGTTGAAAGCAAGTACTTAATAACTAGGTGACACAAAATCTACTTCTTAGGTCTTGCCAAACTGAGATCTGCTGAGAGACAGGATGATGATGATGGAGTCAAGCTTCCTTTAAGCTCAGGGGATCAATACCATGCTTATCAATACCTCAGCTTATTGGATCTCTCAGCATTTTGGAACAGTTGTCTAAATTGGGTTTAAGAGAATGAGCATGAGCATAGCTTGAGAGGCTGAGAAATGAGTAATGTGTTATTTTCACAATTATTTTAAAAAACATGTCATTTATAAAATACATGTGGAAAACCATCACAACAGAATGTATGACTTGGATCACATTACTGTTTTTACAAAAGGATAACGTAATGATTTTTTAAAATATATTCTTCACTAAGTGAAGAATACATCCCATATCCTAAAAAAAAGGTATTGTTTTGTTAATAGATTTCACTGTGGAAATTAAAAACAGATTGAAAGACAGTGGAGTTGCCAAAAGGCTGGAAGTAACATTTGATGGATAGGGAAGATGTGAAATTGTCTTTTTGTGCCTGAATGTTTTTACAGTCTCACATAATCACTGCTTTTGCAGCATGTCCATTATCTGCAGCAGTTTTTTCTTCAGATGTCCTGGAAATCTTTCCTTCAGAAACTGTTCTGTTTTACAATTTAGAACAATACAGGGCCTCTCCAGGCTGCAGAATATATACATCTGGATGATAAACCTGCAGCAAAAATCCTGTACTTTCAACTCCCTCAATAAGATAATAAGATTAAGTAGCATTTGTCTTCTACAAGGTCTCCTTCTCTTCCCTTTTTTCTATCAGGTCTTTACTACTCCAGGTGCTTTTTGACAGTTTGAAAAACATGTTCAAATCTCCAAAATTAATTAATGTGAGTAATATATTCTAGCAACATGAATCTTCATTAGGAAAGATGAAGAAATAAAATATGAAGAATTTGTAGTTTCTCTGAGATTGCCAAGAAATTGTCATGATAAAAAAAACTTCCAGTGCTTCTCACTGTGGTGTTTGGTTGGATTTTTTCCGCTGAAAAAAGATGCTACTTTTTACTTTAGCAATGCTGTGACTCCAAGTATCTTCATTTCCCATCTGAAAGCATGTAGGTTGGTACTTTATCTGCTACATTACCAATCCACATAGAAAAGAGTCTTGTAGATGGGCAAGTAGATGAGTCAAATTTATTAGTTAAGGTTTCTACTTAAGGTGGGAACAACTTTTGTAGTTGAGTAGTTCAGCATCAGTATTTCATTTCTTGAACTCTCTGTACTTATGCTACTTGTCCCAAAGGGATTAATCTACAAAAAGCTACAGCATGCCTGTAGTTTGCATTTCTGCTTCAAATAACAATGAGAACAAAAAATGCAATCATTCTCTTAACTCTCAAATAGGCAATTTAAAAAAAGAGGGGAAAAAAGGAAGTCCATCTGGCTACGTACATGAACACTGTCTTGCATATACCTTAAGATTAGTTAGCCTTTCTTCAGGAGGTTGATAATTAAAATTTAGTCCAGCATGGTAGTGATCAAAATTATTTCATGTCAATGAGAAAATTGTTACAGAATTTTCAATGCTCAATATCAAAATAATTTATTAGTATTGCTCTGGTCTTCTTGTCCTTTGTGGAGACTGAAAAAAGTCTTTGCAAAATGTATGCTTATATGATGATGAGTAGGTGCCCTAACTATCCTTCTCTGAATTTTCTCTACTCATCTGCTTGTTCTTTTTCAGAATGCAATGCGAACTAGGTATGAGGAATAGCACTCCACAATTGCCACACTTAGCCAGTCAGATGTCACTATCACAGAGGATTTTACAGCTCACATGAATGGCCCATGTAATCATAAATGAATTGCCTCAAGTGATCATACATGAATTGGTCACCTGAGCTCCCCTCCTGCACTGAGGAACATTGGCAGCAGCTGTGAAGGTGCTTTCTCTGCTGCTGTTCATACTGCATCAGTTCCATGGATAATAAGACTGCTTCATATTTTACATTTGCTAATTTGACACAAATAGGAAACTTGTTTAAAAAATAAATGCCAACATAAATCATGCTGAACTTTACCTATGTGTTGCTATAACCTCTTCTGCAGTGTGAGTTCTTCAATGTCTTTTAGTTAACGAGATTTTTATCTATATGAAAATTTTCAAAAGGGAAAAATGGCAAAACAAGAAAACAAGTTTAAGAGGTGTCTCAAACTCCGTGTTTGAACAGGGCAGTCTGTTCCTGTGCTCAGTCATACAAACAAATAAAGAAGTTTTTCCACGTGTTAAGGTGAAACTTCCTGTGCACCAGTTTCTCCCTGAACTTCCTGTGCATTAAAATTTCTCCCCACTACTTCTTGTCCTATACCTGGGCACCACTCCAAAGAGCCTGGAAACACCCTCTTTGACACCCTTGCTTGAGATGCTTATAGATACTGATGAGGTCCTTTCAGTGTTCCCGTCTCCAGGCTAGATCCAGTTCTCTCAGTCTTTCCTCATATGAGAAATGCTCCAATCCCTAATAGTCTTTGTAGCCCTCCGCTCAACCTGCTCCAGGGGATCTCAGTACTCTGGTACCGAGAGGTATAACAACACCACCACTTATGGCATTTATATTATACAAGTAATTAAAAGCTGGAAGTAACAAAATCTCCACTACTAGAGTTATGTTAACCACTGAAAAGTAGGTGACTTAGGGATGCAAGTCCCCACTCTGAAAAGCAATATAGGGGCTATAGCCCACAGCTGCACACAGACCTTTAGCTCCAGTAGTGAATTCTTCTACCTAAATTTTGAAGAGTTAAGTTCCCAGGTTAGTTAGAGCCTTCTGATTATTTCAAGCTACTATGCTTCAAGATAGTTTTCTATACAACAAATAGGATTCAACAGAAATGCTAGACCCGCCAATTTGGTGAGATGGGCTTTAAACTGAATGACTTGGCTGGGGTCCAAAGTGGCAATACTCATGCCATTGCTTTCTCCTGGGGAGTGGGCCATGCCAACCAGCGCAAGCTTGGCTGCCGCAAGATGAGAGTCCTAGCGCTAACTGTCGTGCCAGCACAGTCCTCTCCTGTGTGCGACCCCCGGACTGGGTCAGCTGAGAGCATGGCAATGAATAAAAGGACAGATACAATGGATTTGCCTGAAAAATAAAGAACTTTAAGTAATATGTGAAAATAACAAACGTGGAAAAACCTTATGAGGGGCAGGATCCAAAGACCTCACAGTGGGGGAAAAGAACCTTATACAGCTGAGGGGATAGGACCCAACCAGGGCAGAGAACAAAACATGAGGCTAAATAAGGAAATTGTAGTAAACCAGTCAGAGGGTAGGGTTCAGGACATGGCTTTATATGAAATGGATTACTTTGCATAAGTATTCCCATCATTCCATGCTATTCGCCGTAACTTAACAAGACGTTTCCCACAGCCTAAGGTTAATACTTTTTGAGTAAGTCAGTGGAACTATTCTGCTGCCCCTTTAAACCAGACCCACTCCAACAGCTACCCACACCAAAGTGTGTATGGCTATAAGGAGGCTCTTACACTCCTCCTAGGGAACCTGGACGCTCAGCTGCATCCCATTTGTGCCTGTACACAAATGCACAGAGCACTGGGAACAAACAAGAAGAACTGGCAATCTATGTGTGGTCACAGAGTTATGCTCTCATTGCAATTTCAGAGACATGGTGGGATAGCTCACCACTGGAATGTTATCATGGATTCCTGTGTACTTTTTAGAAAGGACAGGTCAGTGAGGTGAGGCGGTGGAGTTGGTCTTTATGTGAAAGAGCATCAAGCTCTGCCCAGGGACAGACAAGGAGTTGAGAGCTTATGGGTAAAGAATGAGGGACAGCCTAAAACGGGTGACACTGTTGTGGGTGTTTACTACAGGCCACCTGACTCGGACAAGGAAGCTGATGAGGCTTTCTGGAGGTAAGTTCTGGAGGTAACTGGAAGTAGCCTTGAGATTATGGGCCCTGGTCCTCCTCTGAGAGTTCAACAATCCTGATAACTGTTGGAGGCACAACGTGGCTCGGCGCACAGTCTAGGAAATTCCTGCAGATTACTGATGATAGCTTTTTATATGCAAGTGGTGTAGAAACCAATGAGGAAAGATGTGTGCCCAAGAGGGCCAATGTCATCCTGGGGTGCATTGGCAAGAGTGTGGCCAGCAGGTCGAGGGAGGTGATCCTCCCTCTCTCCTCAGCCCTAGTGAGGCCACACCTGGAGTGCTGTGTCCAGCTCTGGGCTCCCCAGCACAAGGGAGACAAGGAGCTACTGGAGAGGGTCCAGTGGAGGGCCACAAGGATGATCAGGGGTCTGGAGCTTCTGTCTCATGAGGAGAGACTCTGGGAGCTGGGACTGTTTGGTCTGGAGAAGACTGAGAGGGGATCTCACCAACACATAGGAATGTCTCAAAGGGGTGGTGTCAGACTCTTTTCAATGGTGTCCAAAGCCAGAATTTGGAATAATAGCCCTGAACTAAAAGACAAGAAGTTTCACCTCAACAAGAGGGAAGAACTTTACACTGAGGGTGGCAGAGCACTGGAACAGCTGCCTGGAGATGTTGTGGAGTCTCCCTCTCTGGAGACACTCAAAACCCAATCAGACACAATCCTATGTCACCTTCTCTAGAGGACCCTACTTTGGCAAGGAGGTCGGTCTGGGTGAAGTCCAGAGGTTTTCCAACCCTGGTTCTGTGTCTTGCAACAGTTATTTGTTGACTTTGAGCATCTAAACTTAAATACAATGCAAAAAGACCTGACCAATTGATCTTCCTCTGAAGACCTGGCATTTGAAAATTTATATTATAAGCATGTAAATTTTCTCACTCTTCTAAATTGGGATTTTAGATAAAGAAAGCTCTGAGGCTGAGAGTGTTTGAGGAACCAATGTGGAAATAGTTTTCAATTTTTGAAAATCCAGGAATTTTAAAGGGATAAATGTGCTAGCCACCATTTCAGATGCCAAATTGCTATCTCTTCACCTTTCCCTGAGGTTGTTATGAAATGTAAGCTTGAGATGAGTATATATTCACCTTTGAAAGCCTAGAAATGTACAGTAGTCCTGTTAGTGGAAAAAATAACATATTATTAGCTTTCCAGCCTTTGGTAAAATTTAAAGAAAAGGTGCATGAAGTGATATCATTTGCCATTCCATGCTTTTTAAGTACAGTAACATCACTTTTGTTCCACAGAAGTCATGTGCATCCTTCAGGCAATGTCAGAACAAATGCACAAAAGCTGAAAATCCGGATATATCATGCTAGCTGCCACAGAACTGCCAGGGAAGTAGCTTAGTGCAAGGCATTGCCTGAATGGCTCTCTTTCATTGCACAGTGCTCAAAAAATGTTGGCTGCATTATTTTAGTATACTCTTCCTATTCCCCCATCCTATTTTTGCATAATATTTAAACCTTGGCACACAAGAAGCATCAGCCCATTTGCCTAACATGACCTATCCAAAAATAAACTGCAGATGACTGATCTTTAGTATTTTCAGTAGATGGCAAAGGAGGTTCATACTGAATGACACAAACCTCCTAAAACTGAGCAAGGCAGCAGCTGACTCCAATTAGACCAAAGAGAAACATCCATTTCTTGTTACAGTAACAAAATTGTCCCAAGCTGGTATCTGAGAGTATTAGAAGAAATATACATTCTCCCTGATTTTATGCTGAAACCAGGCCCTTAAATAAACCCCATCATTAATAAAAACCCTTCTTTCTGCTTCTGCCTGACAGACCTTCTTCTCTAGTACATATTTTTGTCAGTTTTTTCTGATGTTGTTCTCTCTGTGCGTTTAGGAGAGCAGCACAAATGACACTGTGTCTGCAATGACTGTGTGGATCACTTGCACAACTTGTGTGTTTTATCTGTTATCTGAATCTCACATCCCTGTAGTTTTGTTTCTGTGCATTACACTTTTCCTCAGGACAGTGACCCTCTTTACAACAAATTACAATCCAGAAAAAAACAAACAGAAAGAATTGCTGATATTGATGCCACTACTTTGTATTAATCTGTAAACTCCTGTTGTCTTTTCCAGCCTTCCCATTACATGAGCCTTCCCACTCATTACCAGGTGCTCTATTACAAAAGACACCAAACTCAAAAATCAAAAATCAAAACCATCAGTACCCGAATTAATAATTTCCTGTGTCATGAATTCTCCCAAATGTGTAGTACTAGCTGAATTAGAAGCTAAAAATAGCAATAGGTGCAAAAGGTGAGAAATATATGGGAAGAATCCCAGGTCAGATTGGATCCAGGATTCTAAATACTTCTGTTTTATTAAAATATAAAAGGCTGTAAATAATTCTGCCTTTATTTACCTTTCATTGTCAAAACATAACAATACAAAATAGCCATTTTCGATGCTATTCACTGCTATGGAGAATTATTTCATTTTTATTTTGCAATGTAATCTTGATTTTTGAGTAGCATCAGTACTCTTCCAGTGAAGTTGCAGGAAAAATGCACCAGATGGCTCTGTGGTGACATTTGTCTGGGATAGACCGCCAATAACCTGATCAGAATGGATGTAATATCTTCATTCCATGAAAATATATCTGAAATAGATATTTAAAAACTCTGGATAAATACCTTTATTTTTTTAAGTTTGATCCTATGAGCAGGACTGAGAGACTGGTTGAAAAAAAAGGTAGAAAATAGTATTGAAATTTAGTACCTTGACTATGAAAAAATATCAAAATTAATCTCAGTCAAGGTAGGACTAAATGGATACCCATTAAGGGTATCACATTTTAGGATGTGATTCTTGACTTATTCTTTGAGTGCTACACACCAACAAGGAAATGAAATCTGAATTATGTGCTATACTAAATGAGAATGACTCCTTATTTGTGTAAAACCAGAAAATGGCTAATCAATTTTCCTTTAATACTGTAGGCGGGTTGTTTGAATCTTCATGTCTCTTTTTCAGCTTCTTGTGTGAAGCTGTGCCTCTTAAGGGCTCAAGCCTTAACAAAAGCTTTTGGAATTAACAGGGGTTTTAGAATGAATTCAGCTTTTGATTTGGAAGTGAGGAATGAGAGAATTTTGGAGCTGTGTTTCTGCTGGGCTTTGCACTTCTTGCAATACAGGAGGGGCAGATGCAGTCTGACATACAGCGGATGTCGGAAGTCAGGCAAGGAATACATCACATGCTTTACAGACTTGACAGATGTACCAGCTACTTATCTGTCCTTATTGGAATGAATCTTTTCCTTGATATGTAGCCTGCCTTTGTTGCTCTGGTTTAAACCCACCAATTCATGTCTCATGGACAGAGATTAAAAACTGTTCTTCCTGTTGCTACAGCAGTTACTCACAAACATGAAGGTCATGTACCCTTCCCTTTATGTTCTTACAAGTACACAGTCCAAGACTTGCTTAAAGACACTGTAAGCATCAGTCAAACATAATTTCCACTGATGAGCAGTAACAAATTTCTTTATATGTTCTGCAGTCTGATAGTCACTGTCTTCAGGATGATACTCTCTCCTAGTAACAGAGAGAGCAGAAGTCTTCTATATAATATCTGCTTATTTAATTCTGACTGTACTGTCCTGCTCTAGTCTCATTATACTCAATTCCAACAAAACTGTGCCCCACCAGGAATACTTTTTTCTCATCTCTCTGACAATAAAAAAGTGTGAGGAAGTGGTGGTGAAACAAGAAGAAAAACAAGGCTAGTATAACGCACCTCTACTGAAAGCAAAGCTTTCATTAAACCCACTGAAAGGCTTGTCTGAGATGGAACTGAAGAGATACAGAAAATGGGCTATTTAGCTCATCTTCAAGTAGTTGGATGTGGCTTCCCTGATTCAGTAAGAGTACATTTAAGTCTGTATGATTCTTTTTTTCAGTACAGCACTTGAGAAATTGGGAAGAGCAAGGGTGTATAACTAGTATATGAATTTTGCTTGTCTCTTTCATGAATTTTGTCTTCTCAGATATGCTTAAAATTCTCTTTATAGAGACACAGAACTCCCACTAGCTTACTATCACTAAGCATATTATTTTGAAAGTACAAATAAGAATAAATTCCAGCTTTCTTAATATATTTACTAATTTTGATACTACAATGGATTTCTGAAACTGTTATGATTGAGTCATCCTGCCTAATACTACACGCAGGGTAATATATATATCCCACTAATTTTACTCTCCTAGGAGGGAGACTTTACTATCCTAGGAGAATAGCTATGAACATGCCAGTATTACACATGAGAGATGAAAAACAGCAGTTTCTTAACAAGAAAAAGATCTCTGTGTAAGTGTTTGTATTTTCCCATGGATACAGAAAACATCACATTCAGCTCTTACCACAAATACACCTAGCTGGACCCTTTATATTGACAGAATTTTACCATTTCAATTAAATTATGTAGAGCTGTACGATTGCTCCACTTTCTCACATGGAAAGAAATCGTTGTTTGTGGCTGACTGAGTCAGACAAATGCTGGTGCGTGTCTGAATCCAACCACAATTTCATTTTGTTTCATAATTACAGTGAGTGCAGAATACCCTATGCAGGAGGACAGTTAACTGACAGGGAAGCTTGAAGTCATGTCAAGAAAAATCTATTCCCATCTGTTTTACAGATAAAGCAGAGAATAAGGAAAGATTAGGCAAAAAGATAAGGAAGTATATGCGGAGGACTCTTGGAGAGACTGTTTTATCTACATTATTTTGTAACTTTTCCAAGATCTTTTTTTCATATTTTGTCTGCCAGCAAAAAACAGTAGTCTAAGAAATACTTTTCAACATTTTTTCTGACTCTTAGTTTCACTGCTGCTTGGGAAGAAAATACTGCAGTTCTGTACTTGGTCACACAAGAATATATGAAATGGCTCTGTGGTCTTGGCAGCACAAAGGTAGCACAGAAAAACTGTGGGAACTCCTCACTCTGTGAAGATGGCTGTAGGCAGCTGGACCATACCTCACATTAACGACTGCCTGGCAGGTGACCTACCCAGGTCTCAGTGAGGTCTGAACTACCTAATTCTGTACAGACCAACTGCAAACATAATCTACAGATGTGATAGTGAGGCCCTGCTCCTATACAGAAAGGCAATCCAAATAATCCCATTTCCTCCATCAGGAAATTCAGAAGGGAATTTTAGAAGTTTCCTGCAGTATTTGTCAAGTGCTGATTTTCCCCTATGACATTCAAAATTTTTGAAAAATATCAGGTAGGTAAGGAAATAAAAGTTTACATAAATCTCTTCTTGGTATATCAAGTTGTAGATTTTTACAAATGACCAGTTGGTATCCTGACAGAAATTAAGCAATTAAAGCAAAACAAAAATAAGTTCCCAAGCAATAGTTTCAATGGAGAATAGTAAAAGCTGTGTACTAACAGAATGGAAAAGCAAGCAGTAAGACATTAATTCTTTCTCATTTGTGTGACTGCTCAGTGAAAATATCTGAAAGATTGTACAGGGACTCTGCTAATAACATGTGAAAGGTACAAAGACAGGAGCAGAGTCATGCTATAACACTATATTCTGATAATTGCCTAACAGCAGCAGAAGGTTTCTATTTTAAATCTCTTTTTGCTGACATAAATTAAATCTGGAATTATTTAGATGACTAAAGAAAACTTACAAAATTTACACAGGGAATTTTGATGCCAGTCCTGTTCCTAGCTGGGTCAAAAGCCTACTGGTGTGCTGACAGAATAGAAGACATCTGTAGCGTTTTAATACACACTTCTCCTTAAAACACTAAGAACAATAAATAAATGTAGCTGACATATGTTCCACTCTATTTTTACATCTTCTGCAAATAGTAGTGTATGCTGAAAATGTTATTCAAGAAGCGGAAAAGTAGGTAAGTGTTTATAGATCTACCTAGAGAGAACTGGTACTAAAAATTGGTGGATGCCTCCAGATCTCCAAAACTCTAACAGAATGCACATATTGAAGAATGCAGTCAGTTCTCACACTCACTACACTTCAGTTCCCATTACCTGTGATAGGAAATAAAATTTGCTTTAGCACTCAACAGTCACAGTGTATATTCCAACACTGAAATAAAATCTTCAAGCTCTGTACAAATCTTACTTCTTGGAGTAAGAGAAATTCATGCCGCTCTCAGTAGAAAGTGAAAAATCTATCAAAGAAATACAGAACTCAATGGCCAATTCTAGCTTAGAGTCTTCATTAACAATAAGGAATATTAAAATGAATGCCCATAACATTAGGAGTGAAACCTAATAATAAAGCAGGATGCAAGAGTGTATGAATTATATTCCCCATTGCAATATGTCATCACTGTGACACAGGGTGCCTAAATATCCAGTGCTTTCAGCTCTTCTTAAAATGGTGATGCAGCCACAAATCAAGGGAACTGTTAATAGATGGGGAATGCAATTTGGGGCATTTCTTTTGCACACATATAGAATCTCAGACATGAGAAAAATCTGTCTATTCGAAAATTGAAATCTCACTCCTGGCTATGACAAGATCTAATGGGAGAAGAGGAAGAGAAAAATGTTTTGGAAGTTGTTCAACATAACTCAGTGTCTAAAGACATAAAAATAGGCGAGAAGGATGGAGAAGAAGAAAAGTGAAAAAAACTTTAGAAAAAGTAATACCTAATGACATCCTATAGTGTCAAAACAAGATAAAGCCAACTTGTAGCTGTTGTATGACTGCATTAATTATAAAACAGGTAATCTGCAACTGCAGAAATTTCAGGATTTCTTTCTACTAGCTGTAGGGCCTGACTTGTCAGAGGCATATGTTGATGTAGCTAACATCAAAACTAATGTATATTAGCTGCACTCATATTTGTGTCAAATCGTTTTACATTTTATGCTCTTTTTCTTTTGTCATGAAGAAATCCCTGCAAGTGTAAGCAATTACACTTGACAAAATCTTGCCGATAAATTGCAGTAAGTGATGACTCTGTTCTTCATTGCTCAAAGAACAAGACATTTTCTTGCTACTATCCAATAACATTATTCCAATTTCTATTGCATTAGTCTCCAGAACAGAATAATGAAAGTGGCTGTTATTTCTTGATTAGAAATAGGCTGTTATTTTTTGATTAGAACTTTGCCATCACTTTATGCAAATTTATCTAGAGCTACGTGATAAAAGGCAGCTAAAAGTACCTGTGGGGAATTAATATATGAAAAAATAGATTAAAAAAAAAAAAGAAAAAATATATGAAAAAATAATATTGCTTATTCCTTCTCTTAAGGTCTAAGTATCTGTAACTTTTTTACCTTTAAAGGCAAATCTAAGATAACTCTGTCGTAATACAACTTCCATAGCCTTACCAAACTTCTTATCAAACTTCTCAAAAAAATGGCCAGTGAATTTTCACTGGGGTATGAATAACTTTAGTTACCACACTTTATGAGAGCATGCTTCTTTGCTGGTGCTGGCACTTTTCTGATACTGAAATAACACCCCAGACAAGACAACTGTCTGTCCAGAACAGCTGTCTGAGTCAAACTTACCCTTGACTCGGGATAGCACTGTGCTGGCCAGGGACAGCATGGGTCATCAGCTTTTAGGGCAGAATGGACAGCAGGATTTCAGCAACCTATGCTTAGGCCAGTGCTTCCATAGCAGAGGTCTTGCCCATGTGGTCACATAGTATTCCTACTGCTGTCAGCCAGGACAGAATAAATTTCCCCAGTAAATGGGAAAAAAGAAAGCAATATTGACTTTACAACTTATTGTGAATAAAATTTCATTGTGAATAAAATAAAGGCAAAAAAGAAAATAAAGGATGGTTTTCAGTCAGAAAGGGTTAACTGCCTTTCATTTTTCCATTCAAGAATCCACAGCAGGCACTGAAGCTAAAACAAGGTCAAACAAGTGGGGTTAAGCAGTGTGCTACTGGCTGGAGCCAGGCATACTCAAATTGTTAATTTCTAACCTAGCAAATTACTGAGGCACAACTGAAAGAACTGTCAACTTGTGGCTTTTACAGAATGTCATGACTGCTATTAATATTGTACTTCAGGTAATTTAGTTGTCAGGATGTGACAACGGTATTCAGAAAGCCTATGGTATCACACTGAAAAAATGTAGTATAAGATTTATCAAGATAATTGTGTTGCCTGAAAATATCTAATGTACTTGATGGTAATCAGTAGTTTTTCTTGTAAATGAATTTCTCTTATAGATTCCAACCCTCCTCCCACCAGCAGATGCATATGACTCAGTGGCCTAAGGAATATTGTACTAGTTTCAAAGAGTGCCCTTGCCACCTCTGCCAACAGCCAAACTAATATGGACAGACATTGAGAATTACACTCTGCAGCCACTGCTAGCAGCGATGGAGAGGGACGTCGAAAGGCAGGATGGATGAGCAGCATGAGTAGTAATGTGGGGTGGAAAGGGAAGGATTCCTCTCTCAGATATTCAGAAAGTGCCAGTCATCTGGATGTCTGCCTAGAAATAAAACATCAGCCACAAATGCTGCGCATAGCATGCCTGTCTGCTGTGAAGACAGACACCTCATGCATTAGGCCTAGCAGACAGTTTGGTCAGGAAGGCAAAGAACCACAGGGCCAAATAAGGGAACTCAAACTGACTCAGATATTTGATGGCTGTTGTTTAAGATTCATGTTCAAATGAAGTCATTATTTACTAACCCCAGAAGTCATCTGTCATTGATGGAGCTCTCCCATAATATCTGTAACACTCCATGAAATATTCTTCTATTCTGATAGCTGTAAATACTGAGGTCCCTGAGTGGAGAGTTTAGCTATACTTTCACCTTAATTCTGCTGAGAATTTTAGTTTCAACAAAACTCCACATCATGTTTTGCTGTCTTTAAAATTTCAGTTTCAGTAAGGCTAAGGCCTTGATGAAGACAAGGATAAAATCAGTCTCTCGTGTCAGCAGAGGACTGATGCTTTCCATCCAGCCTGCAGCACTGGGACAAGACAAGAAAAGGTTTGTCTTCTTTCTGGATGGACAGAGATGAGCAGATTTGCTGTCAGTTCTCTTTAATGTAGCAACACATCATCCATGATGAACTGTTAAATGTTATTTAATTTGCTAAGTGCTTTTTAAAGTTGCAATCATATCAATACCTGCATGGTGCACGTCCATCCCAGAAAATATGCCCAGTATATTTTATATATGTTCTAATCCTTTTAATGTTACCTCCTTCATCAGTTTTCTAAAGTACTACAGACTACAAACAGACATACTGGTCTTGTATTCAGGTATCTTAATTCAAGACCAAGGATAACTCTATTAATTCTATTTGCAGTTAAATGCAGCTTGGTTTCTTGTATCCTTTCATATCTTCAATAATTCCTTGGAAATGAATGAGAGTCCTTTTCCTGCCGTAGTGGCAGTTCATAGTAGCACTTTCCTGTGTGGTTTCTGTGTTGATTACTTTAGTGCAATCTGTAGAGTTTCCTTCAGTAAGGAAAATATTTGAATCTTCTTCTGTAGCATTCCAACCTAGGGACAGGAAAACTCAGAACACTTGGGTTAAACAGTTATTATTTTGTCTGTTTCTCTTTTCTAAAATTTTCTCTCACTGCTCACTACAGGGTTTCCTGTGCAATAAACTTGAATGCAGTGCAACACAGAGACATCAAACCTCACCTGTTCTTCTAGAGTCATTCGAGTAGTAGATTTATTTTCTCTACTTTTTTTAAGAGCTAAATTTTTTTCTGTTGGTAGGTGGGAAGAGTTCACCTCTTGTCACTTACACAGTGAGCAGTACTGTTGCTGTGTCCTTATTTCTGTGTATTTATATTGTATAATTCTGCACCACCCTGTCTACTTACTGAAACAGTTTCTCCACACCAGCCGCTGGAATAACGTAACTTTCATAATCCACTTCATAGCTTTATGTATGGAAAACATTAATAAGAAATGGTGAGAAAAAAAAATGTATTTATCTTGTCCTCAGAAAACATAGTACACAGGAACCACATCTGTACCAGGGACATCTGCCTTTATCAAATGTAAAATGATGCTGAAGACTCTCCCATTCTCCATTTTTGTTTGTCCATTGAGCTTGGAATCCATACAAGCAGAATAAGCTCACCACAAACGTTGTATCAAGCAGCTCTGACCAGTCCTATTTGCAACAATAACAAGTTGCAATGGCTCAGGTCCACAGGCTGGCAATAAAACCATCTTAACAAACAGTGAAGTATATCCGATATCCATGCCGTGACAGACTATTAAGAAATTATTTCCTGTATCTATTCTGAGATGAAAGAAAAACACCTCCTCTTGCCCAAAAATATGTTTCTTTCGTGAATGCTGATTCAACCCAGGAACTGAGAAAAATGAGAGAATAAAATGTAGAGATAGAAGGCTCTTTAGTGTGGAATTTTTGCCTCTGGTCATACCTTTCAATGCTTTTCTCCCCAGTGCAAAGTCTTTGCCAGTACATCTGACATCCAGATACATCTGGAAACCTTTTCAGTATTCAAATTTTACATTATCATCTAAGCCATACTTGGTTGACATTTCAAAAAGCTGTTCACTATCAAGAATCAAAAAGACTTCACTATAACAAAATTGTAACATTCAGATCACTATGCAGAGCTGACAATTTGGTACCAAACATACAAAAAAATAAACAGTAAAAGACCTAAATTACCATTTGCAGATGTCTGAATCAGACTATTCCTTATCTAAGCTTCCATGTTGAATGTAATAATTCTGTCTTTTCATTCTTCCAACTGTACTTGGCCTATTATCATGCTTGCCTGAAAATACACACAAGAATAATACTTTTCATTTCCTTGGTATTGAGGTATCAGAATACTATAATTCAATGCACTGAAGTTCTAGTTAATGGATTTAGTTCATATTTTTTCCCCACAAATTTGTGCTGCTTCCAGAACTCCAGAGTATCAGGGCAGAAAGACACCTTGCCATACCTAACAATATGAGCTGGTGCTTCTTGCAGGAACCACCACTGGAACAGCAGCAAAGCAAGTAAGGCTGCCCAAGTGGTGACCAGGGGTCCCTCAGCTCCATTGCTGCTACAAGACATGGAGGGATCTGGCTACCACTGCTGCTGTTGTCTGGTGTCCTCAATGTCTTACCTACTGTGTCTTCCCTTCTGTCACTAAAATTGAGTTCACATCAGCACCAGCCAGAGGCTGGTATGTTCCTTCTGAGCGGGGCACTGTGGCATTAACACCTATTCTATGGATAGAAGGTTTTCCTCTTGTATCTATCCTCTCATACAGGACAGATCTGGATTCTTGCTCAGCTGAGACAAGGGTTCCATGCCCTGATTTGTCTTCCAGTCTTCCTGGACTGAAAGTCATTGCTCAAAAATGTGGACATAAAACTCTCAGGGACTGAGGTGACAAACTCTCCTACTTTGATCCTGCATGCTTTCATTTTAAATAGAGGTGGTTCTTACTGCTAAATGTCTGCAGCATATCCTGTGTTAGTGGGAATATTTTGGACATGGCACTTGAGTAAAGTACACCTGCAGCCACTGTATGAATGGCTTAACCTGACCTGAAGGAGTAACTTTAAGAAAGGCCAAAACCAGATTTAATAAACAAAAAGTTAAACTTGTCTTCCAACTAACTGCACTAATACCTAAATTATTTGTGATATTGATGAGTTGCTGAGATTTCACCTAAAGCTGAACAGCATAACTAGAGACTGGTTTAATGGAGGTGAAAAGTTACTGTCTGTGAAACATGTTGCAGTATCTAATGAAAACAGCTCAATCAGAAGACTCTTCGTACTTAGCAAATCAGCTGCATGTTTTTCTTATTTTCCTTTTGTATCCATCTAGTTATTTTAAGTCAAATTTTATATTATGATAAACATGCAACTTGATCACTAACATGTACATAATTTTTAAATATATATTAGTAAAGTGCAGGCAAATCCACACAGCTGGAAGTAAACAGAATATCTTATCTATAACATGTAAGAAAGGAGTAATACTTTGAATAAATCCTTAGAAGAGAAACCCCAATGACTAAAATTCACAATGTTTTTAAGACCTAGTTTAATTTCCAGCTGTCATCGACTTCATCCCATGTCTGAGTTGGAAACAGAAATAAGCATAAAAAAGAATTTTACAATATTTTAATTTATTTTGAAAGGAAGTTATTAAATATAAGATATAATTATTTTATTGTATATTTATTCTTCCATGTGCAGAGTGTTTTTCAGTTCCTTTTGTTTATGTTTAAATCTTTCATCCTTCAAGTTACTGCCTTCATCAAAAACTTGAATAGTAAAACAATTAAATTGGAGAAACCAAGTGAGCTCAGAACTGGATGTTTGGCTTTGTAAAGCTGTTAGTCTAAAGAGTTTTTCATGCTTTATACTGGAAAGAGTTTCACTTAGACATAAAGGTAGACAGATGTTCTTGTAAGTCCAGATTTTTTGCAAAGAAAAAGGGAGAAAGACTTCTACGCATTACTTTCCATTTTATAAAAATTTTAGTCTTCTTTAAAATGCACTGAGAAGCACTGGCAGGCCCCAAAATCTTTTGGTTCTGTTGAACCATCTGTTTCAGCCTCAGACATAGCCAGAGTGTCTGCTGTTTGAAGCCTTTGAAGTATCTACAGATTGGACTTACACTGGCCTCAGCAACTTGAGGGAGGAACCAGTGGTTTGAAGAAGAAAAAAATCCCCTGCTTGCAGCCAAGTTTTGACTTATCTGTCAGCTTTGGTCCAATCCAAAGTTACTTCAAAAGGCTTCAAAGTGCAGACACAGTGGCTGGGGCTGAAGTTGACTTTGGAGATTTTTGGATCCAGGACTCAATAACATTTTCCAAAATTAAATTGCAACTGGATTAAAATGAAGTCATATGGTCAAACATATACTTCAACTCCTTTTCTATGCCTTTGCAATCTACTAATAGAATGTACTCTAGAAAAGGTAGATATTTGATGACCAAAATATTTTTAATTGTTGTTCAGTTTAACTTAATAACCTCTGTTCTACCTGTGAAACAACAGATTATTGACAGATTAATAACAAAAAGTTATTAAAAGATAGTTGTCTGCCTCAGGTGCTGAGTAAAGCTGGTTTGGCACCCCACTGCCGACCTCAAGGTGAGTCACTGCTTTCTCGTAGTGTTACATGCAGATTCTTGATGTATTTAAAACTTATATGGATATTTATGAATACTCTGACTCACTACTCCCTTCATTTCTCAGGCTTTTTTCACTACCAGAATATTGGCAGTGTTTTAAAACAATACTTTATCAAAATACATTAATTAAAATAAATCTAATTAATGTGGAATTCAAACGTGTCCCTACTAAATATAGTGTCACTCCTAAGGCTAAAATTTTTACTAGAAGGTTTTGGTTTTTTTATTGTGAGAGGAGAACAAGCATGGCAAGAGAGTGCTTTGGGGAAGGTCATTTAGATGCCCATTGATTCTCAATTCTTCCTGATTAACAGCAAGAATGTGAACTCGAGTTGTCATGCTCCAACAAGAGACTGCGGTCTATTAAGTCAATTGAGAAAATTCTGTCTCTGTGTCTTTCTTTAGAAGCTCCTCCTAGAATTGTTTGGGTTGGAAAAAACTTCTGGATAATTAAGTCCTTAATAAAACCAAGTCCTCCTACATTAGGTAAATAAATATTTCCTTGGATTCTGCATTAAAATTTCTCTGCAAAATGGGGAAAATTCAGGCAGTATTTATCGGCTACTGCGACCATACACTTTTTATTCAAGGTGAAACTAATTTAGGAGAAGTGGTGAAAAATTCAGTCTGGGATACGGAAAACCTGTTGATTAGTCAGTCTTCTGAAATGCAGGAGTATGTAGATTTTTCCAGGTAGGTAGATGCAGGGGAAAGAAAGGAACTTTCCATTTGTGTCCAATGTTTTAGTGATGTCTCAGACTGAGTGCCCTGCAGACTTGAAAGAGAAACTTACAATAGCTTTTAGCTCTGTCATTCAGCACAGAGGCTGTCTAGCTGTGGAAAAATATGAAGGTTTGTGCTGGCCTCTACTTTTGAGTGTCTTTTAGCAGGTTTTGTTGAGTTGGGGGAGTGTCAGATGCTGTTGGCAGCTACTCTGTGGGTTTTATCCACTTTGGTTGTGATAAAGAGAAGCAGTAAAATCTGTTCCAGACTACTTTTGTTACAGTGAGATAGCCAAACCTGAATGATTCTTGCAGAGCTTGCTGAAAAGCTGAAAGGTGTTTGTTCTTATGGACAGAAGTATTTTTCTCCATTCTCATCAAAAAGGCTTTTGTCACAGGCACAGAAATTATTCACAGTTGTCTCAGTTATTATTACTGAAGAGTAGAAAAATTTTTGTAAAGAAGGGAAATAGCAAAAGGATGGCCTTCTTTGTGCTGATGTGTCTCTCGTGAGGGAAGAAGGATTGTCATAAAAGAGAATCCAGTCAGATAAATTCACATGTTACAGACTAAATTGGTAATATAGTAGACATATAAAAGACACATAACGCATTTCAAATGAGCTGGGGAAGCATGTTCACACAGTGCAAAAGGAAAAGTTTATTTATTTGGAACATGCTGGGAATACTGATCAGTGATCATCAATTTAATACTTAACATCAGCATTTCTGGTTGAATGCATTAATACAACTGTCTAATTAGATGAAGCACTGTCAAATTCCCTTCAGATGCACAATTTTTAATTAGGCAGAATACTGTCATTTAATTTTCCACACACAGCTACTTCCTGCTATACCAAACATTTCCACTGACACAAGGCCACAATTAATACAACATAGAAATTTAATGAAAGAGCCTAGGGCAGGAAGCAGAAATAAATGCTTCACATAGCTGAGATCTAATTAGGGTAAGCAGAACATTATCACCCTTACTTGGCTACCTCTCCAACCAAATAAGTGAAAGCAGTTCAGATTTCATTTAAGTCCAGTTGAGAAGACATGATCCCTTGTGCCTTTTTGTTTTCATCCTGCAGGTACATCTCTAACATCTCCATCAACATTTTATTAAACAGTGAATTGGCTTAACAATTTCCATATTGCACTGAGTCTGTCTGGGATGGAGTTAACTTTCTTCACAGCAGCTTGCATGGTGCTGTGGTTTGCGTTTGTGGATAAAGCAGTGTTGATAACATTGGATAAACCAATGTTTTTGCTGTGGCTGAGCAATGGTTGAGCAGCATCAAGAGTTTTCCTCTAAACACCTGCATCTCCAAAGGCCAGTAAACTGGGTGAGAGTCAGAGGCTGGGAGGGAACATGACTGAAACATCTGACCCAAACTCACCAAAGCGGTTTCTGAGTTTCCTTCCTCCCTCTGAGATGGAAAAATATTCTAATAAAAAAAGAACAAAACACTTATAAAATGTAAAATATATAATATTACTAAATGAAATATTTTTGTCCAGACAAATCCTCAACAATTTTAAAGGCTCATGCTGAAGAAAGAGCATGAGCCTTTTTCACTGCCTTTTGAAGGCAGACATAGCAGGGCTATTCCTCTAAAGAGATTAGTTAACTTTCTTAATGATTTTGCTGCCTAAAATCCAAGGATGAATAAATGTTGTACAAATTTTTTGTGTTATATAGGTAAAAAAAATAAGTGTGGAGAGAGATAAAAAGGTGCACTTTGGTAAAATTAGAAAAAAGAAGCTCAAAATCCTGAACAGTAGAAAATAATTTAAATTTTTAGAAGTTTTTTCAGCTAGAAATCAGGAATACCTGTTTAAAAGCAGACACCAAACTAATTTCAAATTTAAAGACTCTTCTAATCAGAAAAAAATTATGTTATATTTTGTATTCATATTTAAAAAGTAAGAAACGGAGAAAGGCAAATATTGAATGACTGAGTCCTTGTTCAGCAATCAATATACAGAAAGTTTCAGTGAAAATATCAGCTATAGGCATATTGGGAGGCAAAGGACAGAGGTGCCAATTTCCTTTTTCTAAATTATTATTTTTGAGACAGATGCGGGTATTTAAAAAAAATCCAGGAAGTATTGCCTCTATTTTGGTTTTCTGGAGTTCAAACCAAAAATAATTCTAAATAGCGCACTAGTCCCATGGGAAAGAAAAGTTTGACTAAAATACAGAAATACACAAGTGAAAGAGAAACAAGATGATCTTATATTATTCTATACCAGGCTTCAACTTGTAGGTAGTTATATTTGTCGCTTTAATTAACAAAAGAAGATATGAGAGTATGCTTCAACATTCAGCATCTCATTTTTCTATTTCTACACACATCTGTTTTTAAAACATTTTGTAAAGCACTTACACTAGAATTACAGGGAAAAGGAATGAAAAAAATAAAGAAAGTAAAATGAGAGGCTTCAGGGCCCAAGAGTCATTTGTATGTCTCAACATGTTCCAGATTCTGAATCAAGGTACAACATTTTGTAGGATAGTAATGAGTAAGTTTTTTTATCTGAATAATCCATCTAAAATTCTTCCACATTCTTCAACTCGTAATCAGTTTTAGTTATTTTTAGTTTACGTGTCCTGTGATTTTTAATCTGACTTTTGTTCCTTGTAGGTAAAGCACACCAAACAGTAAGCAGAAATACTTCTTGCCCTACAGCTATTAAAAGTCAGAGTATGTTCTAATTAAGAAGTCAGGATGACTCATTATATAATCCACAATATTCATAAATGTTGGCATCAAATGTGGATAATGTTTTCAGAGCAAGATGTGTGTAGACAATTTAGCCCTACAGGAGAGTACTAGAGCCAAGATGCCATGATTTACCAAGTGGATTTGTACTCTTTACAGCATGGCTAGAACTCTTCTCACTAACTTTTAGAAATGCTGCATGATCTTTCTTGTAATCACTTCATAACTTTCATTACCTTTTGTTAGCTATGAGGATAATGGTTCTTTGTTAATCCTTCTAGTTAATTATCCCTTTAGGACAACATATTTTGCTTTAGAGTTCAGCTGTGTTTTCTTGAAGTCCAAGGGAGATTAAATTACAGAGTGAAACAAGGACATGGCACTGAACCATTGAAAAGTTCTTTTTCCTAAGCAAAAAATTCAGAAGGGAATGGACAGTAATATTGTTTTATTTTATTTTCAGCATGTTGCTTAAATTCAGTTCAATCCAAAACAAAATTCTAAGCTGGATTGATGAAACCAAAAATTGTCTTCATGCCACTATGGATTTTTATGAATCAAAGTGTAGAAACCACAAATTGAAATCTGGCCAGACTGGCCAGTCTGGAACATTGCAATGTACAAAGAATTTAATTTGTTCTAAAATGAAACAAAAGTCAATATATGCTTAGAATTAAAAGTGAAAATTTGTGGACTTTTCTATCAGAATAAACAAAAATAAATATTGGTGTTAATATGAGTATGTTTTTGAACACAATGCTAAAATTCCGTAAAGAGACGGGGGAAAAAGCAGTACCACAATTTTCTTTGTCTCATATTATCTTGAAGCATTCCAGTTTACTGGGGGACTTCTCTGTAGAGAAAAGACTTTCTTAAGATTTTTGGCACAAGATAGGTCAGATGATACAAATAGAGGAGCACCTGAGAAAACTAATCCCACCAACTCTGAAGTAAGTGTACTTTTTGAGAGATGATAGAGTAATAATTTGGGAGGTAATATGGAGAGCTTTTGAAGGCCCCACTAGGATTAAAAAGTAAATGTGTTCTCTCTTCAGAAGCCTGAAATTGTCTTTAGTGGTAGCAGTAGGTGGATGATAGTGCTGTAAATGATGAAAAACACACTGTATAGCAAACCTTTTAAAGTATTTTTGCTTATATACTTTTATATATTATGTATATCAACTTATATAGATCCTGTTAGGCTTCAGGCTCCTTCTGAGCCTTTTGGGCTCAGAAAAGCAGTTGGAAAACATAAGTTCTGTTCCACTTCTGTCTGACCCAGAAGTGTCTTTCAACTCACTGCATCAGCATTTCTCTTCCTGATATACTTTGGATTGTCAGTTCCCCAAGGCAAGGACTATATGGGATTTCTGTGCATGTGAACAGCAGAAGTTTCAGGTTCAGCTGAGGTGTTCAGGGTTATGCTGTCTATTCACAGGTGTTTGTGTAATCAAGAACTTATTTCAATTTCCAATAAGGTCTCATTAGTTTCACAAAATTGCAAGTCCTCCTAATTTCCAGTAATTGTTGACCATTTTGTTGGTGCACTCCCAAATCTTGATTAGGAATCAAAAAGAGGCAAAATACCGTCTCCCTTTTTGCATTCTTCCTGAAAATATACATAGTTTAATAACTGTCCCTCTTTCTCCAGAAATTCAAATGCTATCTGCAACTGGATGCAAATCTCAAAAATTCTACATTGTCTGGAGGAAAAGTTGTCAAGGCAGAAGTCCAGTCTCAGGTAAATATTACAGAATTGTGTCTAAGCTGGAATGCCAAACACAAATCATATAGACTATGTTGAAATGTCTGGAAATTGTTTCAAGACATCCTTGATTATGTTCAAGACATCTTTGATTAAAAATGAGAACTAAATACTATACTAAGTATTTTCTAATCATAAGCAGAGAAAAAGATCTGTAAGGTCTTAAATAGAAAGGACAACAGAGGGTCTTACAAATTTTTTTTGCTATTAACATATCACTCAGTCTGTCACTGGAATTTTAGAAGCCAGGGACCTTGTAATGCAGGGAGAGAGCATTGCCAGTCTGTGATGCAGTGTTGCTACACCTGCTTTGAAATAAAAGCACAGTCTCAAAACACTAAGACTAACACTAACACTACTTGCAATGAGAGTGCCTTTTTCATGAACAGTATAAAGGGCAAGCCTTCAAAGATTAAGGTTGTTTGAAAAATTAATTTGGCAGTGCTGTGAAATCAGTATCATGTTGTTGCTTTTGCACCTTTCTCCCCTTCTTCTCTGACTTTGTTCATATTTGGATGTTTAGTGATCTGAATCTAGTGGCAAAGGCAAGGAAACTCCCTTTTCCCTGAAACTCCAGGGCTCTCAAAAGGGCAGTGAGGGGGGAAAAGCAGCTGTTTAGAGAAAATTCAAGGCTTCTATGAAGTCAGAATAATCCTGTTCCATGAATTCTCCTTAAAAACATGAAAAACCTCTCTCATGATAAATAATGCAGGAAAGGAGAACAGAGAAAAATGCATATTTTGGCTGCATAGGTAAGGTGGTTTCTACCTAAGTATCATTGTGTCATAAGCAAGTCTAACACCACATGCAATTATCAAAGAGTTAGGGGTCTAAAATCAGTCAAGAGATCTTTTACTAATCTTACTACTAAAAGTATTGCTATTACAACTATTGTGCAAGTCAAAGTAACAGAACATTATGAGGAAGCACAGAAGCAGATATCTGTGGTTGAAAGCAGGAAGAAAAAAATGCCATCCAGAGCCTCAGGGAGCTCTTACTTAGTGTTGAAGGATCTTGGCACAGAGGGCTCACTGCAGAGGTACACTTAGCTTGTCAATCCAAGTACACTTTTCCTAAAAGCCCAGAAAAGGGACATGGTTTGAAATTCATAAGAGAAAATTCAGATACAGAAGAAAACCAAGTTAGCTTGAAAACATTTTTCAAGAATTAGCAGCAGCTATGATATTTACAAATGATATTGCTTGTACATAATGCTTGCTAATCTCATAAATTCGCCACAAGCCTAATCACCGTTATTCCCCTTGTGAGGTTGTTTAGGCAAATCACGTTAAAAATTGCCATTAAAAATTGCAAAGAACACAGTTTTGCTCAGAGTAATGAGAAGAATTCATTTAATACCTGTACTAATACGTATTATATTCTTTAATGACAGTTTAGGAAACAAAAATTGTAAAAAAAATCTTTTTGTTTCACATTGCATGTACAAAATCTTCAAAGAAGTATCAGGCTTCTTGACCTAGTATAACTTAGAGTTGAGCTCAGCCCAGGTATTCGGGTATATATGTGGGGAAATTCAGAGAAGCTGATCAGAAGGACAAAAGTAGGAATGGAGGGTTCCTTATGAACTGCAATGCATGCTTCAGATGTACAGAACTATAGTGACTGGAAGACAAAGAAAAACAACATTAAGAGTCTGAGCAAACGCACACTGATGAAAGCAGGAACTCAGATCTAAGTCCAGTTGACAAAAAGGAGAGAGCTTTTAAGAAACATTGATTTATTTTACAATATTCATGGAAGAAACACCATTTTATCACTAACCAAAGAACACCCAAAACCAAAAAACAAACAAACAAAAAAAACAACAAAAATCCCCCAGTGAAACACTTTTCACAATCAAACCGAGATTATATTTAATTTCAATCAGATGCAGAATTCCTTTTTTTGTGACATCATTATGTTTCACTGTAAGAGACCTTGGAGAAGAATAGCTCTTGCACATGCTCTTTGATATCCATATAAAATCAGGTATCTGCTGCAAAGAAGAAATTCTTAAATGGTTCATACCAATTAAACCCTACATTTGTTGGAGAATCACAGACTACTCCAAGTGGGAAGGGACCCACAAGGATCATCAAAGTCCAGCTCTTAGCCCTATGCAAGACACCCCAATAGTCACACCATTAGCTTGAGAGCATAGTCCAAACATTTATTTGAAATCTGTCAGGCTGTGACCACTTCCCTGGAGAACCTGTTTCACTGCCCAACATCCTCTGGATGAAGAAGCTTTTCCTAATATCCAGCCTAAGCCTTCCTGTCCTTCCTGACACAGCTTCATGCTCTTACACTTACCTTCATAAGGAATCTGAAGGACTATTTAATCTGTTTAATGTGTGGGGTTTTTTTCCTAAACAAAATCTTAAGTAATCAAAATGTACTTATACACCAGCAATCCAAATCAATGGCTTCAACAGATGCTACAATCCAATCTAGTTTTGATATTGAGAAATTTGGTATATGGTGTCTTTAAAGAATGAGTATAATATTCAAACTGCCTCTGTTTACTGTGTAGATTCCAGCTGATTCCATCCAAATAAATCAAATTGACCTTTTGGAAGTACAATGGAAAAATAATAGTCAAAACCACTATGGAGAAATAATTAGAATTTGAAGAATGGTGACAAAGATCCTTACGAGGAACATGCTATTTCTAGATGTTATCCAAAGTTGCAAAACTATTTTCCAGTGCTGTGAACTAAAGAAAATGCAAAAGGTGTTTTTTGAGAAAGAACTTAGATGGTAATAAAAAAGGTTCAAGGAGCATCTAGTACTCCAGGTTAAACAGCAGTGAGTGATTTGACATAAAACCTGGGAAGAAACCTTGCAGCTATGCTCAGCCATGGTATATGATGATACTTCTGGAGTAAGACCCAACTGTTTATACTCTTAATTACTTTCTGCCCCACTTAACAAGCATGTACCAGCAAAAAAGATAAAAGTTTAAGACACTTCATACCACCTTTTCTTGATTGGCTTGTACAAGTTAAACATAAATCAGCTTGGCCAAGAGTACTCATTCAAGGAAAGACCACAAAGACAAATGTATGAGAAAAAAAAGGTATCTTATTATCTTTAATAAAGCAGGGAGGAAAAAACAGTCTAAATCTGTAAAAAACCTCTGCAGGTAAAGTCATGTCCCATTCCAAGTATTATGACACTTTTCTGGCACATTATTTTACAAGAGTTAAGCAGATAATTTCTGTGCACATCTGAATGGTGTTTTTCAAGAATTACAAAGATGTTCCAAATTGTAAAGGTTTTGGGACAAGCTGCTTTGGTCTGATAAATGAGAGGAACCTCTAAATCTCAATTCAGTTAATCCATTCCTGTTATCTACAAATAATTGTTCTGGAACATCTTTCCCTATGATGTACCATAGTATAGTTAGTTGGCCTGTACACTTATGGTAGGCTAATCTTGCCAGCTGGCTCCAACCAAACCACTATTGTCTCAGGCTCAGAAAACGGAAAATTCCCTACTAACAAGGAGCTACCATGGGAGAGATTTTCTGAGGGAATGAGATACAGCACAAAGACAACTGCTGTCAACATTCTTGGTATGGTCATTCCATACAGGGTCATGTATCAGTGTGGTTGATCTTGATGGGATGCCAGGTGCCCACTGCAGCCACTCCAACGTGCCTCTTCCTTAACCAGACAGGGGACAGAAAATACAAAGAAAGATTTGTGGGTTTGAGATAAGGAGCAGGAAGAAATCACCCAGTAATTGCCATCACAGGCAAAACACACTTGACTTGGAAAAATTAATTTCATTCATTACTAATCAAATCAGAGCAGGGTAATGAGAAATTAAATCTTAAAACACCTTTCTTTTCCGCTGCCTTCTTTCCAGACTCAACTTTACTACTGACTTTCTTATCTCATACCCCCAAGAGGCGCAGGGGGATGAAGAATGAGGGTTTGGTCAGTTCATCATATGATGAACTCTTCCACTCCTTCTTCCACAAGGGATGGGCTTCTCATATTCTTCCCCTACTCCAACATGAGTTCCCTCCATGGGAAGCCGTCCTTCATGAACTGTATCAGCATGAGTCCTTCCACAGGCTGCAGTCCTTTATGTGCCTCTTCAGTGTGGGTCCTTTCCATAAGGTGCTGTCTTTTGTGAAAACCAGTGTTGGTGCTCCATGGGGTCAGCAGTCCTGCCACAAAACCTGTTTCAGCGGAGGCTTGTCTTTCTATGAAGCCGCAGCTCCTCCTCCAGGGGTCACAACCTCCTTCAAGCATCCAGCTGGTGTCTCCATGATCTGCAGGTGAGTATCTGCTCCACTGTGGACCTCTGTGGGCTGCAGCACAGCTGCCCCCCATGCTCTCTACCACCAGCTTCAGCAGAATCTCAATTCTGGTGCATGGGACACCTCTCTCCTGCAGGGACCTTGGTGTCTGTGGGGGCTGCTTCTCTCGTATTCTTATTATCTGGCTGCAATTGCTACTGTCCAGTTGGTTATTTTCCCCTATCCTTTAATGTGTTACCACAGAGGTGCTGCCACTGTCACTATGAGACACAGGGGAGCTGTCTGGCAGCTTCTTACAGAAGCCATCACTGCAGAACCCCTGCTATCAAAATCTTGCCACGCCCACCCAATACAATTGGATATCTAGAAAGCCTACCACTCTTTACTTATCCTGCAATTAATCTAATCAACAAAAGCAGATGGATCTATGAAGTTCTTATTTTGCAGTTTCTTGACAATAGCACATTTAGAGAGTAATTCTCAATTCTTCAGGCTCAGGGCACAATCTCACACAAGCATGTGTATTCCTCAAGACAGGTTTCAAGTTCCATCAATATTCCTTTATCTGATCTACCTTCTGAACTGCTGTAAGGGCTTTCAGAAGTGTAGATAACTATCACAAAACACTCTCAAAGAAGAAATTTCCCATAAGATAAGCCACTACACCAGGAACTTGAGATAGACACAGATGACACAGCAGGAAGGAGCTAATTCCAGACCTAATGGATATTAAGGTTTGGTTAGCACCTGGACAAAATTTGCCACTGTGGCAAACTGTAGCAAGGAAGCAATTGCTCATTACACCTGCCATTTCAAGTTTCAATGCCAAGGTGATGGCACCCATGGAGAGCTGAGATTTGGACTGTATAAAAGTGGTGCCTCCCGAAGAAAGACTCAGGCACCCCCACCTCTTACAGACCAAGGTGATGTAAGACCAGCAGGCTGCTGCAGGAGTCCACAATATCTCTCTTTCTTTCCCTTCTCCTCCTTGCCACTGCTTCCTACTTCTATCTCTCTACCCCACATTTACTGTTAGATAAAATCTGTACTGTTGGCTTTGCCATATGGTCTTGTTTGCAGCTTAATTCAGACAAAGGCATATCTTATAATCACATCATAACTGCAGATTGAAAATTTAATAGTTTTCTCCACCAGCCTGTAAATCCATTATTGAATGGTCATGCATTAGCATGTTCTTACTCTTCAATCACCAGCCTCACCAGAAGGCACATTTATATAATATTCACTGCACCTTTTCTAGGTATTTCTTCAGGTCATTGACCACCTTTTGGAATTTCATCATTTGTGCTGATGTTCTACATAAATCAGCCAGAAAACTCTCACTGAATTTCTGATACCCATTATTTAAGTAATTTAAAACTAGCTGCATAAAACATTTGGCATTATGCTGAAGAAAGGTACTAAAGAATTTAATTTCCTGCTGTGGAAGTGGGAGTGATAAGGTAAACTAGCCTCTCCACGCCCAATATCCATAGTTTTTTGATAATTAAGGCTTTAAAAGGATGACTGATTAAGACAGCTGCTTCTCAGCAACACTTGATTTTCTTCTTCTTTTTTTTTTTTTAAACATTTAGACTGTTAATTTCTCAGTATGATGGCACATTTTTAAAATACCTCACGTTAACAGCAGTTGTTTTTTACTGCAACTATTTTCATTAACCTCCATTACTATCTGGTTATATGTCTCTAAAGCACTCAACTCCTCTGCAGCTCAGAGGGCAATTCACACCATATATCATTTCACACAGTCAGTTATGACATTGCATTTCTCAAGAGAGAATGGAAAGGAAAAAGATTCCTGCAGTGAGATTTTCACTTGAATCCCTTTCTGAATATGCAACAGCAACCAACACACAGTAAATCCATCATCTGGGAGTCAGACTTTGTACAGACTGTATTCACAAACGTATATTTTTTCATATAAAGGCAAAAAAGACTCCAACAAATATGATAACATTACATTTGGAAATAAAACCAGTATTAAATATTGTTTTTAAAGGACACTTGATACTAAATGGAATTTTCATTTTATGACTTTGAAAGTTGGAAAAAAAACTTTTTTAAACATTACCCCCAAATATTTTTCAAGCATAGGTCTGCAACCTTCTAACTTGCTCTTTCTTTGAATTCTTACTGTTAAATATCTTCAATCTTTTTATGTATAGCAATTCTTATTAGAAAGATTACTATTAATAAAGCTGTAGAGCAATGTCTTTTAGACAACAAAAACTGGTTTTTGATCTTGTAACATGTTTTGTATATGGTGATAAAATCTATTGAACATTTCAGATTGAGTTGATTGTTATTATTTAAGAAATTATGCACCAGCATTGATATTTCAGTTGTGAAGGTTGCATTTATCCTTTTCTTTATAAAAGCACCTTAAAAGTTATTGTAATAAAATGTGCAAAACTGAAAAACTTTACTATTTTAATAAAGATTGTGAACAACCTGAAACAGCTTCATTTTTTTGACTTGTTTATCCTAAAAAAAATGACAAATGTAGAATAAAACCCCAGTTACTGAGAACTGGAACAACATAATTTTGTAACATGAAATTAGAGGTTGAAATAAGTCTTTCACATTTTTCTTCCTTTCTGATTTCTTCTCCTTCAAATATTTCCACTGTAAAGAAAGAATATTTGTGCTGGACTGATATATAGTGTTGGTCCCTATTTTAGTCCTCATCAACTGACAAACCATCCATCATACCTAGGATAATCACTAGTTTAAGTTACACTCAAGTCAGAAGGCAGAAAGTTATGCATCTATTCCACAACATCCAGAAGTTTAAAAATACATTTAAAAAAAGTTTAGTGGGGTAGTCTTAGCAGATTTTGCAAGATAAATGCAAAACATAACATAAATAAGGTACGTAGTAATGTTTCTAACTATCAAAGAAATCAGGCATTAGAATAATCTTGCACTTAAAGCAGCAGAGAAAACAGTGTAAATAGAATTTTGATGGGTATTGAGAGGTGAATAACATGAATAAAAGAATTATGTCTTCTCCGTAATGTGTATGTTCCATTAATTTATTTCTTTCTGGTTTTCCTCTTTGTTATCTTAATACACTAAATTTGAAGATAGTTTGCTTGAAAGAAAATTGCATTTTGGCATGTAAATACCTCATAGAAGATTATATTCAAATGCTATATTTTACTTGCATCTTCTACAGAGTTTACAGACATGAACTGTAGGATTGCATTTAGAAAATAAAATTTAAGAAATAATTGAAAAAAAACCAGAAGTGGAAAACAGCAAGATTTGGTTAACACAGAACTCACTTTTTTTATCCTACAGAGCTAGATGACCTCTTAAAAAGGAAAAGAGAAGAAATAGAAGATAAAGAAAATCCAAACATATCCAGAGGAAAAAAAATTGATACAATATTTTGAATATTTTTAAGAAGGATTTAAGAATTGCAAGGAGGGAGAAGGAAAGAGGAAGAAGAAATGATTGCTAGAGAGGCTATTAATAAAATTTGGAGGGGGAAAGTATATTTTTTATTACTTTCAACCAGGTTTTAACTGATATTAATGTAAATAAAATATAGCAGGAATGAGAAATTGCACATAATTTCTGTGTGTATTCATAATATTTTAGTAGTATTATTCATGTAATGATTATAAACAAGTTCACAATCAGATATTTACATGGAATTTCACAACTGAATAACATTTATTTTTTTTTCTGCAGAACTCAGGTAAAATTCAAGGACAAATTGCTCTTCCTCAAACATGTCTCTTAAATGGAATTATGTCAGCCTGATGGAGCTCTGTAACCACTACCAGACAACATGCAATGTATTATACTGTAGGCTTCAAGACCACTGAGAACAATGTCAAAAGCATTTCTTGTTGTCATAAGCAATGTTGTTTTGTGTATCTTTGATATTAGTTAAAATAATATCAAAGATCCACAAGCCGCTTAAGTACATCTACAGAAACTACCAACCAAAGGAAAAAAATATTTCTAATAATTATAATTGTTAATGGCAATCTCCCAGTTTTTAGCTGCTTAATGAGGGAAAAAAATATGGTTGTTGGTTGCCCTGATATGTGAGGTCATTTTCCATTGCAGGTAAATTAGTACAGAATCATATAGAAAATGGTGATTTCTTTTGCTCATGTTGCAGCTATCCAGAAGAACAAATACTCTGAAGCCTTCAGTTTCTAGGTACTGGTGAACACCTAGATATGGCAGTCTGGAAGACCAACTAAATTCCTGATGCAATCTTGTGATTTTAAGCAATTTATAACTAGACCGCTAATCATGTCTCAGGCCTGCCTGTACTGTCATGGTTTTGTTCCTACTATACCTTCTGTAGACAGGAAAGTTTTGTTCCCATGACTATCTTGGACACTGTTATTTACATTCAAAACAATTCTTGTTGAACAGTATTTACACTTGAGGGCATGCCAGCTTGCCAAAATGACCATGACAGACATTTGCCAACAGGAATGTGTTTCCCGGGAAGGCAGAGCCCTGTGGGGTGCAGGCTGCAGCTGTTGGGGACGGCCCCAGAGTGGCCATGCAGCAATGGGGGACAGCATTGTCTGGGCACATGGTTACAGGACAGCCCCAGAGCCTGGGAAGGGATTTGCCCCTCTCTACAGTGTACATCAGATCTCATCATGAATATCACCCTGCATGCAGGGAAGACATCTGCAAGCTGGCTGGAGGTGAGAAGAAGAACCAAGGCAGTGGGGATGGAGCCTTTGCCCTGTGAGGAGAGGCTGTGAGGCATGCTGAAGTCATTTTTCTTCCATTCTTATGCCAAGACTGATAAAATATATATATATATAATTTGGGTATTATTTTGCAGTTTCTCATGGACATTTAAACACACAGCTACGGAAGGAAACTAAATGACAGAGCTATGTCTGTATATAATAGTGGGAATTCACAGCAGTATGTCAAAATGTGGATGTGATAAATTACAGCTGCAAGTACATTTTTAAACACAATTAAAATAGGTGTGTTAAGTCACTGAAAATACATTGCTGTAATATAAATTTGTCATTTTTGTTAAAGTAGCAATTTGAATTAAAACGCAGTTGTGTTTCTGAAGTTCAAAAAAGCCTGTGATATGTACTAAGTTTAGCAGACTACCATTTCTGAAACAAGAGAAAAGAACAAATATCTGCCCAATACACAACCTTTCTCCTTTACAGTTCTTTTTCTTTCCCTTCCTTGCTCCTTTTTAAGCAATTTCATTAAAGCTAATTCATCTTGGATTTTTAAACCTTGACAAGGAAGTAATTTTTAATTAGTAATAAAAAAATCACTTATTATTACTGACAATACTGCATCAAAGGTGTATTTTGGATATCAGGTTTCCAACAAATTCACCAGTTTAATACAAAGGAATAAAATAGATTTGTTTTTGATTGTTTGTTTCCTTTCTTTTTTCTTTTTTGGGGGGGGAGGGGGAGTGGGGGGGAGGGGGACAGGCAGGATCAAGCAATAAAAAGGTCATAGGACTACTTCCAGAATCACTCCCATATTTTCTTCTGTGTATGTTAAAACCAAAAGGAGAAAAAAATCATGCACGCGTGTTCCAAACACTGTGAATTCCACTTAACTATACAGTAATCATGTGATTTCTAAAGTAGAGTCTCTACTGCCCAATATCCCTCACGGGTCCTTAGGCACATTTCTTTATATATTTAAAAAACAATATATTTGAATGGTTTAGACTCATATATATAATTGGATCTGTAACCCATTTTTTCACAATTCCAGTTTAAATCACAGAGAATTGATGCAATGAATGCAGGAATAACAGTACACCTTTCTTGCCATACAAAAATGCAATAGATTTTTTTTTCCACACCAAGGGAAAGAAGTAAAAATTCTCATCATGTAGAAAACTGCATCTAGTAACAAGTGAAGGAACTTGCTCTGAGTACACATTAAATCTATCTTTTGCTACCTGTGAATTCTCAATAAAATTCTTGGCCCAGGACCTAACCCAGAAGCTACACAGCAGGAACACTATACAGCATCTGAAAACTGAAGTCAGTGCATGGAAAATGGTCAGCAGATCTGTTTGTGTGATGCATGACAGCACAGGGAAAACTCATCCCTGCACAAAAAAAAATAATTTTAAGGGTAGATACTACGCTGAAAAAAATTTGATTCCTTGAAGGACTATACCTCACCCTCTATTTTTGTGCAAATCTCACTATCTTTTGATTCTAGTGCAGATCCATTCCTATCTTCATCATAAACAGGCATTATAATTAATACCTAGCACAGTACATTCACATTCAGAAAATAAAATTGTTTCAGAGCCCACACTAATCTAGCAGAAGAAGAGGGAAGAAACATTGCTACTGAAAGAGGTCAGGTGAGAATGACACAGAGTGAAAACCTATATAGAACAGAAATAAACTTCCCATTCAAACAGTAATCTCTCTGTAGAATGATAAATTAATAAGACTTTTTGTATATTGTAAGCATAAAAGATTGTACAAAGTTAGGAAAAAAATCAATTCATTTATTCAGAAAACACACTCTAATAGCAGCCTCTGTGTAGCAAAAAAAAAAGCCGCATTGGATTATCATTGCAGGGTTTGATATTTTATGTCCTTATATCTTGTAACAGATTTTTTCTGATCAACTTGCTGTTCAGACTCTACCAATGATCTTGCTTCTCTGAAAGTCTGCAAAAAAAGCGGTATGATCAGACTGACAAACATCTTGTTATAAGTTCCAGTGGAGTACAGCCAACCTATTTGGATTCAGGCCTGCACTGCTAATCTGAAAGCTACAAGGAAGAGAAGCCATGGAAACCACAGAAGAACAAAAATGAAGCTGACTTCACTGTAGGTTTCAAATAAGAATTTAGTAAGAAAATTATACAATATTAATCAAAAATGCCAACAAATGAAACAAATTTATTAAGATATAAAAATGGCTCTGTGTGTCAATTTTTATTGAAACCATGTTCTCCTTATTGATACTTCAATGGAGGACGAGCAACTTGGGATTTATTCTGATTCTGTGGTTATCCATTCTTAGGTATTCAAGTATTTACAATAGTAAATCTAGACACTAGAAGCAGAGTAAACATGACAATAAAGTTCAGCAAGTAAGCACTTGATTCTGACCTGGGTTTATTCAGGTCTGCAAACCCACTTGTTGATTTATTTACATAAGCATGGAAATATATGAGCTTTGCCTATAAGTATGCTTCTACAAAGTCATTTACAAAACTATATGTTCTTTAATATCATCACTGTAAGCTTTATGGCAACCATGAGATGAGAATCACAGAATCACAGTAATATCCTCAATAAATAAATAGTTAAGTAATTAAATAATAAAACAAACAAATTTAAAGAAAAGGAAAGGAGACACAGAGAAAGAGAAGCATATTTTCTGACACTGGGCAATGAAAATGTTACAATCCAAGCACCAAGCCTTCTGATCATTGGTGTAAACTCTATAATCATTAGTGCATTTTGCTGACACTGTAATTACTGCACAGTTCAGAGGCAGAAGTTTCCAAAACCTTTTCTCAGTGTCCTAGACCAGAAACAGCTTAATAAGATCAGACTATGGCCCACATAATAGGTAGGAAATACAGGCATACAGATTTGCTTTTAGGTCCAAAAGCTAAATTTAAACTTTTAAACCAGACAGTGATTTTTCAATAGCAAACTTTTTATAGGAATAATACCCTTGCATAATTTAGTGTGACCCAAAAGGGAAGAAGCTTAAGCATTTCTAACATCCTGTAACCCCTTCGGTTTGTTAACTCCCTTAGACAGCTGAAGCTCCCTCGGCTGGACGTCCAACCACCAATCTCAGGAGGCAGCCTGGGCTCTAGTGAATGAGTCCTGTCCTTTCATTTATAGCGATGCTGAAAGGCACTAACCAGGGGTGGAGGACAGCAGGCAGAGTCTCTGTAACTGCAAGATGCAGCATTGATCGCAAACTCTGTCTGTATTCAGTGCAGCTAAGAAAGTTCCATACGCCTTGAAAGCAAGAGAAGCACTCTTAAAAAGCCTGTGATCCTAAAGATATCTCAGGCCACAGTACATAAGATTCTTTGTAACTACTGAAAAAGCAAAGCTGAAAGAATAATCTGTAAGTTGTTCCTCTAGTCTGTTTCAAACAATTGATTAGTGAGCATTTGCTGAGTCTACATTACTTCACACTGCTGAGACTTGTGTTGCAAACATGGCATCTAGATAGGCATATTCACATGAAATATCTCCATAATGTACATATACATACATATACATATACATACATATATTATGTATTCACAAAGAAAAAAAAACTTACAGAACATTAAAGGTATACCAGCCCTAACACAGAATTATGAAAGTATGAGGAATGACAAATTTGCAAATACCTAAAGCAATTAAATCACATTTTTTACCAGCATGGTCAGTTAATATCTATAATGCAGAAAATCACAAACATTTGCGCAGCTGTAGAAAAAGGTATTCTTAGTCAAGGTTGTAGTCTAAGTCCAACAAAAAGGAGTACTTTCTTACAAAACATTTAAATGAGCCACCCATATTATCATCATCAGTTGTTAAAAGATTATAGGTCTTTACACTTACTTATGTTTTACCTTCTATAGAACAATTCAAGGTGAAACTCATGATTTCAGATAGAAGAGGAAGATTGGAATATCTCAGGTCAATATCCTGACTTTCTTGCTAGAGAGCTTTTGTATTACTTTCATCTACTTGATGCTTACCCTTCACTTGTTTTTAATTAACAAATTCCATTCCATTGAATCTATTATATAAATTTTGCCAATTATGTAAAAAAGAGGAATTGCTCATTTTGATGAAGCAACATTTTAGAAGACATTGAATGTTTGCTTTTAAAAGTTAGACTTATACATATTTTGATTGTAATGACTATTCTAAACTAATTTTCTTCTTGAACTATTTACACTCTGTTTCAAAAGGCTTCTATTAAAATGCACAGAAGTGAGATTTCCACAAATAGAGAGCATCCACATATTGTACTAGTGCAAAAACAGCTACTAGCTTTTTGAATTATGCTCCCATGGAGCAGAAACAGTGTAATGAAAGAAGAGTTTCAAGTCCTTCAGTGAGGCAAATAGAAAAGCTACTTAATCTGATAGATTCTAGGAAAATTTTCAGTTGTAGAAGAGAGTTATCTGGAAGAGATATGCATAAATTTGACTCTGTTAATTACTGTGGTAGACCAAACAGTGTTCTATACCATTATGCAAACATTGGCTTGGTTTTATTACAATTTTTCATCTTCCTAATGTGGGCAAGGCTTACAACTCCATCTTTCTAAAAATGGCTTCCTTTTCTCCTGTCTCAACACCAGCACGCAATCATACCACAATTCAACAGGACTTCTGAAAGGAACCAGAGTGGGAGATTTATTGGGGAACTATTATAAAAGAGGTTGTTTCTGTTTTATTTGTTAGAAAAACAGTTTTAGATTGGTTTTCTCATTAGGTACACCATTATCTCACTTGAAATTACCGTAAAGAAAGGATTTGTCCTATGAACTGGGAATGACTGATCCTGAAATATAGTTTGTGCTTTCTTTTCTGGAAAATTATACTCTATATCTGCTTCTATAACAATTTCTGTATCACTCCAGTTGAGTCACTTGTAGCATTTTGTTGGATACATTAATCACTTACTTTGATTTGTAGAAGCCTTACCTGTTATCTTTAGCTTGACAGACAAAGACGCTGAGCAGTCAGGGTTGCATTTGAGGTCAATAGTTCCCCCCTCACCTTAGTGCTGTGTCACGTAAGGTAAATTGAAAAAAATGGATCCTTGCGTCTCAAATACTCAAGAAACGTTGATACTTTTGACCTTAATGTCCATCTATAAACCTTTGAATCTACATCCATAAAATAGGAACAATACCCTGTATATGCTACAGAGATTTTGGAAAACCAATTCACTAGTATTTAGCAGAAATTTGGAATAAGTGCTAAAGGAAAGCCCTGGTTGAAACTAGTGCCTGTCTTTGAAACAGACTACATAGCTTACAATGAACTAGTCGCATACATTTACAATATTTCAGGCAAAATACTGAAAAGTTATTTCAAGTTCTTTCATACTACCTTTTGCCAACTAAATCAGTCATGCAGAGAAAACATTATGTGCTTCAGTATTAGAAGATGATATCACAGAGAGATGAAGTTGGTAAAGTTCTTTAAGTCATATGTAAATGTAGATTGCAAAGTCATATTTTCTGGGCACTATGCAGTGTAGAGGTGTTCTCAAGCACTCAAAACTGCACAGAAAGAAGATCACAGGAACTGGGAAAGTAATTAAAGAAAAAAGAACACTGCCTTGAAGTGAAATCTATGAATATTTTGCAGAGTACTTTCTGCTTCTGTGAACACAAAACACTTATAAACACGCATACAACCAGCACAACTCAGAAAAACAAGAAATAACAAGTCACAAGTACTGGTACCAGTACTGACAGAATTGTAATGAAGTGTCATTTTCTTCTCTGGAGCACAGAAAATAAATGGTTTTAATAAAGAACAATTACAGGCATTCCAGCAGCAATGCAGTTGCTTGAAAAATCCTGATCTGTTGTAAAATTACCCAAAATGGTAGAATAAAGTGTTGATTTTGACTGATCTGAAATTTTTTTTTAGCAATAGTAGAGCACAAAGGACAATTAGTTCAAGAGCAGGTGGGTTAGCAAAAACACAGTAGATTGTTTAATACCTTCACTACTTTTGTTAACTAGTTTCTTTAAGCAGTAAGACTTATCAAAAGACATCCACTCTATTCTTCTGAAGTCCTAGCTCTACATACTTCCACCAGTGATAATTAGATAACATTCCCTCTTGCACAAAGAAAAATAACCTAAGAAAGGTAAAACTCGATTAAAAAGGGGCTAAGTGTGGCTGTGCCAACATGAATTTCTTGACTCTGTCCTCCAGAGTAAACAAACACTTAATATTACAAAGTATTTCATCCCTGAAATACATTGCCAGTTCCTGGTTATCTCAGAGGCTAATGCACCACTGCTTCTGTTAAACCATAATCTGTAAGACATCCATGATGTCTCAGTCCTTGAAAATATCAGACCTAAAAGTTTACAAAATTACAGAAGAGATGAGACTGAAAGTCAAAGTGAGTTATCTGGTCCAACCTTCCTGCTCAAGCAGGGTCATCCCAGAGCACACTGGACAAGACTGTTTACAGATGGCTCTTGAATATATCCAGGGAGGTAAATTCTACAACCTCCTGGGCAATCTGTTCTGCTTTCAGTCACTGCGCAGTAAAGATCCTTGTCATGTTCAGGTGGAGCTCCCTGTGCATCAGTTTGTGCCCATTGCCTCTTGCTTGGCACCTCCAAGCAGAGCCTGGATCCATCCACCAACACCCTCCCTTCAGATATTCCTATGTATTAATGACATGCCCCTTCCATTGTCTCTTCTTAAGTATGAACAAACTCAGCACCCTCACCCTTTCCTTGTAACACAGATAGTCTATCTAGTCCCTTAATCATCTTGGCAGAAAATATTTGCTGCAGTTTAAAATCAGCTCATTTGTTTCACTGCATATTAAAGCCTGATTAGGCATGACTCCCGAGTTACTTACTTCTACATTCTTTTCTTCAAAAATATCAGCTGCTAGACAACATGGAATCCTTCAGACCAGAAATAAGTACTTTGCCAAACATATGCAGAAGAGAGTGAAAAATATTTTTCATAAGACTGTTTTCCCTGTTTATTAAATTTCTTGGTACATTTAATAAAATTATTCCTTTCAAATGGTTATTTTTATATAACCTATACAATTAGCATTGCACATTCATATTTAATAAAAAATAATCTCCCTAAGCTTGTATAAAGCAAACAATGGTAACAATTTAGACTGCCAAAATTCTGAATAATAAAAGCTACCATTAGAAAGCAAAAGATCAATCTGTGTGAAAAAGTTTGTCTTTAAATAATGAAAACTCATATACATTGACAGCCATGAACCTATCCTATGAACAAGTCTTTACTTTAATTGAAATTTACAGTATTTTTAGGCTAACATTTTTATGCTAAAAAATCTAATTTCAGTACTTTCCATAGATCAATGAAGCAGAATGAAAGACCTATCCAAAGCAATTCCTGCAACAATTTCTTCTAAAATGTTTTGGAATAATAGAAGATTCCTACCGGGTCTTCTGTTTTGTGGTTATTCAGCAAGTCAGATAGGAAATCATCGTGAAGACTTTCTCTCCGAATCAATGTAAATTCACGTAGGAAAACTGCTCCTTGATTTTGGTCTCCAAAAACCTAGAAAGAAAACATGATATTAGGAAATGTAAAATTTTAATTCTTTCATAGACATGATCCTAATACCAGAAAAATATGACTGGAAGATTAAAAAGCCAGTTAATGGTCCTCTGTTTTCTACTACTACACTTGCTCTAACCAGACAGCCTTGCCATTAATGAGAACACTGACGTGCATTTAAAGAATGTCATTATGGTTACAAATAATTTACATTTGCAATAAATTCTGCTGTGGAAAACGTTTCTATATTCTTATTTATATCTGTGGCTCATGAAGCAGTTAATGTTTAAAAACTCTTTTGTGAAATGAGTTAATCTTTAAATTGCATTTTTACTTTATGAAACAGATAATGTTTGTCCATCATTTTGACTGCTCTATCATAAGAAGATAGAGCTTAAAACTTTGAAGGGACAGAAAAAAATTATTTATAAGTACTTTGGCTAGCAAACTCCAACATACACATGCATTCAAAATAATTTAAACTAACTTTGTATCTATTCTTTTTAGAAATATATATATATATATATATAAGTGCTATCTGAAAAAGAGGTTGTTTCATCAGTGGTTGACTAAGCAATTACTATCAAAATGTCCCAGGTAGAATTATGACATTTTTATAGATTTTAGAAATAAATAATGAAAACAAACCCACATTCTTCCAAGTTCTCACATCAATTTTTTCTTTGGTTGTTCAAGCCAAAGAACTTTTTTAGGTATAACATAAACTTAAAGTTTTAGAAACCAGTGAAATATGAGGGAGGGTTTTGGAACATGTCAAAACATTGCTGTTTCATTAGACTGACTCTAAAGAATTCCACTACAGGTGACATATCCACAGAGATTGTTAACAACCAGGAATAGGGACTGTGTTATCTCTGGAAATCTGGTAGATTTTTCCGTTACCAGCATTTGGAAAGCCATTCAATTTGAGAGAACAGTATGCTTTATCAAAATGACTAAGTAAGACTACTTTATTGTTTAACAACAGCAACCACACTAGTGTGAATTAGACAAATGCAACTACTATAAATTATTTATTTATATGAGATTCTGATTCCTGTTCCAGAAAAGTAAAAAGTATCTGTTTATATTATCCATCTCAGAGATGGATACTATATAAGATACTATAATATACTATAATGAGGAACAGAGGCTATGTTATTTCCTCACTAAGACAGGTGCAGTACTTATAAATGGACAGTTATTACTCATGAGAGCTGCAATTAATACCTTTTACTAAGAAGAAAGTCCATGTTCTGCTGCTTTTATGATGACTATTTCTTCTATTCATCTTTCTGTACAGCCAGGTGTCATAATTATGCTCTACTTAGCTGAGAAGTTCAAATGGCTTGTGAGTAACATGGCATTTTAGTGCCCAAAGGGAGAATGAACAGATTTGCCTTCTTTTCCCTACAAGTAAATTGGCATTGCTTTTTTGGAGGAGGTAATCTTCCCTACCAGCTAGAACTGAGAGCAGAGCTTCTGTAAAGCTAGGGCAATTATAATGAGTTGACCAGAAGAAGATTATCTAATTAATTTACAGGGAGAAATGGGAATTTCTATGAAGTTGGGTAATGTGAAGAATTAAGAGACCATGAATCCAAACCATATGCACCTAAACATAATAGATGTTTTCTTTGATATAAAATTCTTGCCTCTATTAGTGAAATAGAGAGCACCACATTCTTCTGGTTGCTTTGAGATCCTCTGCTGTAATTTATTTTTTTTTAAGAATACAAGAAGAAAAATAACATTACATAAAATAATGTTATTTTATTAAGTATTAAAGTATTAAAGTATTATGTATTAAAGTAATTACAGGAGTAGGGTTTTTAAATGTATAGTTAGCTTCCCATCTTGTGGATAACATTCAGAGATACATTCACTGATTTTATTCTTATATTATTGAGTCATAAAAATGCAGAGTCCTCAGAGGTGTCTGAGGAAGAAATAGGCATGTGCCCTAAAGTAAAAGAAGTTCTGCTACAGACATGTATTCTTTTTTGATAAATCATTACCTTACAAATAAAAATGTTTTTGAACTAGGTCATACTTCATAAAAGTGTTTCAACTCAAGTTTGGCAAAATCTGTTCAAAGAATAAAAGTTATTTCAAGAAAGGAAAGCTGTTATTTTATTTTACTTTGAAATAATGGCATCTACTTGTGATTTTCAACATCTGTGATCAGCAAATCTAACGACAAAAGTTATAAAATTATCAAATTGTTTAAGTTAGAAAGTATCTATAAAATCATCTAGTCTAACTTTTAATCCAGGACTGCCCAGTCCACCACTAAACCCAATCCCTAAGTGTCTCATCCAGATGTCTTTTAAGAACCACCAGAGATAGTGACTCAACCGTGTCCCTGGACAGCTGGTTCCAATGCTTCTCACCATTTTGTGTGATTAATTTTTCTTAATATCTAAGCTAAACCTTCCCTGGCAAAACTCAAGGCCATTTCCCCTTATCCTATTGCTTGCTACCTGGAAAGGAGATAAGACTGAAACTCCTTTTCTCCAGGCTACATACCCTCAGCTACCCCCGCCCTTTCCTCAGGAGACTTATGCTTCATATCCTTCACCACCTCCACTGCCCGTCTCTGGACACGCTCCAGTAGCTCAGTGTCCTTCCTGTCACAAAGGACCCAAAACTGAACACAGGATTTTCCCACCAATCCAGCCTGCCCAGATCACTGTGTAATTAATTTTAGAAGTCAAATTACAATGTAAAGAGTCACTTCATCACCAATGATTCACCTTCCTATTTAGCTTATTTTGTTCCTATAAAAATATACCCAGATTCTGAAAATTCTTTTCCTTATAAGAGCAGTCAGCTGTAGTTATTAAAATTCCAATTTGTTTTTCAAAATAAATGAAATCTGTTGATAAAGAATGCATATGCAATATCAATTATCTCAATAAATTATTGCTAATCTTTGAAACTTAACTGTCTACCATGGCAGCATTAATGCTGACTACTTCTAATTACATAGGTGGGAAATAGGTGTCAGAGACACTATTCCAAAGGAAGGGACAGAGACAAGCAGTCAAAAAAAAAAAAAAAAAAAAAAGACATTGGGATCCTTATGATGAAGGAAAAGATGAGAAATAAAAGACCCGGAAGAGCAGTAATGAAGGAATGAAAGCAAGGAAAGAATGGAAAAAATAATTTTCTTTTAATTTAGCCAATATGTAGGATAAAGTCTTGGAAAAAAATGAAGAGGACTGAAAGTATGTGGTTATGCAAAGAATGTTATTCTTTTCCTGATTCATATATTATATTTTCCTGCTTTGAGTAATAGCTCGCTCTGAGTTAGCTTTAACTTATACATCATATGATAAAACATACTTCGCGTATCTTCATCCTTACTAAGAGAGCTGGAATCAAAGATCTATCCATTAAAGATCATCCATTAAAGATGAGTGTCAGTAAATTGGAATAATGTCCTGAACAACTGTTTTTTCTTTTTCAAGTTTTTCTCGAAGTCCTGGCTACATATGCATGACCATTTCACGCTCTCAGGAAACCTATTTTCATCATAACACAGCCATCATATTTCTCATCTATCTTCAATAAGTTTATGATCAGAAAAGATTAGAAAATATCTCCAAAAATACCCCAACGTAGCCTTTTTTAAGCAGTGAGCAAATCATACAAGAAACAGTAGCCTGACAGTAATCTGACCTTTAGCAGCAGCAGTCATAAGCATCAACATGTGACTTTTCAAGAATTTGCAAACAACATTGTAAATGAAGTTTCACTAGTGCACATGAAAATCAAAAGCATATAATTAAAGTTTCTCAGTATGAGAAAGATATCTAGGTATTCAGCTGCTCAACCAACTTTGCAAAGGAGCCTTTTATGAAATTGACATGAGATAAAATTCTAGCAAATTCTAAGCAATAATGTTCATTTTCAGTTTTTATCTCTCAAATCAATGCAAAACATAAATTGTTCCATTAGATCCAGTGGTGTGAGTCCATATGGAGGAAATCTTTGAGGAATCATGCTGACAAATACATAATTAGAAAATAAAAGACCCAACACAAAACAGCAGATGAAAGGTTGTATCCCAGCCAACAAAGCCTAAGTTTTCTTGCACTTTATTACTGTCCCACTGTGGAACTAACTCCATTAATTTTGCTGTGACCAGCAGTAAAGTAAACTACTAATAATTATTGTTAGCAAGGTGTAACAGTAATATGTTGCTGAATTCACAAGGCACAAGGCGAACAACACAGGCTTGGAGTTTGATGTAAATAATCATAGTACCTTTGATATCATCTTTCTCAGCACAGACAAGGAGTTTCAAAGTACTTTGCTCAGAAAGCAGAAATATCAAATGTGGCCTCAAATATTTATAATTAAACATTTAGGCACATTTCATTAGTAGTTTCAAGGTGACAGTTTCTCTGTTAAAGCTTTTTTTATTTTGTATTTTCAAAGTCTAAAGCACAGAGAAAGTTATGACTAACATCAAAAGTAGAGGCAAAAGCACCTGTTTATTAAAAATTATTTCTGATAAATTGTTTAAAAAATCAGATTCTTCCAGTTTTGGTTTTTTTACAAAGAGACCTACAGTGTTTTGACAATGAAAAGAGGACTACTTTGCCAACTAGCACTATGAATCTTTTGATTTTCTTGACAGAAACAAACTGAAATAGGAAACATGACCAAATTTAAGGTATTAAATAGCAGAAAGGGTGGCAGTGACATTTATAGCAAGGGATGAGGAATGCAGGATTTTAACAAGCCAAGTTATTGTACATTGTCTTTTTTTAGACTAAACTGCACTCCAAACACCATACCAACTTGTGCATGTATTTAAATTCTGAATTACCCTCCATAAAACCTAACAACAACATTCTACTTTACTGCCCACCCTTCCAAGAGAAAGAGTGCTGCACTTTCATATGGGTGACGAGGGCTTTACTGCATCCTTCAGCCCTGCCAGTCATGCAAGAAGGAAAGGCATCCCAGAAGACTCAAAAGTGTTTATAAGCAGCTGCTAGCTGTCAAATAAACTTGATTCCTACCACTGCTGCCTCAAGAAATTGTTTAACAAAATCTCATAGGGAATTCTGAAATAAGAAATCATTACCATTGGCTTTAATCTGCCACAGTTTTATGCTGCAATGGTGATCCAAATTTTCTCTTTCATTATTCTCCAAAATGAAATTAAAAGAGGGGTAGGTAGAGGGGGGTACCAATCCAATACCAGGTCCCAAATTCAGAAGCAATTATAATCTGGCTCTAAATCTAAATTGTGAAAGCTGTTTGTTTTTACCAAAATCCATGTAAGAATTTAAAATATGCAGAAACATTACTTCCCAATTCTGCCACTGTTAATCATTCTGAACACTTTTCATTCCTCCACGGAGACCCAGAAAGATATGCACAATTTAAAATCTATTCTGCATGTCATCTTCTGGGAATTTCTTGCATATGAGCACACTATGTTTTTAAGATAAATATATCCTAAAGGAGATACTAACCTATTTAATTAAGAACATCATTCTCCAAGTGCTATGTTTCCTTATTATATATTTCAGATATGTTTAAAATGTTCCCAATGAATTTTCTAAGTGCCCATAGGGAAATACGCAGATTCAGGTGAACAGAGAGACTGTCAATGCGCTTGTAAAAAGATTTTAAATTTTTAAGTGTTTGCTGTCATGCATTCAAGCCTTGCTTTAAACCAAAGATTAGAAGAATCCGTATGAGAGATAAGGTAGAATCCAAAGTAAAAATTTTATATTTAGACAGAAGTAGCAACAGCTCTATCTTAAATTCTTCTTTCTCTTTTATAATTTCTGTCTCACAAATTAGACCCTAGAGCTGTGAAAATGACTGTTCTCCCCATAGAAAATCCCTTCCCTTCCATGAAATGTAGGGATTTTTTTTAATTATTCCAGTGAAATGGCTTTATTGCCAAAAAAACAACAACAAGGAAAAAACAATAAATCTTTGATTTTTCCTTCATTTTTGTGAGGTTAGACAATATGATATGTTTCATTTCTAAGCCATGGTTGTAAAGTTAAAGAAAATTGAGGGCTTTTCTAAAAAAACATCCACATGTGATAGCATTAAGCTCCCAGTGCCTAATGTCCTATGACATTCCCAGTGCATAGTCCTGTGACAAATGTGCTCATGTGAGTATAGTTAGTTTTCATGTGAGCCTCTCCATTACAGGCATGCTGGAGTGTTGTCTATATACAGAAAATATTTATTACCATGTGGGAATGCAGAAGAAAACTCAGGTGATTGTACACACAACTCTCATGCAGTCAACAGTGAATAGAAAGGGCATAAGGAAGTAGTCAGATTCTCAGCAGATTAACTGGGGTCAGTTCTTCACCTTCAGTTCTTTCTTACCCTTGGCAAAGATTCAGCACCTCTGCTTAAGGTGTAGAAGACTATCCCAGGCCTAAAGTAACTGCTGTCAACATATTTCTTTCTGTCTTTCCTGTAAGTAAGGTCTGAAGAGAAGTTCTCTTTGTTCATGCGGAATTTTTTTTCTTTAAGGTAACCTTTAGAGGTTAGTTTCACAGCTTTTCTTTTCATGGATAGATAATAGCTTGTTCTTGCCTTACAACCCTTAGATTTTATGGCTTTGATTCTCAGCTTGCTGTCTTTCAAATGGATGAAAGGGTTGTCTAGATTTATGAATTAAATAAATTCTAAGCCAACATTCTTAACTACTGTAATATCTTCTTCTGATAGCTCAAAGTAGGATTGCTTGTCATGAGCAGGAAAAATTATATAAGAGAAACAAAGAAACAAAAATTCTTTACCCTCATGGAAAAGAAATTTTTCCTGAGACTGGATTATCAAAAATATTGCTTTCTGATTCCAATCTTTCCAAACAGTGATAAGATTATAGTTTCTGAATTAACAGCCAGGGTCTTTTAAAGCTGGCTACTCTTTATAGTGGGAGTGTAGGTTTAGAATGTTTTTTAAGAGAGAAGGGTGTTCTTGTTTGGCTTCTCTGAAGGTACTCACATGATGCCTTGAAATACGAGCACAAATAGCAATGTATTTCCCAAGGGAATGTTTTATTCAATAGTGAAATGTTCCCACCAAAAATCTTTTTGCTAGTCTTGAAATATATTTAATCTTTTTTTCTTTCTTCCTTGCCTTTCCACAGAGAATGAATTCATTATTATCTTAATTGTAATATCCTGACTTCTTTTAAAGCTCTGTGAAGGAAATGTGAATTTGTGCTAATTATTTTCCGTTCTTAAACAACCACAATAGCAGAGTCTGGTTAATGTTTTTATTGCAGGAATTATTTAAGCTCCATTTCAGTCTCTCATTATAAATGAACAAAAGAAATAAAAGTGATTTTCACTCTTGAATTACAGCTTGAAGTGCCCCTCAGACAAAACCACCAGCTACCAACATCTTGGACAGACATTAGCAACGATGGGGATAAATCTGTAAAGCATGCACTCGCCTACACTTGACCCACAGTCTACCAGCAAGAGAGAAAGCCAATATAATATGGCCCCATTAAAAGGAGAGGCAAAAATGCAGAATGCACAAAACCACAGCAATTATCCTGCTGCCAAGCAACCATAGGAACAGAAAAAAAAAAAAAAAAAAAAGAAAGAAAGGAGAGGTGAAAATGGAGAAAGAACAAGAGAAATAAACAAGTAAAGAAAAAAGCAGACTTTGGATAAAAAGGGAATAAAAAAGCTGAAGTCCAACAGAAACAAAAAACCCAAAGCTATAGAGTTCCTTTAAAATCCTGCTGATTAAAACCTTCTTTCTGGGAGTAGATAAGGCAAAATGCATCAAGGTTAAAAAGCTTCATGAGCAAGAGCTGAAATTATAGTCCAGAATTACCTAGTTTCTAATTTACTGGAGAAACAGGACATGTTTAGATAGCTATAGCTTCTCATCTTCATGAAAGCTATTAAAAAAACCCAACAAAAACAAACAAACAAACAAACAAAAAAAAACCCCAAAACAAAAACCAAACAAACAAATTTATACTGAGATTTGAGAAAGAATGCGTCCAAGGTCTAAACAGATTTATTTTTCAAAACAAGCCAAATAAACACTGTTGTTCAAAATACTTGAAAGCAGACACATACATTTCTATGATATAAAATTAAACAAAACCAAGAAATGAAGTCTGAAGAATTCATTTTCTGCTGTTTTTTGCCTTACTTGGTTGACCATGAACAGGTATGGAATTGTTAACTCAACTGTAATTATTTAGACTGTATTTATTTTAACTGTAATTATTGAATTATTAGAAGCTGCATCAGTTTTTAAATGGCCAGAATTAGTATGTGCTATGAAAGAATATGGAGCAAGTAACAGTTTTAGAAATCATTCTAGAAGCCTCAGTATGCTGATTTATCAATGCACCTTGCCACTGATCTGCAATATTTTCCTAAGGGCCAGAATAGGCCAAAAACAATGTCAAATTGCATGAACAAATAATTATCTGAGATTAGCAAGACCACTCATTCCCAAATATTATCTAATCAGCAGTAACAGATTTCAAACTGTTATTGGCATGAAAGTAAGCATAAAATAATACTTACCATTGTTTTTCAACATATATCACAATTAGCTGAACTTAAATTATCACCATATATTTATTGCGGTAATTTTGAGTGTGTTATAAAAAATTATAGTAGTGGAACTTTCCCAAAGTGAGAAAATAAGAAATTACAAATATGCATTCAGGAAACTAATGGAATTCATAATCTAATTTAACCCAGAGACTGAATAATTTGAAGAAGTAATTATTTTTCTTCCTCTTTGAATACCATTTCTCAGGAGGGTTTTTTTTACTTCATTTGTGGAATCCCCTCAGCTTCCTTGACTTTTCTGGAAGAAAAAACTAGCAAGTTCTTCAGAATCACTTCATCAAACTTCCTGGGAACCCTAAGCATTGAATATTTTCTTTATGAAAATAAAACTTCACAATTCTATTCTTCATGATTTCTTCAGTACTTGAATTTTGGGCTTTTGTGACCCAGGACTGATAAACATCACTTTTAAACAAAGGAATCAAACTACTCATTTGGCTTCTTCTTTTTAATGTTAAACATTTTTATGTTAGAGAATAAGGAACTCTGTAGAAAATTCACTAAGCTGACATTACAGATACTGTCTCAAATCCTACTGACAGGAAGCACAGCTACTTACAATGAAAGGCCCTGGATATTTTTTTTAATCTCTATCATATTATTGCAAAAAAAGAAGAGGAAATTAATGTAATTCTTTACATGGGATTATTTATTACAATAATAGTTTGTTTATTACTGTCTTGTCATATGGTCGTGCTTCAGACCACCTCTACTTTATTAAGAACTAGAATTTCAGGAGTGATCTACAAGATTGCTAATGGTCATTACCTATATAGTATTTTCTGCTAATCAAATCTTACAGTATTTACAGCAATACTGTTGATATTTCAAACAGCTAATACAGTAGAAAACAGTAGAAATGCTATCTTTATAACTTGCCATTCAATTAGATAGGTTTCAGTGATTTCATGTCTTTACAACAAAGCACTGCAGACTTCATTTTTTCCAGATGAGTATGCTTTTTCCTGGCTGGGTAGTCAAACTACCTTTGTTTCCATCAATACAATGACTGGTTTTGTTTGTACTTCATCACCAGATTCATAAGCTTTTGTCAGACATTGCAAAATACTGAAATAGAAGCCATGATTTTCTTATGTCTGTGAAATATTAAGTCATCCAGTAGGAAACTTATGAGAATAAGTAGCTCCATGGCATGAGATTTTTTGTATGTCTTTCAACTGTGATTTTTATTTTAATAGAAGACTTGATTCACAGATTCTGAGGAATCTTTTTTTTCAAATTGTATTTTGGTTTAAAAATACTCCTTATGAAATTTGTGATGCTTTCTGCCAGTGGTAAGACAGGTTTTAATAACATTAGAGTCATTATGAATAGTTTGTGAATATAGGAGAGTTTTTGTGGTTTGTGTTTTCTTTTGGGGATTAAAAAAGATAAGTATGTGACTTTAAAGGATTGGAGGTTTCTTTCTTTTATATCTTCATATTTGATATATTATTATTGAATGTGTTATCAATGAAGTCAGTTGGGTCAGACTTTTGCAAACAGAATTTCTAATTTCTCTCAGTTCTTTGCACGCTAAATAAGCATCTGAAAAATTCTGGAGGAGATGAGAGCAGGGCTGTGCATTTGACACAAATTAGCAAGTAAGAGACTAGATATCTAGCTGTAGTAAATTAGCACAATTTCATTTCAACTATTGATTTTTACCAGCTGAAGTACACCTGCTTAACAACAAAAAAAAAAACTTTGTTTTTTTAATCACAGCAGGATTTTCCAATTATTTATTTAGTGATCCATACATACATCTTTTGGGCTGTACTGCTGAGGAGGTTACTGTGTTTCTAATTTACTTTTAACAATATTTTGAGGCCTTTTTATCTGAGTGCAGTGGCCATTGACACAGGAGCTTCCTAACACCACAAGATGGTGCATCCAGCCAGATAACAGCTTCCTCACACTGTTTCCAGCTCATGCTTAACTGTACTGCCTTTTCCAAGCATAACCAACATCCCCTTCACTCCTTGTGTTACAGGGTGTCTCCCTATATGTACATAAAACACAGCACCCCTTTTACACTGTGTTGTGTTCATACAGCCAATAATGAGAGAATTTCCTAGAACCTGGGTCACATGCCTTTTGTGACAGGCTTACTTGAAACTTGTTTTGTGTTAGATGCTGTTCTCAATCTCACCAAGTCATTTTTCAGCATTTTCAGAGTTTCATAGAATTGAAGGCCAGAGGCCACATTCATTATCAGGCTATATATTTCAGACAAAATTCCTGTATTAATCCATCATTTGTCAGAGCCCAGAACACCCCTCTGGGTGCCCTGGATGGCACGTGCCCCTGGCAGGGGGCTGCAGAATCCTGGCAGGAAGCCAAAGACACCTGGGATTTCAATCTTAATCCGTGGAACAAATTACCAACTTTGTAGGAAGAATTACAAGTCACAGAAGTTTAAGTAGCATAATAGTAGTTGTGACAGGGTCAAAAATAGAATTTTGGGATTTTTAGAACAGGGATTTGGAGTCCCAGAATGGAGGAATTTGGGCATTCCCTGTCCTTCTTCTTTCTCCTTCCTAACCTCCATGTTCTGGGTGACGCTGGCACATTTGGATGGGTTTAGAATAGAAGTAGACAGTCTAACATAGGTGATAGCTACTGGAAAATAATGATAAATAAAGTACACGTAATTCATAGTATAAAATGTAGACACCAGACCAGGGGCAGGCAGTGTGCCATTGACAGACCTGCAGAGCAGACCTGTGCGGGTCTGAAAAAAAAATATTTTAAATAATAGATAATAAACAACCTTGTGAACCAGAGCTGAAGAATCCTGACTCTTTCTTCGACCATCGGGCTGGGAAAAAGGGACTCTCAGGTCATCCCAACAGCAGGAAACCTGAGAATCACTGTTTTCCACCTTACTCATATAACTTTTGGAAAAAGAAAATATGTATTTTAGAAGAAGCATCTCATTACTTGATTAGGGAGCATGAGTAACATCCTATACCAGCGTAAGTTTGTTAGAGTAATTACACCCGAATTTCTCCAAAAATAATTTTCATCGCTCTTTGTCATATCTTTCTGTTTAAAACACTTAAATTAGTTGTAGTTAAGTCCAGCTTAGCTTAAAAAGCAATTGTGGAATTGCATATACAAGTGAAGGAAGTACCAGCAAAGTGTAACATCCAGCAGCTGCTAGAAGCTGCTAGAACAGCTGCTAGAACAGCTGCTGCATAGACAGAGACAGAACACAGCAACCAAGAGAGTCTGCACAGAGGTAGACAGAGCAGACAACAAAGCACAATCTCAGTATGCTCCCAAATGCCTGCCACGATGCTGCTCTGAGGGCCTGCTTGACTTCAAGGAATTTGAATTTGACTTCCAGGATGGAATTACTGGAAATGGTATGGCATCTAGATAAAACAGGAAAACTCATGTCCGTTCAGGGTTTGATTTGTATGACAGAGATAAAAGACCTCAAAACAGTAATACAAAACCAGAAAGAGCAAAAGAGTAATATAGTAAAAAATCCCCTATCTAATATATTTTTTAAAAAGGATTAAAATGTAAAAAAAAAAAAAAAAAAAAAAAAAAAAAAAAAAAAAAAATCTGAACATTGAGTAGATACATTTGGTGGATTTCATCTGTAAATTTTACAGTTACATTACAGTTACATTAGCTAAACAGGAAACAGAAACTAGACTGACCTTTTCAGAAACAAATTTTCCTAAACACCATCATCTTTGAGGAATGCAATGATTTACTAAAATCAGGATCTTCATCATGAAGGTATGGAAGACTCCATCACTACCTGGAAGTGGATAAAACTCATGGATTTTTACATTTTGGTTATAAACAGGAAGACTGTGATCTATTAACAGATGGAGTCAATTTTTTTCCAAGTTTGTTTATTTACACTCAGTTTAAACCTCCTGAAAATAGCTACCAATGCCCAAATGTTGTAGGTGCATATCAACATTCAGTGCCAGTTTGTAGTAGAATGTCTGACAACAAACAGTCTACAAGGCATGACATTTCTTCCTGTTCAGAAGACCAGATGCAGGCCATTGTAAGGAGAGAAGGAAAGAGTCTCTCCCTCAGATCTCCAATAGAGTGCACTCAGTCACAGCATATTCAAAGAAAGGAAAATTACGGGCTATTCCAACATGTAAAACAGTCACCATGATAAAAAAGAAGAAAATATATTTGAATGTCACACTCTTTACATCACCAGATTTAATCACACAAAGGAATCATGATTCTGGAAGACAATTCTTTGGTCTTTAAGAAGCAATACAACAATATTTTTTTGCTTAAAAAAAATTAAATTATTCAAAATTAAATTCAGACTCTGTTAGTATGATGTATCACATGCCTTGATACCTTCACTAGTAAAGCAATCATTGAGCTGAACATTACTTTTTTACAGTCTCACATCTCAAGAATGAAAACAGAACTGTGTTTTCTGGTTCCCACAAGACATTTTTTTATACCTTCCTCATAGTCTTCAAGCCTAAGGAGAAAATAATTATGGGCATGCATTTTCTGTGTCTACACAGGAGTACCTCCTGTCACAATTCCACTCACAGGCATATCTTGATGAAGGACATTAAATTTCATGTAAATAACTTTTGAGATAAAAAGTTTCATGCTTCTCCATTTACACTCTAGAAAAAGACAGCTGATCTTATGAATGACAATGAAAAATTTTTTAAGAGCTAACACTCCAAATCTTGGAGTAGCAAATCGAGAAACTACACATAATAGCTGCCAAAGAGCTCTCACTACTTCCTCAGTCTGATGCCACTATCATTCATCTCCTTGGCACTCTGGTAATACACAGCAGAAAGGAAGGCAGGAAAAATGAACTCTCACACAATGGTAGTTGAAATGATGGATGAAAACATAGATAAAAAATTCTCACTGTAGTTGAGAGACTTACTGGTCTCACAATCCAAAGAAACCAAAAGTCAGAAAACAGAATTCAAATGAAGTTACTAAACAGTATCTATGAAATTACTAGTACAGTTCTAGAATTCTTTCAAACACAAGGAATCTACATACTCAGAAACAATTCATTTTAGTTATGACATATTTATTTTGTTATGACATATTGAGATAATAAGGAAAGAGAGGAACAGGATGGCAGTATGTACACATAGTATTTGTAGAGGATATTGTTACAATTAATAGATTTGGAAAGGGAAAACTACAATATACATCACATATTTTATATATATTACAACATACTCCCTACAATAATTTTTTCCAGTTTGAATTTCTATCTTTACAGTCCTGTTTAGCATTCACAGTGTTGCTTTATTGTTGTTTAAAGTTAATTAAGAAGATTCTTAGACTGGCCATGTATGAGCCTTTGCTTGCCTTTTACAAGTAACTTCAACTATTTTTTAACCAGCTGTAAGCAATCTTCAACAAACTCTAAATACATATTACTAAAATCTTGACTTAAGTCTTGTTCCTCAACACCTTAATAAATTAGTAAGCTGAGGGACAAAATCACTGAGCATGAGACTGTGGCGACACTTGGAACAACGAAAAAGCTGGATGACATTCTGTGAAAAGATGTGCTTTTGGGTGACCTGCAAGCAAACAACTAAACAGATTGAACATTTGCAGCGCAAAAAACTGGCTAATTAATTACAGTTTCTAAAATATTATTAAGCAGCCTGTAGAAAATAAAGCAATTGTTTCAGTGCCATTTGTATAATACCAGGGTTAGTAATCACAATATTTACTTTCATATTTGAGTCACTGATGAGTCAAGCAAGGCTGAGTGGGACTAGAGATAGAGCAGTACTACATCAGACAGCCCTTGCACTTAAATAATCCTCTGAATCACAGATGGAGATGTTTATAATTATTTTTAATTTATAAATATTATAAAAGAAAGATAACTTTGCTTTTATTATTAGAATATCAAATTATGAAGAGTTTGTCTTTCACACTAAAACTTCTACAGTATAAATTTAGGTAGAAGAGTGGTCACACTAAGTCATCCATTCAGTACATAAATACATCAGGCCACATAGGAAATCCAGCCATGATATTGAAACTAACATGTAGCTAGATTCCAAGTGCTGTCTTTTGTGTTATTTCTATGTATTTTTGCCTTCCATTACCCACATTATGTATGGAGGTATTTTTTACTTCTCAAATTTGTCATATTTTGTCCAACAAAATATTGTTGTTGGACTGCTATTGATGTCTGCTTCAGTGTCATTTTAATATATGTTGTGTTAAAGATATAAACCAATTTCATTCCAATAGAAAATCAAGGAATTTCAAATATAGGTCCTGTTTTGACACATGAATCTATGTTTCACATTGCTATTTTAATATCAGATGGGGTTATAAAAATTGAAAATGAGGGTGTTGCACAACATTGGTCATGGGACTAAATGGTCCTGAAAATTCCTCTTGAGTCTATCTGCTCTGGGGCATACACCCTTCTGATAAATCTACCTCAGCATGCAATCTCACTTATTTGTGAAAAAAAAAAGGACAAAACACTCTCACTAGTCATGAGGCCTTGAAATTGTCTTGCTTCAGACATACTTCTTCTTCAGGTAATAGTTTCAATCAAATATAAGTAGTAAAAAATTTACTATGTACTACTTTCCTTTATTATTCATTTGACGAACTAAACTTAGAAACATTTTGGCAAGGATTGGGAAAGGATTATTTAAGGATAATTACAAAAAAAAAAATTGGCACACTTCAGACATCTTATTCAGCACAGGAATATTAACAGTACCTCCTTGTAATCCCTAAAATGTATTTCTACGAAGTATTTTTATCCAAATTATAGCAGGAATTTATAGGACATCACAAACCAGGGAAATCATCATTTGACTAATCTCAGGCAATTGTAAGTGCTCTCTTCAGTTTGTATTTTCTCAGCTATTACATAATCTCAGACATCTGTGAGTGTTCTTCCCAGATTTAGCAGGGCTAAGGAGGGCTCCCTCACTACAACTTTAATTTTACAAAATGGGAAATGTGATCACTCGAGTACATTCATATTATTGAAATAATGCAAGAAACAGGTGTTTTCCAATAAGAACTCAGTTCCCAGTTGCACTGTTCCATTAAACAGTTGCACTGTTCCAAACTCTCTTGCCTGACAGTGACCCAGTTCCAGAGCTGCTATATTTACTCATGTGAAGCGGGAAGACTTTTAAAAATTGTTCAACTATTCAAAGTTTAGTTCTCAAGAAAATGGATCACTTTAGTTTTAATAAAATAATTTATATATATATATTAGACTAGCAATTATATTATCTAAACACAGCTATCTGTGGCTAAGAAGGGAGCAACTAATGGCGATTGGTTTGATGCAATTTTTACGGGCTTGTAAATTGCTTCAGAAAAATAAACATGTGACTCCACCCACAAAAAACTTCATATTTCTAAAACCAAAACCACAAATGGTTTTGAAGTTGCTCAAATATTTGGTTTCTTGTTTTTCCCATCAGTTTCATTTCTCCCAAGAGAGGAAAGTGCTAAAACTCCATTAAGACAGACCAACTGCTATTACAGTTATCCCCAGATCAAGAAAGAGCAGGAAATACTAGCGTGTTACATTAAATATTCAAGAAATTCCTCCTTAAATTTTGCAGATTCTTGTGCAGATTCTAAATCTTTAAGAGAATTAGACAAACTAAATCAAGTATCCTTATCTTCCAGGATTTTGTCCTTACCCGAATAAACACGCCCAGCCAGGGTTCATTGGTGACGACCATGCAGCTCATTGTAAAATAAACTTCTTAGACAAAATTCAGATAGACACTGCATTAATTTCAACTTCAGGGCTACTTTAATTTTCTTTTAGAAATAGGCTTCTTTAGTTAGCTGCTGTGAAATCAACGTACAGAAACTGCTTTGAATGAGGACAAAAATAAACTGAAGCCAATGTAAACGAAAGCCACTTATTTTATTTCAAGCAATCACATTTCACATTTTGATTCACTTAGAACAGGTTTGAATTTTGAAAGAAAACCTTTACTGATACACAGATTTCCCCTTCCTATTTAATGTGCAAATATAATTCTAACAAAACAATAAGGAAAATGAAGTAGTTACTACCAGCAAAAAACCTGAAAATGTCCAGTTTGGCAGCTATTTTCAAAAGTAAAGTAGGTGGATAAATCTTTGTTTACTATATATCAAACTACAAGAGCAGAGACTATTAAATACTTGTTGCATCATTTTTAAAGGCATAAAATTGATGCAGCTATTCTCATCTTTCAAATAAGAACATGTCAGATTTTATGCATTACTATTTGAATTTTCAAAGTCTCTCTTTTCTTTTCACAACAGTAACACCCTTGTGGAATAGCAAATTGAAAAGTTGGATTAAAATATTAAGTACAGTTTTATTGATGTGAAAAAGCATCTGTATAAAGTAATTCATGCAAAACCAAGTAACTAGGATCAGGCTACCAATTATATGTAATTATACTGCCTGCCCAATGCCATTTTTTTACCCTTTACTCTAGGTAGTGCATTGATGCTGAATTTTGAGACCCTGCTACAGGCTGACAAATCTTTGCCATGGAGAATTTCTTTGCTTCTGCATTAAGAGGTTATGACATAAGCTTAACTGTGATTGAGGATCAGTGTCGCTCAGAACTGGCTTGACTTTTCAACAGCGTTTGTCTCACTATATTGAGTACTACTTTATTTGCAGAGAATTAACAAGTAGGGTTTGCTGGTCTGACATTGAACAGGAAGCTATCATTTAGCTGCTTCTTGTTTGATCCATCATTCAATTTTCTAATCATTCTGAGAGCAGCTTGACAGATCACATCACTGGAGCAGATTTGAAATCAGCAAGACCATGATGAAGGATTTGCTCAGCACAGTGCACATCACTCCTCATAAGAGCTGAAATGTAAAACATGGATGATAAAAACCAGAGACACACAGTCATCTTTTAATGAGAATCAAGAGAATGACATATGAGAAGAATGGGAATTCATCTTCAACACTTTCCCTCAAATATTCTGCATGAAGGACATATCTCTCTAGGTAATATACTAGCCTAGTAGCAGAGAAGGAAAAACCCAAACAAACAAACAAAAAAAATCACTGTTGCCAAAACAACAACATATTCCAAAACAGCAAGGAGAGGTTTTTTGTAATCCATCCTCTTTTCCCTGAATTTCTGCCACAGGGATATCAAACACTGGGTCTCTGAGGGGGAAGAGATGCCAACTGTCCTCCTCCTGAGCAGCCCCTAGCTGTTAATTCATGAAGTGTCAATGAAAGGCAGCCTGTTCGCTGTGTCTCTCTGGCTGGCTGTCTACAGCAGTGGGTGGTGACTTAGTGCGATGATGTAACCCAAAGTGGCTGTCGGCAGTAGGTCACGGTTCATCTGCTTTCACTAAGGAATTGCAGCTGTGCAATCTACAGCCTTTACTCAGGAGAAGATTGGCCACATGCTCACATGCTTGAAAGCAATTCTGTAGCTATTACTTCTATCTTTCCCAAAGAAAGACACAGGAAAGGAGGAGATTAGAGAGAACCACAGTGGGTCACTGCTGTGGCCGACATTCAGCCTCAATGAAACAAGGACCATTAAACAAAGTAATCACAAAGTATTAAGATGTGCAGGTGAAGGCTTAAGGAATATAAGGGCTAAAACAAGCAAAATGTTTGAAAACCCTGTTCAAAGTCTCCAGCTTCCCAGGTACAAATCTATCTTCTGAGCTGTGATACACTGTAAAATGAAGCATAAAGCCTGCAAAAGCAGGTAATATCAATACTTCAGAAGGAAGAGCCCATAATTCAGAAAAACAAGGTAACACGAAGTGAAAAGGAATGAAAAAATAATGTCAGAAAGCTGCTGATTAGATCCCTTCATTTCTTAGGAAAGCTAGTGGAGTTCTCATATCAATGTCTGCCCTTTTTCTTTCGTTTTCCTGGTAGACATTCCAGTGAAAATCAAACCAAGCAATTTTTCAAGAACAAAGAAACAAAACTAAGGAAAATGCCATTACATCTGAAAGGAAACTACCTCATGTTTGTCCTTTAGGTATAAATATGGTCTACCCCCGTATCACTGCTGTGCCTGTGTGTGCACCCAGTGAATTTCAGTCATGAAATCCCTTTATATTCCAGCATCTCCCCAGGCTGCCATCTGCATTGGTGAGAGAACCGATTGATTTGGAGCAGTGAGTTGACTACAACAGAAAAGATGTACTAAATTCTAGCCATTTTCAGAACAAAATGTCTGACTACTTCTTCCAGATGTGTTCCAGGTGGAAATTTTGGATTGTCTTGAATAAACTTCCTGAAAATTAGTAAAAGTGCATGTACCAGTTTGTATGTTTCAATATGGTGTTTAGCATCCTGGGTGGAGGAGTCCCAGCCTTCCTCCAGATAGCCCCTAAAAGATCCTGTTGCAGAACTGATTAAAAAGTGCAGAAATATAACAGTTATAAATAGCCAGTAGGAACTCTGCAAGTGCAGACAGGGCCACCATGCACAACAGTCCTTTGTACAGGTAATGTGTTTAGAAGATAGTTTCTGTGTAATCCAAGCCAGCCAATAATGAAGGATCATGCATGTGAAGGAGTGGTCACACAGCACCATCCAAGTGCAAAAAGTGGTTCAGAGAGTTTCACCTGATCCTGATGAAGACAACAAGGAGTCTTGAGATCATAATTTGGACAGCATTTGATCATCCTGTCTGAAAGAATTAACAAGAGTTCTATCCTATGCCATAAGCTTTTTATTAAAAAGCCATGGGCTTTTTATTAAACAAACTTTCTGCCTATGAGTGTCTGTGCAATGGCCAGGCACTAGCTAAAGAAAGAGATAATTGACATTTGTAGCCACAGATGAAATGCAAAAAGGAAACTTCTGGAGAACAGATACGTTTCACAAATATATATTTCATATGCAATACCATAAAAAATAATTAGAACAAAACAGAATAGTTCAGTTGGAAGGGATCAGCAACGATCCTCTAGTCCAAACGCCTAATAACTAGGTAACTGATGGAAGACTGTCAATTTTTGACATAAGCCATCCTTTTAAAAGTATACTTTCACATAAATTATAGATCTGTCGTGTTCAGCAAGGAGTTTCACACAAATAGACATTCAGGTCATTTATAATCCAATTATTTTGCTTATTAGAAGAACTGAATTGCATAAGGAAAAAAAATAAAGAACTGGTGCTGTAGATCAGCTTTAGCTGTCAAAAGGAAGAAATGGAAACAGGCCTCTTCATGTGTGTAGGCCAAAAATGCAAAACAAAATCTTTCTTTGGTCAGGGCAAGGAAAAAACTGAAGAGTATTAAACATAAAGAGTATAAAGGCTTGTTTTCAGAACTCTGAATCACAGAAGATAGAAAGTTAGGTAAAATACCATACAAAAATAGATTTTAAAATTCCACTGAAAAGTTGGCAAAATCACAGAAAACATCAATAAGTGGAGAGCAAAAATTAAGTAGGAATTACAGAGGGAGAAAAAGATACAAACTTGGCTTAGAAAATTAAAGTCCATAAGAAATAAGCCCTACTTTTGTAGAATTATATATGAAGACTCATCAACACCCTGAACAGATGATAGAAACATGCATAAGGCGTAAATCTAATTGTAAAACAAAACCCAAAAAACTTCCGAATGCAGGTAATGTGAGGAAATAATTGCTCAAGGAGACTGAAGATAAAACTGACAGGTATGCCTTTATGTATTTTAAAATTATCTGGGAGAAAAAATATTATGTGAAATAATTACTAAAAAAGAAGACTCTAATGAGATTGTAAAATAAGTCTGCCAATCACAACTACAGTCCCAGTTTGATACAGGCAAAGAGTGAATTCTTATTACTGGAGAAGAAATTACTGGCAAGGATTGGGGTTTTTGTACAGAAAATAATACCCCAAATATACTTCCAAATATATTTCCAAACATTCAGAAAATAAAAGACTGCTAACAATGACAGGCTTAGTAATTTGTAGCTGTTGCAGCTAGTAGAACTTGAAAAATGAATGAAAATAATTTCATCAACAACAACAGCAAAAAAGAAACAAAACAAAAACAAAACAAAAACAAAACAAAAAACCCCCAACCAAACAAAAAAAAAAAGTACCAAACAAAAAGGAACTACCTGAAGACTAGTTTAATTAAGCAAAAAATAAATAACGAAAAATAAGCTCAGATGTTTATTCATTTAAATAGAAGGATTAAAAATATAAAACAGTAAGTAGGTAGAAGGGGCTTTTGCTGCAAAGTTGTCAGTAGGTGAGTGTGAGGCACGGCAGGTGCGGTGTCCGGAGCAGGCGGTGTGCGCGGGCAGGGCAGGCCGGGCCCGGCCCTGCTGAGCCGAGGCCCTGCCCGCACAGCCCAGCCCGGGCCTGGCCCCGGCCCCGCGGTGGCCGCCAGTCCCTGGCCCGCCGGAGGCCGTGCCCAGCCCACCCTGGAGCCCTGGCTGGCCTTGCAGGGCCAGATGGCCCAGTCCCACCTGGGGGAAGGGCCCAGGAAGGCCAAAGGCCATTTAAACCAAAGCCTGCGGCAAGCACACGTCCTGACCCTACCTCCTCTCTGAATTTATATCAGATGAACAGTGTTGGAAGAAGAAGTGGTAGTTACATTGTTGTTTTGCATAATTCTTCTGTCTTTCTATCCTTATATTTCATCTCCTGGGCATTGGAACACATTTCCCAGAGAAGCTGTGGATGCCCCATCCCTGGCACTGTTCACGGTCGGATGGGGTTCTGAGCAACCTGATCTACTTCAAGGTGCCCCTGCTCATGGCAGGGGGGCTGGAATGAGATGATCCATAAGGTCCCTTCTGACCCAAACCATTCTAGGCTTCTATGAGGATAAATAAAACAATCGATCTTCTGAAAAGGCCTTTTTGAGTAAACCCTCTTAACACTTTTACAAAACTCTTTTGTGGTATTAATAGGACAAAGTTATTAGTATATCACTCACTACCATAAGTCTCCTTCTTTCATGGTGCGTACTTTATCCTGCAAATTAAAAAAAATAATAATATGTGACAAGGGGCTTAATTATACTCAGTGAAAACAAAGTTTAAGAGAACTTTGAATTTGCAAATACCAGAAAATGTCAATACCAATTTATTCTACATATTTTATAATGGTTTTCACTATTGTTAGGCCTGACTGGAAAGTTGGAATTTCAGTATTACCTTTTGTCTCATGTTAAAAACACACACACACACACAAAATCCCAAAGTAGCGGAAAAGAAACAAAAAGAAAAATTCTGATATGCTTTGATATTTTCGATTACAAATGTAATTTAAAGTATTTTTTATTTTTATATGTCTTAAAACAATCTATACAATCTAAACAATCTATAGCTTCCATTCTTCTACAGTAAGTCAGTCACTGTCAGACTCAAATGTACACATTTATTCTTGTCTTCTCCTTGCTGCTCAGATAAAACCTTCATTATCCCTTCCATAAGACATATCTGTATCTGAGTTCATGGACAGTTCTACAATTTTCACTTACAAGCTTTTGACCCAAATAATGGAATAAACGTGCTGGAACAAATAACAGCAATTTTTGCTTTATAAATTGTTCCTTTATTTAGAATTAAATATTTAAATGTAACATGTTTTTATAAACCCTACATCTGTGTTAAATGAAAATTTCCAGAAAAAACAGTAATTTCTCCTGTGCAAATTTTGCTTATAATCTGTCAAAACCACAATTTTCTGAGATATTTGCCCACATATATCTTACAGTTTGTTATGCTTCTTAGTGTCAGAGCTGAGTGGCCTAATTGCTTTCTTAATCGCTCTTCACTTATAACAACTTTTCTTCCTGGTTCTGCATCAAGCATGCGCAGCAAAATTCCACTGGTTTTGGAACACTGAAAGCCAATTAGAAATTTTGTTCTATAAGATTAAAACCCATATAACAGTCCCTTTTTCTTTTTCTATTCCTTTTCCCTTTACTTTTTCCATAAATCATCTGTCTTTTCTGAAATTTCACAGTTTATCTTCTTGGAAAACGAAAAATTCTGTCCACCAGTATAAAGCTACTTCTGTTATTAAAATAGATATATTTGATATCCAGAAATCAAGATTTTTAAAAAAACTTGTCTGGGCTAAGATTCACACAAAAGGTACAGGCATTGATTTTTGCCTCATCTGTTCCTTTTCCTTTCATCCCTACTACCTGAAAATCTGCTATAAAAACAACATATTTAATACAGCACTGATGTGTTCTGGTTTTTTCTTAAAACTTATCTCACACAGATTTTCGTTCCCTTTTACAAACTAAATAACTTTTGTCAAAGTTTTTTCAAGGCTTTTTTGCTTTTTCTGCAATTATGACGCCAAGCAGGTTTCAAAAGTATCTCCCATCACTGACCACCTCCCTTTCCTTCCTGTTTTCTGTAAAGCTGACCTATATTGGCAGCCCCACCACCTGGGAAATGCCTTTCACATAAAACTATGGAGAACTTCTCAAATTCTGGCTGAGAGGCAATATAAAAACCTTGTGGTCTGAGGAAACCATCAGAGCAAAACACAAATTTTGTATCCAGCATGGGCATTTTTGCTACCCAAACCCCTGCATGTTTCTCGTTGCTCTAGGAGCACTGAACAGGGCTCCAGAAACAGCACGTTTCCTCCTGGCTGCTTCCTGCTAATGATCTGAAGTCTGGCAAAGTAGCTTGAACCTCTCCCCTCTCCACACCCAATCCCTTGGTCATTAACCTTCCTACTGCTGACAACAATGACAAAATCTGAACCATCTTTACGTACACAGGAAATGGCTTGCCAGGGATTTGATCTGGAGCAAAAACCAACCCTTCTGAGCCCACCGTTATTTTTAAGAGCCTTTTGGTTATGAGGCATATTAGCATTTTACACTCTGCAATGAGAGAAAAAAAGCCAAATCTAAATCTCCAACAGTTTATTCAACTTGCCCTCAATTCCACTATTCCTTTCTCACCCCGCACACCCACACACATTTTATGTCCTTATTACATCAGAGAATGCTGTCTCAATTATGTAGTACAGTATAGTACAGTACATCTGGTGGCTTAGAAAATAAATCACAGGACTATTTTTCTAAGCATTTAAATAAAATTGTTTTATCATTTGCTTCTTCCTACTAACAACACCATCAATCCAAATGGCTTGCTTGGCTTTGTAAGATTTCCCACTAGCTCACCAGGCCTGGCACAAAAATTTCACAGCTGTGCCATATGTTTGACAGTGTTAACAACGAGTCCCTGGTTACACGATGAAATTTCATTTTGTGTTCCTCAAACCTCCCCTCCCCACATTCTGCGAGGACGACAGACAAATTTGAGAAACCAACCCTCTCTCCCTTTCTAGCAAAAGAGGTATTAGTGAACAATAAATCCCCACCTTTTTATTTGGGAATTCCCAACATCTTTGCAAAACACAGCTGGAATAAACTCCAAAGCATTAAGGTCTCAGGTTCACCCTCCCCATCCTACTCCTCCCCCACCCTAATCCAGACTTGTAAATTAAAAGCACAACACCCACTCATGTAATTTTAACTACTCAGTTATTGAAATCAAGCAAATAAGACAAACATTTTTATACACACCATTTGCCTAGAGTTTAGACTATTCCTTGCTAATTCAGTTCACTTGTATCAGTGTGGTCTTAAAATAGGGGTGTTTAAAGTTTAAGTTTACTGAAACCTTCAGTCAATTTATTTTTGTGAGTTTTTCAGACCAGCATGTTATTAGATTAAAATCCTGTATGTACTACAGACCAACTAAGGCAAAATCTGAGCAGAAACTTAGCTGAGCCCAAGCATTGTCAGCTGACAGCTGTGTAGCCAGGACATCTGCCACTGTCTGTGTGAATGTACCTCTAGTCTAATGCATGCTCTGATTATCCTACAGAGGAGGTAATGACCCAGATTTTACAGGAAAATTACTTTTTAAAAAATATATCTGAGTATATAGGAGTATGTACTTGGAAAGTGTCAGTACACTGAAGCTACATGTTCTCAGCTCAGAGTTTCAGTGTTTGTAGTTTAGCACTCATGGTAGCATTTTGAAATAGCTGCACTATATTTTGTCAAGCTCTTTCTCCCATAGAGAGAGAGTCTTATTGGTTCCATTGTTTAACAGTAAAAAATCACCTGCATGTTGGGTAAATATTAAAGAAGCCTCAAACTTGATGATTTATGTGCATAACTCATTCCATTGCACATGAGAAACAAAACAAAACAAAAGCCCACTAGGTATATGTAAATAGCAAACAGGAACTTACTATATTTACTTACTAGCCTTTTGCAAAAATCATCATTCCTTATTTCCTATAGTTACGTATGCTTGCTTATTTATTTTAAGACCAGGGCTGTCTCTGTCTTTGTCTTCTAATTCCTATGAGGATGGACAGAGAGACCAAAACATCCATTCAAAATTTGTGAGTCAAAGCTAAGAATCTCTAGTGTACTGATATAAAAGCAGGGATTAAAACCAATACAAAATATAGCATTCCTCATCTTCAAAACTTAAATTTACAATGAATGAGAGTGGTAAAACTGTACTTGAGAATAACAGTTTATTCAAATACTACTATTCAAATGCCAAGTGCAAGAAAATAATTTACTTTCATATGAAACTGTCTTCATACACCCTTAGGGTTAAGGTTAGTTTAAGTATGGTGATATTCTCTTCACTATATCAACTCAATACTTGAATCCCCTCAGCCCCAGCCCTAGGTGTTTAGTATACTGAAAACAATCGTGTGGGAAACAACATTATATGGCAAAACACCATAGTACATAGGTTATCAGAGGAAATTAGGAGAATTGCCAGGTTTCTAATGATGCTTCTTAAGGCTTCACTTACAAGCAATCAGACTTGCCTAAACAGACTCGATATTCTGAAGTTCATCTTCCAGCTAAGGAGACCTGAAATTTAAAGTTACAAAGTATGCAAAACTACACATATTCCCATGACCTTTCATGTTTGTGTATGGTTAGAACCTACATTATCAGAAAAACAGTTCCACTTCCCAGTGGAAACTTTGCAAGTGCCTGGACCAGGCTCACTGCTACTGTGGTATTTTCCTCAAACCATCTCATTTCAGCTTCAGGTTGGCTAGAAGTACATGAATCCAAGAAAAGCAATTAAAGCTGCAACAACACAGCATAGAAAATCTCAAATGTTCAATGCTTTACACATAAGAACAACTATATTACATCAGGCCAAAATTCTGTGTGGTTCAGTTGATAATCTTAAACTGTGGTCATTAGCATCCACTTAGGGAAGAGCAGAATTAAGATAGACATCCTTTTCACTACTTAAAATTATTAATAGGAGAGCATAAATGTACACCTATAGTCATGACAGGTATAATATTTTAAAAATTATCGTGATTATATTAGAAATTCAGATCTGAGTCTATAATAACAGCTAAAAATAATAGATATTAGTAATTCTTTTAATAACAGGAGGTATCAGTGTGCAGGAACATTGCTTGTAATCACCTCACATTAGAATTATGAGCCATTCACCACCAGAAAAGACACTGGTAAAGAACCAAATTCTTTTAAAAATAACTCCCTCCAAATATGACTGCGCTAGTGCTACTACAAAAAGAAGAGCAGAATGAGTTCAACTCTTTGGAAGGCATTTCATTTCTGTTTTCTGAAAACAGTAGCTAAGCAGCAGACAAGGACTATTTATTCCTCCTATCTTTGCAAGGCAGTGGAACATCTAGTGCTAAATCTATGCCATCTATCACTGTGCAGAGGACGCAGATTCTCTCCCAAAAATACAGTAATGCCAACTTCTACAGCTCTCCCTGTTAGCATAGTTTGTACTATAGTTAGAATGCAGCCCATGGTAATTTGCTGTTCAACTCTTTTATCTGAGTAATAAATACATACAAATGAGAGAAAGATATATGATTATTCAGTTCAAAGCAGTCCAGCTCATTTGAACCTGAAACTATTACATTTTGGAATACACTCAGTTTTCAGAAGTCCTGTCTATTCCAAAGTGTTGAATGTAGCTGGATCAAATTATCATGTCCCCATTATGTGATTAAAACAGCCTCTGACCACGCTGTTTCTATGTTTGTCTTTGTTTTTAACTTCTGTGGCTCCAGAGTATTCCCCTTCACCCCCATTAAAGGCAATCACAGATTGAGAGTTGGCTGCTTTGCCTTTTTATACATACCACTCGGATCATGAGTAATGAAGGGCATTTCATGTAGGGGTGTTCCTAACAACAGGACCCTGTCCAATTGCCATGTGTCTGTTAGCTGAATGTTAAAACAAGGTCGATTAATGTTAGGCAAGTCTCCTTGGAAAGTTATTAGCATGAGAGACTGTTTATTGCTAAAACATTCTTAAGCAAAAATAGAAATATATTTAACACTGTGTTCTATATTTCCAACACACAATTCCAAAGAGTGTTTTAATCATTTTTTGCTGTCTTTATTCTTCTCAATAATGTTAACTGCTCTGATAACCCCTCTTACTCTTTCATTCCAGCTTCAACAAGAATAGCAAATAGAAGCATTACAACACCAAAAGAAACTTCCAGGACTTTAAAGTTTATAAAATTTCTCAAATTACCAGGAACAGTAAGGCCATTAACTTAAAGATCAAATTAATCCTAGCAGGTTTAGAATTAATGAGTTTTAAATTCTACTCAAAACACTCCTCAGAGGCAGGCAAGAAAGTTTCACAAGGAATGAATTAGTCAATATATGAAGCAAATCAGACTGTAGTTTTACGCTAGTCTGACAAAAGGAGTTTTGAGGTGGAAGATGGAGGGGGAGGAGAAAGAAAAAAAGAAACTATACATAAAATCTATCAGGACAAAAATGACAGACAACTTGATTTTCTGAATTTTCACTTTTGACAGCTATAGCTCACAAGTTTACAAGCTGAATGGATGAAGCCAAGGTAAACACATTAAACTAAACATAATGTGTTTTTTTAAATCAACCTATCTTCACCTTTGGTACTCTAACCTGTATCCCTGAATCAGAAGCATTAAGAAACCAATGCTATGGTGTCTTGAGCTCACAGGCATTAATATTTTGCATTTTTATTTACAAGTCTTTCAAAAATTAGGAGAAATAACCTAGGAAAGCAGGCATATTTGATGGAGGAGTGGTCACCAGAGTTTGAAGTCATCTGCAAAACAGAAAAACATGCCCTCTGTGTCCTCCTCTCAATTACTGAGAGAGATGTAAAACAGAAGAGGTACCAGGGCAGACCCTATTTTGCCTCCAGGCAGTGTACAGCCATCTCAATATGACCATCCAAAGTGTTTTACTCATTCATCAACCCAAGCTTCATTGTCCTAAAACAGATAGAAGAATATTGTAATAGACAATGTCAAAAGCTTTGCTATAGACAATGCAAATAATCTCCAGTGTCCTCAGATTACTCATCAATCCAGCCTTTTTATCCTTCATAAGAGGGAATCAGGTGGATCAGGCAGAGCATGTTGGAGAAGACTAAGGTAAAGAAGGCACTGAGTACTATATATGTCCACTGGAAGCTCCTTCTAAGTTTATAGTATTCTGAAAACAAAAAAAATGAAGATTCAGCAGAACAAAAATTATTATTTTTCTTCTGCATAGAGGGAGGGTAAGCATGCCAGAAGTAATGCAATATTGAGAGATGGCATGGTGTCTCTGAGGTAGTAAGAAGCATTTCCTTGGAACCAGAATAAGTTTGTTACCACTGAACAGTGTGCAAGAAATTAGGATCTGTAAGTACTGAAATAACTGATAAAAACTGCGAAAATAAATATGTTTGTTTCTGTTCTTCCAAAGTGTTTTGTACTAAGTTGTAATTTTGTTTATTTATAAAGGTGAATTTCTTTGGTATGCTTTTAATTACATTTTTAAGTTTAAAAAGACTGTGGGGAATTTATTATCAGAGAAAATTTAAGCCCATCCATTTCAAAGCTCTCAATGAATTCATACCTCATTGCTGCCATTTAATTGTTCCTCTGTTAGTTCAGTTTTTTCTCGGTTTTATTACTATTACTATTACTATTACTATTACTATTACTATTACTATTACTATTACTACTACTATTACTATTACTATTACTATTACTATTACTATTACTATTACTATTACTATTACTATTACTATTATTATTAATTTCTTCTAGGAAAAAGCTTCAATCATCTCAAAGAATACTTTCTCTACACTGAACTTTGACAATTAAATTTAATAGCAATTATTATCTGCCACAGACATCTGTCTTAAAAATCTTTAGGTATGTATTCTTGGGCCAACAAAAAAACTTTGGGATCACCTAATGCTGCTAAGTTAATTTTCCATGCATGAAATGAAAATGATTTTCCAAAACAATATACACTTAAATTTTAAGAAGCACTGCTGAGCTTGAATTGCATTTTTGTCCTACACTTGAGTTTACAGAAAAGAATGTAAATCAATTATTAAGCTTCTTGTTTTGATTTTTGTGTGCACATAAATATGATACTTGACCAAGAATTATTATAAAGAATAATTTCTGCTGTTTCTTGAAACTGGAACAGCTTTTTGTACGTGCCTATTACAGAGGAAAAGGTTACTTTTGGCTTCTTGCCCACTTAATCCTTGGCATTTGTTCTTGAACACACAGAAACATAAGTTTCAATTAGTATTAGAATAAGGAAGGTTGTTTCTGTAATAGATCCACCTGTTTGCTGTGAAATGGGTTGAATCCAATAACCTGTTTTACATATGCTACATGATAATCCCATGTTACCAAAATTCCTGCTTTTCTACTACCCCTTACTGATTATATGCCTTAAAAAAAGAAAAAAAATTGAAAATACATTGGGTTTCATAAAATATGAGAGAAAAATAATGTTCTCTGAGTTCATTTTATATTAATGTTATAGCTATATAGAGTATTATTGCTTTGATGCCAAGAGACTGCCTAAAGGAAAATAGTTGGATTCTTTTCAGGACTCCAAAACATGGCCAAGTGAGATTTAGTGTATATTTCATCACCTTAACATCAGTTTAAAATACGACAGAAATAATGCAAAAATCTGGTATCTGATAAAGGTTCATGAATAACAACACCAGTAGAATTTAAAAAAAAAGAAAAAAGACAAAAATATTTAATGTTTTTAAACTGAGCAAAATCTGTTCAGGAGTTCCAAGCAATTATTTTTTGGTGAACTATCTTTTGATGAATACAATAATTATTTGCTTAAATTAACATGAATGTTGAACTAATTGAAGATCAAATATCTCCTTGAAGTTATTTTGTAGTGTATTGGAATGGCTAAAGCATAATATTCTTGGTCAAAAATTACAGAAGTGAGTGAGAAATATTATTGTACTTAAACTAAATAATAAAAATATTCAGACCGTAGTTTGGGAGGCTGGTTGCTGCGCTACGTCCTTTATTTAGTGTGATGCTTTGTTGCTTTGGACAAGTCATAGTCTGCAGCATCACAGTGTAAGAGATGTCAAAAAAATTGTTCATTAACAGATCATCTTTACTTCTGGGTTTATATTACCAAGTTCAGCAAAAGCAGGTCATAAGTACTGTCATTTTGAATCATTTTGTAGAAGTACATAACCCTATATTAATACATTCTACTTGTTCAAACAATGCTAAAATGAAGTTAAATAAATGATACTAAGTGATCTTGAAATTATCACTATTAGATCTCGTTAAAAGAGTTGGGGCTGTTTAGCCTGGAGAAGAGAAAGATCTGGGGAGACCTCATTGTACTCTTCCTGTATCTGAAGACAGCCTACAAGAAAGACAAAAAGACACTTTTTACAAGGATATGTATATTTCATGGAGAAGAAGGGGGAATGGCTTCATACTCAAAGAGGAAAGGTTTATATTAGATACTAGGAAAAAATTCTTTAGTGTGAGGGTGATGAGACAATGGAATTGGCTGCTCAGAAAAGCTGTGGATGCCCCTTCCCTGTCAGTGTTCAACACCAGGCTGGATGGAGCTCTGAGTAACCTGGTTAGTGTAAGGTGTCCCTGCGCAAGACAGGGGCTTGGAACTAGATGATCTTAAAGGTCCCTTACAACCCAAACCAATCTATGAGTCTATGTTCAACAGCTGTAAGAGATTCAGTTTTGCAAAGGTAATACAAGCCATCCTGCAAGGTCTCCCAGTCTCATCCCTGGGTAATAACTAGAGCTAAAAATTTATATTGTTTTAAAATAGTGTCATACTGAAAAATTCGAAGCTTTAAAACTTTGTTGAATCCGAAGTTTTGAAAAACAAAAATCAGTTCAGAAAAATTCTCCAGACTGACCTTTCCCCTAACTACATGTTTGGAAGAATGCAAAATAAATTTCTACCTCATATTTATATTTGTGAAAAGAAAAATACAGCAATAATGGAATATTTAAATTAACATACAAAGCGTTTTGACAGATTTGTTACTATGTTTTGTAAAGTTATAAAATTTTACCTCTCAGCAAAAATCAAAATCTTACAAAATCAAAAGCACACTCAGCTTTTTATGTTACATTCTAAAATCTTCCTTTAGGTTGTGAGACATTAACACTTTTAAACTTGTGAACAGTGAATCAAGATATCATTGTAAGAAACAGAACAAAATTTGTCAAAATATTTTAGTTCTTAAAGTTTATAATATATTTCACCTATAATCTTGATAGCTCAACCTGGGACTATCAAAAAACTCCTAATAATCAGGAGGTTCCGTAGTTCTGTTACCACTAGTTCTCAGTTCGAAGGAAAAGTTGAATATTATGGCTGAGGTTTTCTTTAAATTCATCTCACCAAGCTTTTTTTTTTTTTTTTTTTTTTTTTTTTTTTTTTTTTAAATGGGGTTGTGTGCTGGCTGTTTGGATTTTGGGGTTTTTATCATCAAATCATATAGTATGCTAATTACAAACTTTTGCATCACAGCCTACAATTCAGGAGATTTGGGCAAGTGCTAGAGCTGTAAAATCCAGCAATAAATGCTAAGCAGTGAAGCTCTACATCTGTGCAAAGTCAAGGTTCTACATTAAATATTAGTTTCTTTAACTGCTGAAAAAGGTTTGAGGTGGTCCAGACATGACAAAAACATTGCTTATTTTTTTTAAAATATGGATGGTGCAAAACGTGAGTGGCATTTCTTCTATACAGTTCTATTACACTTGTTATGACAAATATTTTTTCTTCTTAGTGTTCATTATATACAAACCCTAACATTACTTTGGATTTTTTTTTTTTAATTGGTACTACATGTAGTGAGGCAAAACCAGTTTTATTTTATTATCAGCACGGTACTGTATTTTCAGTTAGTAAAGTTTATTTTTGTAGATTGATTTTATTTTTTATTATTTTATTTATTTACTAGTTAATTTTTTTAAATTTAAAACTTCATGAGGGAATTAAAATACACAGGTATCATATAACTTCTGTGAATATGTATACATGTGAATTGCACACACAAAAATGCAATTAATTTTTATCAACTATCCCTTCTACCAAGTTTTACAGCCATCCTCAATTACCCTGACAATGGTATTAAATTGTCATTATATTATCTGAAGGAAATACTTGGATTTTAGGCCTAGCAATTGCTCAGTTACATTAGACAGTATTTGATTCCCTGTTTGCCACAATTATGACTCTCTATTCTCCGTATTTTTCACTGACTCAGTAAAATCTTTAGAAGCGATATTAAATTTTAATACAAACAAGAATATATTGTAATGATATTTTTGTCCTGCATTGTCATCCAAAAGTGTTTTCCAACTTACATCATAGTGTAAATTCTAAGTTATTCACACTTCTGTGAAATATATTCATATAAAACCATAATCCCTGCAGTGATTGGTATCATGTCTATAAATTGATCCCTAAGTTTCACATTGCAACTACTTTCATGGAATATACATTTTTTCCCCATAAGTGATAATGTTAAAAGATTGAACTATTGTTTCCGCTGCTGGAAAGAACATTTTTCAACTTCTTGTAGTGCCTCTAAAAGGTAACAACTGCATTTACATGAAATTCAATGCCTGCAAGTGTAATTAAAGTTTCACAATTTTTAAGGTATTTTGCATCAGAAAAAAACATGGTCCTCCAAAGAATTAAACATAAACAAAAATAAACATAAAATAAACCATACGCCATTGTGCTAATTTCTTGCATAATATGAAGAATTACTATAGAATTTGCAAGATTTAGAACCAGTAGAAATGAGTCACCAACTCACGATGAACTTGGGAATCTGGACAATAAGACAAAACTTGGAATTGCTCCATTGTGATAAGGAAACAAATATAGTGTATAAAGAAAAACATACAAAATAGGGGCACATGAAGTTTTATTTTGTTTTACTGACAATGAAAAAAGTTTTCTCACCCTGAGTAACTTATTAAAAGCTGAGCATTTTCTTTGTGCCATTCTCATAGCGTGTACATCCACAGGATAAGAGCTAGCCAATTCTGTCAAAACCTGCCGTTCATGTAAGTATCTCCAGAATCACAATCACCACTGCGAGTATGCACTGATTACCCATCTCACTCTTGAACTCTCAAAAACACTAGTGCAAACCCTATTGGTCAGTTTTAAAAATGGCTCAGCTGCAAACCTAGTATCAGTTGTGATTCAATCCTAATTTTGCCTGTCAACAGTCTTGTTCAACTTCCCAGATATTCCAGCTTGTTGCCAAGATCATTTTGTAAACGAAATATCTCTTTTGAAAATCACCATATGAATATGTCAACAGGTCATGAAATATTTTCATTACAGACCTCGAAGAAAATCTAAGCTCTAAAGCAACAGTTAGAAAAATGTCTATTTCATTAGACATGAGTGTGAAATCTTTCTAGAAAACATTTATTTTGGCAACTCCCTATTCTGATGGTGGCCCAAAAGTATCCTGACTAGACTATCCTGGTGGGAGGCAGCACCAGCTACAGTGAGGAAAATGTAGCAGATGATCTAATGAGCAAAAGGATCACCCCGAAGCATGAATTTTCAGTGTGAAACTACCTAAAGAGCTGCAAGGTCAGAAAGAACTTCCCATTACCTCAAAATAAAAAACCTGAAAATTTGTAATTATTGATCCAAGGATGAATAAGTGTTAAAAAGCCAGAGAGATTTTTCCTCATACTAATAGTGGGCATAGAAGCTAGCTGGCACACTAGAGACAAGGGAAGCTTCAGCCTTTCCATAATCTTTTAAATGTTCCATGGTCACCTAAGATCCTACATCTACTTGCAAGATCCAGTTAGCACTCTTCTTTATTCACACTGTCTCCAACAGTGCACAAAAATCTGTGATTTTAATGCTGAAGAGAATGTTCAAGGCTAAGCCACAGTCAGTTTACTTGATGCACAAAGGGACCTTTCCAAACAGGAAATGTGTTTAGGGTAGACCATGCATGTCTGTATGCATATGAGGAAAGAGATGCATGGTGCACTCTAATTCTATGGAAAAAAGGAAGAAAAGCATTAGAGTCCCACTGCAAACCCGGAAGCCTTTCCATTGGAGATTTTGTAACAGTCATCAACATCTTCCCGTCTTCCAAACTCCTATCTCAAAACTTCCATAGATATACTATTCCTATATCTCTGAAGGTTTCCAGAGCCAGTTGCAGTACAACTCAGCTAAAAAGAGTCTGTGCCAGAGCTCTGCAAAAGGAAATCATCTACAGTAGTTTGTCACTGTTGTGTTCTTCTAAGGAGGACTTAACCTCCATGGAACTGAGAACATTTCATCATAATATTTATGATGAATATTTATTGTGAATTTTAAAATATGTGAATCTAGTCTTCTTGAACTTCCTACATGACTGTATTTGAAATAGACTTTTTCTTTTTTTTTTAAATGCAATAAATTCCAAAATCACTATTTATCCAAAGACGAAATCTTTAACAATACATTGAAAAGTTCACTGTCAAGACACTTGGTTTGCCAGGGATTTTTTGGCCACTGCATGCAAAAAAAGAAATACTTATCTCATTTGTGAACTTCACACACCAAGTTGATGTCTGTAAAGTTTCCAAAATATTCAAATACACTATGATATATAGCAATCTGGTGAGTATTACATGGAAATAAAAATCAATAATCATAATAAAGTTCTCAGTTTAAATTCTTTTTTTTTTTTTTACTTGCAACCCTTCTTAAGTAGTTTTGCAAATCAAGTAAGTCCATACACTCCCATAAACATCTTTGAAAACTATGATTTGAAGGGAATTTTTGGAAGAAAATGGGGAAAGAAATTACTTAACACACACATACAGGTGAGCACAGCTTTGTTGGGGAGTTATCAGTGTGGCTTTTATAAAGCGAAATTCTGCATTATTAACCTGTTGGAATTGTAGAAGAATAGCTATAACCGTGTTAATTAATCCTGAGTGGATTTTCAAATGGCCTAGGACAAGGTTCCACACGAAGTCTTATAAAGAAATTCCATTGCTGTGGGGTTAAATAAGAAATAATTTTGGCAACAGGGGGACAGATACAGAAGAGGGGAAAATGGTAGTTTTTAGGGGTAACTTTCAGGATGGAAAAATTGTAAGAGTAGGGTGCCTCTTTCAAGGGTTTGTAGTGGGTACAGCTGTATATCACTTTCGTTTCAGACACCTGGAAAGGAGTCTGAAAGGAAAGTGGCACCTGAAATCTCCAAGATGTAGGTCATACTAGGCTCTTTAAGGGTGGCCAAATGCTGTGCCCATGGCAAAGAACTCTAGAAGTGCCACAGGGATGTCGTAGGTGTAAGACTGTGCTGTGGAGAAACACAGAAATGACATTTAAACTTGAACAGTATCTCTGAGTCAGCTTTGGAAGTTCCCTGAAGTCATCAGCTCAGCATGCAGTGGTACTTGAGAAACCAATAAAAAGTTTGGCTTCATCAAGAAGGTCACTGAGGCCAGGGTCATCTGTTTGTTCCTGTAACAAACATTGATGCACACATATCTTGAATGTTGTATGTCATTCCACTCTTTGCATCTCAAGGGGAAGATAGAAAGGAGAAAAAGAAAATCAACTATGATCCAGGAGGTGGATTGGCTGCTTTATAAACAGAGATTTGAAGAGCTGAGAAGTTCTTCAGTTTTGAGAGGAAAAGCCTGGAGAGGGAAATGATTCAGTTAAAGGAACTCAAAAAAATATTTGTGTCTTTCAGTGAGCTAATATATTGTCATCTTCAGCTTATGTCAGAAAAAATTTTACCACAAAGCGAAAACTCTCCCTCTCTTCTTGCTACCTACTAGTACTTTCATTTTTAGATGTCTGGATCAGACAAGGATACTTTTCATGAAGAAGCATCAAATCAAACCAGAGAGTAAGAGGAACTGTAGATTGTTCTCAGTATTACTTATTTCATTTAAATGCACACAGAAACCTGCCCATTAAAGAGACTCAAATCTCTTTTTAAAAACACGACTTAGTTGTTGGGTATAAATCCAACAACTGAAGCACTGTGAGAATTAAACCAATTATGTTTAAAGAGAAACTTTTAAAATCTAAAATCCTTAGAATTGTAATATTCAGAGGAAGAGGGAGGAGGAATGACACACCTGAAAAATTCATATTAGTACTTAAAGTCACATACACTTGCCAATGCATAGATTTTTATTATGCATAACTTTGCCAGATTGATGCAATGCATGTCACAAATAAGTTTTGAAGATGATTTTATGGATTAAGAAATAGGGTATTCACCTGGGTTGGCAAGGCCAGAAGAAAGCATTCCCAAAAGCTAATATAATTAGTAGCACAAGCCTGCTCCATAGGTGGGAGCAGGGAGTCCCATGCTTCAGCTTGTCTGGAGTCTTCATGTAATTAAAGACAGTTTTAAAGTTCACACCCTCTTTCTTCTGTATCAGAAGCACTGTCCTGCTGCTGTAAACAAAATGAAAATCTACCCAATACAAATTTTACAAGGACAATGTGGTGACCATCTCCTGAAAAGGATTAGCATATTCAGAATGAAACATTTCTCACACACTTACAGGAGGTTAGCACCCTACAGAAACAACAAACCATCAGCTGGAAGGATTTGACAGTACTAATGTCACAGTCTGAAACAAGCACTTGCTGCTTCTGCTTTAGAATTTTTCTTGAATAATGAATTCATTTTTTTTTATTTGACAGTGCAGGGAGATAAATACCTTAGCATTTCTATTCAGAAAGTGATCTGTGTATTTAAAAAAAGAAGGATTTGTTTTACAGGTTAGATTTCTTTTCCTCAGTGAGAAGCATATGTAACAGTTTATTGTAGACTGCTGTGTGTTCTCTGTAAAGGATTTAAAAAGCTGAATGAAAGAAAATTACTCAAAGACCGTTTATGTCTGAGGATACCCATATTGTCTTATCTTTAATTAAGATCAAAAAATTGAACAAGACATGCTCAAACTTCTTGCACCTTCTTCCTGGACATGAGAGTTACTGGAAGTCATCATGAAGGAACAGTGCACAACACACCACAACACAAAATACACTGTATTTTAAAGATCTTTCACCATAATCCATCTGCATGCATTTTTTGTAAGTCTTGTTAAATATTTAATAGGACTTTGGAGCACCATGATGTATAAAGTCAGAGAGAGGCTTGTTAAATGCTTCTAAAGATTTGATAGCATTTTATTAAGGGAGAGTAACCCAAGGCAAGTGGACAGAATGAGAAGGACTTCCTGAAATATGTTTAGGTTGAACTCACTTTTTCTCTCAAGCAAAGAAAAAGTGCTAAAAATTAAAATAAAAATAACCAAACAACTCTGAACATCATAATGGGATAAAGACTACTGTCTGACTGATATTTATACCCTTGATATTTTTCCAGTCCTTGTGAAAACAATTTTTAAACCAAAAAAGCCACACTTCCCTATTTCTGTAGGTTACACAAAGTAATTATGATTTTTGTGTGTAACAAATCCTCAAAGAGCCAGCAGCATGTTGAAATTATTTTAAGCAGGTATTGACAAGATGGATCCAGTCCGCTGCTTAACATATATACAGTATGTATATACTGCTGTTAAAAATTCCAGGAGTGTTTTAAACATTCACTATAATTTTGTAATGAAAGCTTTAAAGGAAATATTCTATAAAGACCATAGGTACACAGGTGGTTTCTGAACTAAACTGGTAACACCTTGAACATTCAGTCTGTATATGGAATTTAGGATCAATAATTCATTGGACTACCAGTGAACAATATGTTAATTTCTACAAAGTTTATGTCTATAATATTGAAGTTCCATTAAGAACCTTTGCAGAAATACCTTTTGGTTGTAAATCCAGTGACAAAATCTTGCCTGATCTGCTTAAATCTCTGAAAATTAGTTTATATCCTCAGAGTTATGATTAAGTTGTTTCATCACATTATGTCCTTGAAACACTTGTTCTTCTGTGTAATGTAGGAGTGGTCATTTGCCTGAATACACATTATATGGGATAAATCCACTTATGCTGTCCTACAAGTAGAACTCTTCAATGAAGTAAACTTGTTGTCAAAATGTGACAAGCTGTTAATTCTTGTATTGCATAAAAAGTTTGCCTTCATTCCAGACCTGTGTTCATTCAGCATTTGTAAATCAACATTTTTTTTGCTTAGAAAAAACAAGAGAAAAAAATCTATTACCCAACACTCCACATAATTTTTAAATCTTGTGACTCAAAATACATCAGACAGTAAAGGCTATATCAGTACTATTACTGTTATTATCCTGAAATTTCAAGCAGATTTCAGTTCTTCTTCACTAAGATATCTGAAGAATTCTCATACAAATGAGCTGACATATTCTCCCTGCACTCAGCTCACAGGAATCCATTACACTGGGGAACGTCTGTGTTGCTCCCAGTGTTTCTGGCTGTTTGTGGACTCTGAATGACTTTTTAAATTTATCAGGCTTCTCATTTACTTCTGGTCACCCTAAGGCCTCAAAAGAACCTGGGTTATTAGTGAGTTATGGCCAACTTCAATTTCAAACTGAGTGTGTTTGGGGGCAGGGCAAGTTTTGTTCCAGATTCTATAAATACAAATATTTCCATCCAATATATGTCAGCTGAAAATAAATTTACTATGGAAACAGAATCTAAAGTAGAAGGCAGACAATCCCATTTAATTTTAGTAATACCAGAAACTAATAAGGAAGATGACATGGTAAAGAAACTAAATATTTAAAATAAAGGCAAAAAGTGAACTCCACCAAACACAAAACCTGTGGCTAGAATTATATATATATATATACTGTAATGAAATGTCAAAAAATATGGTAGGTGGTTTTTTCCCCAGGATTATTAACTGTGCCTTGCTGATAAATAGCTGAACTGGTTTAGATGCCACTTTTCTATATTTGGAGCATAAAAAGAAAAAAAAATTTAAAAAAAATTTAAAAGACATCTGGAGACACCAGATGCAGAACCTTAAAACCTTTTACCTTTCTCTTACAGCAGAGAACATTTTGAAAGCAGTGCTACTTTCTCTTTGATGTTTTTTCTCATGCCTTTTTCAATGTTACCATTCTACTGATTATCACCATATGTTAGTATTGTGTGGTTATTCTAACTATGTATTTTGAACAGAGTGGTTTTACTTTATAGTAAGTGGATGCTATTTTTTCAATATCTTTTCCCATGCCTCACTCAATTCAGGCAGAAGGTGATCAGTTCAATGTCTTTCACCTAGCTTTGCTGCACTTCCTCTCACAGAATAAACTTTTTCTCTGTGGAGTTTTGAGGGAAAGAACATCAGCTGAATGCAGGCTCCACCTTGAACAGCGATCATCCACCTTTTCTTTTTCACAGAAAGTTGGTAATTTTATTTCCTTTCATGGAGATCCACATTTGCAGCACTCTGTAACTTAGGGAAAGCACTTGCTCTTCCACTAGTATTTTAGGAGCTAACATCACTGCAAAATCCCACATAATGAATCAGATGTTTGTGCCAAATAGGACTAATTTGTTCACCTTTTAAAGAAGGACCAATTACATGTAGTCAAAATAAGTAGGTTTTGACTCAGCATGTGAACATTTTATTCAGATTGCTCAAGCAATGGCTGAGAAAAGACTGTTTGGTGTTTTTTGTTTTGAAATCCTATTTTTCTATATCTTTCCTAAGTTACTTCCCCATTAATAGATATAATCAGTATTTAAAATTAGTAGTAGAATTACTAGTAATAGTAGTAAAATTAATTAATACTACTACCACTAGTAAAATTAATGGTAGATGAACAACAGGTAGACCAAAGTGGTCAGAGGGTGAGGTTTATCACCTTGAACAGCACCAGGGGGAAAAAAACACCCCTTTGAAATCCAGGGGATTAGTCAACATGAAGAAATGCCTGAGTATTGTCTGTTTTCCCGGGTGCATCTGAACATGTTGAAAGCTGGTATCCCTAGATACTGACATTTTAAATCACATAAACAAATGTCTAATTTAAGAGAATTTATGTGCAATTCAGAAATAGAAAATGAGCTCAAAGAAGTGTGCAGCCTACTGTGTTTCCAGAGGGCTGGTCTAAAAGCATACACCTTTAGTAGAGCAGCAGGATGTGCAAAGCATCCTTGTTTCATTGTGGAAAAATCAGAGTTTTCACAGGTCTGTAATCTTCAAGTGCCAACAACTATGTTTCAAGTTCCACTTGAAAGTTCCACTTGAACTTGAAACATGGTTTTCTTCTTAGAAAATGAATCCCGGCATGCCTTTACACGTGCGGTAAACTTAGACTTCCTATCAAAAGCTGCATGGCTAAACATATTTCCTTAACAGACTTCAACGTGAAAAGCAAGAAAAGGTTTCTTGACCGCTAAACATGACTTAGGAAATTCAGGTCTGTGATCTAATACCCTTAGGGCAACTCCGGTGCTATATTTATACTCAGGCTGGTGTCATCATCATATTTTCTGGAAAAATCCCCTTGCCCAGGATTCTTTTCCTTAGAAGCTGAGAAGCCTCAGAGATGAAGGAAAACAGTATTATCTCATTTGCTTCTCTTGTGTTTTGCTGCTTTGGAATGTGGTTGGAGACTGTTTATCCAACAGGTGGTTGTTTCATTGGTTTCTGCTGTGAATTATTTTGACTTATTGGCCAATTTCAGCCAAGCTGTGTCAGAGTCTGAAGAGAGAGTCACAAGTTTACATTAGTATCTTTTAGCCTTCTGTCTGTATCCTTTCTGTATTCTTTAAGATCATAAAATAATAAATTAGCACAAACTAAATTATGAATACACATGGAGCACACTGACAGATCATGTTTTCAAATGTGCTGAAAAGCATTTAAAGAGCTTTTGACCAAGTGAAATTAACAAATAAGACTCAGACCAAAATCTCACAGTAGACACTGGAAACTGTTTTAGATCTTCAATGGGCTTTAAGTCTGCTACAAAGCAACTATTAGCCAAGTAGAAAATAATTTTATTTTTCTACTTTTAAATATCCAGCAAGATTAATAAAAATGTGGGGAAAGCAATGATAAGGACTTAGCACTGCTTCCAGGAAGTAAATTATCTTGTTTTATTATTTAGTAACAGAACAAATTTACCAGCTTCTAGTTTGATGTACAATTGATTGTAAAATTTTGCACAAAAAAAACCCCAAACCAAACCAAAACAAAAAAACAAAACCCAAAAAAACAACAACCAAAAAAAACCTGAAAAAAAACCCCACCTCCCAATAAAACCCACACATTCCCCAGATCCTGATTTTTTTTTCTTTACATTTAAGATTATTCATGTCATAACAATTTGTAGCAAAGTAAACCGAGAAGAAACTTACTCCTGATGCAGAGAGCTGATGTCAGGACAGTAAAATTACTGTTGCAGTTCTACTGCCACTCTGAACTCTAGGCATTTTACTTCATGTTTTTACTCTGCTGATCCCAAACAGTCCCATGATCAACTCAAAAAAAGCTCATATGTAGTTTGCAGGACTCTCCTGAGCTGTGACTGTTGAGCTTCAGCAGCAGACGGTGTGGTCTTGCCCTGGGAAAGCAATGAAGACCAATTTTTCTGCTGCTGAAATTTACCCTCAGCTGTGGATAAACTTCCGCTGTAAAACTCCTGTTGTTTCATCTTCTATGGAAGATCAGCTTAAAGCTTATTTCCTTCAAGGTCAAATATTGTCAGGTATTAATTTTACCCAATAGTCCAGAGAAAAGTAATGAACGGATATCACTGTTACTTTGGCTTTACCAATATATAAAGGCAACAAAGTCTTAAGGGCAATGGTACTCCATAAAATCACACATCCATTGACCCCCTACACAGCATCCAGCATTGCATGCCCCTAGAACAATGAAAAACATGGCTTTTTCTGACAATACTGTTACTGATTTCAAAAATTTGTATTGAAAGAACCGCTTTGTACAAAAATGACATTTTCAAAATTAATTTTTTTTCAGATACCCTCTACTGGACTTCTTTTTCCATGAGAATATCCAGTTATCTTACCATCTACACAAAATTTTAATGTTCACAGCAGATTGAAAGTAGGAAGTACCTTGCTCTGCTACACACTGAGTGACAAACAGTCTTCTTTGTTTGCTTTACATTTAAACCCATATTCAACTTCATTTGCCATTTTACTGTCCTGTCTTTCTGTTTAATACAGTGTTTTAACACAGTTCTTCATATCTGCTCCCACCTGAAAAAAAACTTATAGCCAACATACTTTCTTACATAATGATAACTACTTCTTTTTGAGATCACTGGTAAATCTCCAGGGGTGTCAGCACCTGCATAGTTGCAGAGTCCCTGAAAAACTGGAGGGGTGGCCTTGCTATGTTATGAAAACTGGCCATTTATTCTGGCATTGTTTTATTTATTTTTCAGCAAACTACCAGGCTTTTTAAGGATCTGTATTCTTAAACAGTCAAAAACTCAGTGCTGAGGGATCCTGTCAGGTAACCTCTGGAAATGAAAGAGGATTATTTACACTCAGCACTGGTAAGACCGCACCTGGAGTCCCATGTCTATTTCTGGGTTCTCCAATACTAAAGAGAGCTGGGACTATTCAGCTTGGAGAAGATTTATGGGAAATTTTATCAGCATGTATGAACACCTGAAGGAAAACAGATCGAGCCAGGCTCTTTTTTGGTGCCCAGTTATTGGTCAAAATGCACAAATTGAAACATGGGAGGATCTCCCTGAAAGTAACGAGTCTGTGAGGATGGCTGGGAACTGGAACAGAGAGCCCAGAGAAGTGCTGGAGTCACTTGCCCTGGAGATACTCAAAAACTATCTCAAAATGTTCCTGACCAGCCAGGTCTAGGTGATAGGGACATAGCAGGAAGTAATTTCTAGAGATCCCTTCAAAATTTCAGCCATTATGTGATTCTGTCATATCAACCAAACACTCCGTATCCCCATTCTTGGACAAAAAGTGGAGTTCTTGCTAAAAACTCCAACAGTTTTCAGATGCAGTATTAGCTCCTCATCTCAAGCTATTTTACAATGAAGAAAAGACTTGTTAAACTGATTTTGAGCTCACATCCTGGATTCCAGGATTTGTAGAAAACTCTCTTAAAAGACCCAACATATTTGCAACAATTTCTCATTTTAATGCCTTCCCAGAAGTATTCCACAAGTTCTGCAAATAGCCAGGTTAATTGGTTACACAACAGATATATCTGCCCCTTTACCCCCCAACATCCCCTGGAAAAAAACCCCACCCAAACCAGTATGCTCCTTTATTTTTAAATACACTAATAAAAATATTTATGAAAACCAAAGTCTATGCACTCCTAAAACAATAGATTAGAAAACAAACCACTTTTCATTTTACCAACTGACTTCCCTCTTTCCTCCTTTTATTACACATTATGTGTACAAACTTGGGATGATTTAAAATGATCTAAGTTTCCCTTGCATCGGTTCCAGAGTACTAAGTGAACAATTCTCTAGAGGAGGTCTGAACTGAACATCTGCAAACTGTTGCAAAAATAGCCAGCACTAGAAAGAGCTCTGAGAAATTGAAGTTAAAAAAAAGTTGATAGTTTGCATGGGCTGGTACAACTCGAACAAATTCCAAATCAGTAGTGCAGTCAGAACTACAACGCTGCACAGAAATTTATTTTTGAAGTGAAGTATTTAGAAAGAAGTGGTTCTGAAGATTTAGTTTGCCTTATTTAGTCAGGCCAAGCAGCTCTGTTAATGAGATTACATGTGAAAAAAGAAAATGTACATGGATAAGGTGAAGAAGTTTGGCTGTACTCTTAACAGGATTTTGTAATTCTTAGCTCTCTATTTCTTACTTGTTGTATGTTTTAGTCACAGAGTAAACATCTGTGCATCTTGAAAGCAAGCTGGAATAAGTCAGTCTCTGTAAGCAGAGATGCTGAATGAGTCTCAGTGACAACTTACATTAGGTAATACAAGATAGCTGTTTACTACACATTATACTAGAAAAATATTCCATTTCCAAATATTACCTAAATCCTCTTATCTTTTTTTTCCCATGCCACACCTTGATTTACTCAGAAGTATTCAATTCTGTCTCTCTAATCTTTGTTCTTTGAGATATGGAAGTCCCTTCTTGCAGCTCCACTCCCTTCAATTACTTCTATATGAATTTCTGTATTAAAGCATTTGCTATACATCACTGATCTATCTTCCCATTATAAATGTGGATAAAACTCTTTCAAATTCTGTAAAAGTTAACTGGGATTGAAAGATGACCTTTCAAGAGCAACCATTGCAACAAATTTTAAAAGGACAGTTGTTCTAAAAGTAATTTTGAACCCTTTGAGAAAAAAATCATTACCTTCCCACTCTCCCCCACTGACATTCAGGTGAAACTAGTAATGAGCAAAGGTCACAGAAATATGTATCCAGAGAAAACCTGCCTTTCCAAGAACCAACAGAATTATTACTCAGCTGGGGCTAACTTCCTATTCCTAAAGAGGGGGTTCAAAGCAGAAAGACTTGAACTAATCCCAAGAGCACTCAATGTTCAATGAGCAATAATCACACAATTGTGCTACCTTCTCCACACTTGCGTTGGATACCCAAAACTCTTTTTTGTTAGTCCAGATGTGTGCTTTATGTGTCCTTAGCCATCAAGAAATAGAAAGTATTCTAGGAATAAGCTAAGGAAAACCTCACTTTTTCCTGCTATTCCAAAAGATTAATAAGTCTCTGCCATCCTTTCAGCTTTTTTTTCTAAATTGTTACGGGTTTAGGTCCATGCAGAGATATTTGAATTTCAGAGTTCATTCCTAGGATGGTAAGGGGATATAAGGGGATGTTTCAACCACCTGGGTTAAATTCCCAGTCTTGAAGCTCAAAACACAAAAGAGGACACCAATCAGTCCAATTAGTCCTGAGAGTCCTTCAGCACAGGACTCTCTTCCCTTTGTTGTTGCATTAGCATCAAGAATAGTAAAACTGTGTTACAGTAAACTAACCCATTCTTGTTTGTTCCAAAAGAACTTCTCCTCAAAGGATTTACCTATCATATAAAGTTAACATGGGAAAACTATTAACTTTTTCAATTATTGTTTCAACAACACCTAGGAAATTACTTCTCTGCAGCATTCTGTTGAAGCTCCCATTTCACAGATAAAAAACAGCTTGAAGGATGCTGCCTCTCCATACTGATCAGAGAAATAGAGAGGAGGAAAATACACCCCTGGCTGCAATCTTCAAAGTCCTACATGGCTAGCATTTAGCAGACAAGTCAAACTTTTCCTTCAACTTGCTCTTTCTTAAATGCACAAGTCATAGAGGGTGAAATTTGATATGGACCTCCAGAAATTAAAGCACCAGACTACAGCTATTAAAAAATTATCACATACACATGCAAATCAGTGAGAATCCTGGCTTTAGGTGTTTTGAGATTACATCAAGTTCATGGATAAAGACAACTTTGTTGATCATAGCGAGTATTAGGAAGAACCAAGATGAGCTGAATGCATTTCATGCCAAAAGTAATACCAAGGTGCATTTTCTACACAGCAGTATAATACTTCAAAAAACAACTGAAAGTCCTGTTCTGTTTTGCAGAGAAAGTAATCTCAAAGGGAAAATGGATACATGAGTAAAGTCTGCATGATTCAGCACCTTCCCTTTTGGGGCTTAAACTGGGAAGTCAATTTTATGTGCAGTTGCTTTTCCAGCTGTTGAAAACCACTCTTTTGAAATATTTTTCCCTTCACCTCCAAAGTACTGAGCCACTCTAAACATATTAAATATTTCAGTTTTTTTTTTCTCAAGCACAAATGCTTGCTGCAGAAATTGTTTATAATTCACTCATGAAGCCAGGTGTGAAAGTCAAAGCCAGCTGAACACAGCCAAATTATCCCCCCATTAACTGGTAGTAACCTTTATACCTCATAGAAGCTAATTTAAGCCAAAGGCCACAAGCCCTTAACATACATTTCCCTAGAGGAACAAACAGCGTGTTCTAACTGCTAAAGAGAGAGAAGGGATAAAACCACAGGAAATAATAAAGGCAAGTGGTAGAACTGTTCACATGCACAAAAAGGACAGATATAAGTAGACTACATATGATAATTGTACTCAGAGGACAAATATTAGTGTCTTTGTACTGATCAGGAATCACTGAATTAATTTACCTGATTTTCTTATGCTGAATAAAAGTGTTCCTGAGCAACTCTTCACCAGGGATGGATAAAGAACAATATTGCAAATCTTTCATTGAGATTTTTAGAATTGCACCAAAATTATATTCCCTGAGAAAAGGGTTGGATTAGGTTTGTTTCAAATAAATATGATAGAGTATGTGGTAGCATAAGAGAATCACCAAACAAATCAGACCCAGACATCATACAAAACCTCATCTGAAATTTCTTAGAAGTAACAAATTCACAAAGGACTTGTAAGCCCATGGAGACTATTGAAATTGACTTGTGATGAGTGAAGTTGTCTGCATTGAAATGAAGATCCACAGGTCTGCCTCTTGAAAAAAATGTTGCAGCCAGTTTATTTTATTCCTCTTTCCTTTTAAGAAAGAAAAGTTTTGTGTCCAGCTGCACATTCCCAAGAAAATGGAGATCGATCTAGTTATTTTCACTTTTTTCCTGATGGCTTGCCTAGCACATAATGGAAAATGGCATTTTTCCAGATGCTGATCATGAATGCAGTGTTTGTACATAATATGTTCCTCATTTTACTTTTTTAAAAAGAAAAAAAATTGGGAAAATAAAACCAGTTTTAAAACATGAACTAAAACAATCCCAAACTAGCAAAACCCTAACCACAGGAGATAATGAAACAGAGATGTATGTAAATAGTTTGGTCTTGCCTTTCAGAACCTGGATGGAAATTAGAGTAGAGCCTGGCTCATAATCAGAACACCCACTTGACAAAAGAGGTTTACAACAGCCAAACAATCCACTTAACAGCAAGAGGCATGTTGTAAAAGAGAAGTTTGTGTTATGTGACAGCCAAACTTTTCAACAAAGCATCTTTTAAACAAGAGAACATACTGCAAAGGATTCCCATGTATCATTTCTACAAGGCTAAACAATTTTTAAAGGTATTAAAACAGTTCTAGTTTTAAAAATTAACATGCATTTCCCAAATAAAAAATAATTTCATTTTAGGAATATGAAAGATGAAACAAATCACAATCATTCACTATGTGAATTTGTTTGTCAAAGTATATGCAGTGTAGGTTTAATAACCAGGCAAGTACAGAGAGAAGGACAAGAGAGAATATCTGTGTTAAGAGACATTGATAATTACAGTGCACAGTCTGCAGGGAGTTCTCTCTTTCTGTAAGTTACAACAAAAATTATTTGTAAAACAGTAGTCAGATACAATTGATACTGAAAGAAGTCCTTAGAACTAGTTAATACTGATGTGACATCCTGCCAGGCTCTTCAGAGGTATTAAAACAGTAGAAAAAATAAGCAATCTTCAAATTCCTACCTCAAATTAGACATGAACCCTGTATTTCAGTACCATAAAACAAAGTGTGTTATTTCTCTTTTCTGAGCAAATGTTATATTAACCTGGTAGTTCATACTTCACATTGTCAGCTTTTCTGAGCTAACATAAAAATGCCTGCTTATTACCATTTATTCCAATTAGCTTAGCAAAGGTAGAATGAAAATAGAGTCTTTCTTCTTTCATATCCTGATATTTTCTATTCTTTCCTTAGATGAAAAATAATGACATTCCTGGTAATGTCACTACACAAATGTTACTGAAGGCAATAACCAGTCATACAAAACAATTATTACCAGCCATTAGCTCTCATTGATACTAACTTTGAAACTCAACAGCATGTAAAGTTGTAACAAAAAAGGCAGTTTTTGTATTTTACATTAGATCATTGAAGGCTGTAAAGACATTTGTATAATTACCTATACAAAGGCACACAAAAAAACCCCATTTTTGCACCAGAAGAGCAGTTTCTGTTTAGTGAACATTTAACTATTTTGTGGATATTATCACCTATTTTCAACTAGAAGGAGAGGTCTATAGAGAGATAAGATAAAATGCCAGTGGTATGTATCTCTACACTTCATTTCCACACATAAAATATCAGCTTTAACTGTTCCTTTGTTTAATGGATGTAAATTTTACTTCCATAATAATCTTTCACAGTTCTCTTTTAAAAATACTTTAACACCAGTTGAAACCATTCAGGATCCACACTGCATGATCCACATCATGCAGTGTCTGGCAGAGGTGTGGGAAGAGACAGACATTCTCTATACATTTATGTGGGGGTCTCTGGAAGCCAGAACAACCCAAGGAATTCAGTGTTTCTGCTCAACTTTTTTATGTATTCCAGAAACAATAGCAGACACATGCTATCTTCTTTAATAGCCGTGAATAAAATTGCAAATTAATAGGCAGCACTGAAACAGCTGGGCTCAAACATCAGAGGTTTACAAGCAGAGCTGCAACCACTGTGCAACTCCTAATCTAGGTACTTAGCTACTAAAGATTTCCCTAGTGCAATGCACAGGCAGGATAGCAGAGAGATTTAGAACATCAAGACATTCAGACAGCTGAGACTATTCTGAAGAGCAGCAAATTATCTTTCCTTCCTCTCCTGCTATTTCTGTCAAGAATGCATAAGCTTCACTAACACTTGGTTTATTTAGACTTTTAGACTACTGTTTCCTTCAGGTTAATATTGTGTAGTGCTTGCAAACCAAATCTTTTCAGGTAGGTTTCTTGATAAATTTAACTATATTCAACAGTAATACAGAAATTTAACAGTGAAACCTACTTTATATTTGGAGTAACCAAAGGCAAAACATAGGCAAATCCATTTGAAGGAGATATTTTCAATTGAGATCCTCAAAATGAAAGGAAGACACAAAGAAATGCAAAATAAAAATTAAAGCCTTTTGGTTCCAAAACAAGCAAATAATCCAAACAACTAAAGCAGAGACACCCCCGTTAAATATTTGTGCATCGGAGGTCTTCAATTACAAAGCTCACATAGGACTGGCAGAGTAATTTGTTAGAAACTTAAAACAGGCAGTTGCCCCTCTGATTTTTCTTGATGGAGTTTGTAAGTGTTTGGGGGTTTTTTCCCAAAACATTATAAAATATAAACATTCTTCCTTCCCTTATTCCTAGAAACAAAGTTACACAAATACTATGGATATACAAGCAAACTTTTTCATGTTTACTTGGGTGGTGTTTTGGTTTTTAAAATTTATTTGTGTATTTACAAATACCCGTACACAATTATTTTCTTTATAAGTAAAGATATAGCCAACTTTTATAAGTAATGTTTCCATTAAATCAGTTTTATCCTTTGTGATTACAGACTGTTTTCAAAAACAGATGCTATGCATAATCTAAGATAACCATTTCAGAATATCCATATAAGGCTCAGTCAGACAAGACCAATACTTCTATAGGAAATATTTTCTGATTATGCTAATTTAAATTAGTTCCATCAGGAGAGGAAATGCTTCCCTGCATGGTTTGTGTTTTAGTTTTCCCCTCTCAGTAGAAATTACAATTTTTCTTTTTCAGATACAGAATTTACGGTGCCTTCAATGAAAATGTCTATCAGTGCCACCCTACTCCAGCCAAAGTAGTCACTTAAGAGATAGTAAAAGAACAAGTGCAAGCCTATTTTCATCTCACCTGTGATTTCAGATCTTGGAATCTGCACCTTCCTGTGGCTTAATTATACACATTTTGAAGAAATATGGACTTTTTTTCTCCCCTTTTAATTCAACATCTGTTGCTGTAATTTGAAAATCTCCAGTTCTGGGATTAAAAGATATAATAACCAACTCTTCCTATTCATGTACTTTCAGACAAATGAGTACAGGTAGAACTTACTGCTCACCAACTCCTCATCAAGAAAGATTAAAAAAAAATGCCCATACAAAACAAACCTAACAAAATACACTGCCAGTGCCTTTCTGAGTGGTTCCTAGGTTCTAAATTGCTTTTCTTTTTCAGTGCTCAAGCTGTAATTGGTCTTTGGTCATTTTGCTGTATCTGTATTCCTCTGACAGTTACATTGCAGAACATTTACTTCTTCAAAGAATAAAACCAAAAGTTGTAACAACAAAATGAAAATCCCTCTTTCAGGCAGGTGCTGGCATCACAAACCAATTCCTGTGCACAAAATGGTCACAAGGTATACTGTCTCAAAATCATCCAAGAAAACTGACTTAAACAATGTTTGTCCCATTTTACAGTTACAGGTTCAGTTTACCACCATCCAAGGTGCCCTCCTTCTCAAGCATTTTCATCCACAGATGTAATTTAAACCACAAAAGCCCAGGGTCTGAAATGTTTCCACCCCTCATGTCTCGACTTCTTACCTTTTCCTTTCTCCCACTCTTTTTTTGTTTTACTCATTCCACCTTACTCCTTGTGCTTGTTAGAAGCAAAGATAAATGGACTTGAGCTGTTCTGAGTTCCTCAGTATTTTTCTCTGCATCCACTTGGCTGCATATCATTTGTTCCCCTGACAACCATCAGAGAGAATACACAGGGAATGCCAGACACACGTGTCTGGGGAGCTTAGAGTACTAAGGATACACAGCTAAAGCACTCGGAAATGAAGAGTTGTTGAAGAACACTTTTATGTACATCACAGCTTCCAGTTATGGATACAAAGCTCTCAGTTAGGGATGAAAGAAGGAAGAGGTAAGAAGAAGGAGAAGAGACACTATGATCAATAAAGGCATACATCTTTTTCAAATTGTGCTTTCTGACTCAGCTGGGAAAAAAATCATAATTAATATAAAGATGTAGCTCCTTGAATATGTTTTCTACTACATAGTTTTCAGACATTTCTATTTTTGAAATGAAACATTGTCTTTAATTGCACTAAGAATTATGCTAGGTATTTTAAGTCCTCTGTACTTTTTAATTATTCTAGAAATTGAAGAAGAAAGTCACATATTTCAGATGACCCTATATCACTCCAAGAGCTTTTCTCTTTTGTTATTCCATGTGCCTTCTGAACCAAAACTGACAGCAGAGTACGACACCACAATCTAACAGAGATTCTTCATGCAAAGAGTATTCTTTAGAAAAACCTGAAAAAGCAGGCACACCCACATATGCACAAGGTTGTGTGCTTGTGCTGCTCCTGTTTATGCATGATGTGAGAAAGGTGGGTGTGTAAAATTGCTGTACACAATTTTGAGAGCATACACTGCCAAGGCATTAGCAACAAGTATTAGCAGATGCTAATCTATGTGTTAGGCTGGACGTTCAGATTGGTCAGGCAGAACAAGGATTACAGGCATCACCTACAAGAATGTTTTGCAGCTGTTGGCCAAATGCAAGCACAGGTGGCTTCCAATCTGAGACTACATATTGCACCACAGCATGTTCCTTGCTGTGGAAAAACATAGTTACATTAGGAGGATACAAGAAGAACATAATGAATACACCAGGAGCACTTACAGATAATTTCCAGTGGCTTCTGCCAGTTCCAAGAAAACAGAGTTAAAAGTTATATGCTCATATACCTAAGTCTTCATTTCCTCATCAAGCATTTGCTGAACTCATTATCCTGATAAATCACATGATGTTAACCCATAACCTTAATCCATTCTCATTTGTGCAAAATTTTAGTTATATTTACAGTTATTATGTGTAAGCATAAAAAGATCATACTTTTGCATCAAAAATCAAATGTCTTTGCGGGACAATTTGTTGTTCTGTAGGGAACATATTTTTGAGCAACAAAGGGCAGAACTTCACTGGAAAGGTGAGTACTTTATTCAAGTGATCATTTAAACTTGTTTCTTCTTTATAGAGATTAAGTATTAGCATTGTTTATTTTTTACTTTTACAGTTATCATATATTTCAACATGCAGAAATGCAACTTCTGGACAAATCAGTTGAAATTCTTTGAAGTATCAATGGAAAGAAGTAGGTTTTTTTTCTTTTTCCATCACTGTGGGGTATCATAGATAATAGAAATTCCATAGATCAGTGTTTTAAATGTCTCTTTCTGTATGCTTACCATCAAAGAAGACATATGAAAGAGGGTCAAACAGAAGAAATTACTCTAAACAGAGAATGTGTAAATAATAGACTAGGAAATACTGCTGTATTCTTTTTTCTTTACTATACTTCTGTATTATTCATACATTTAAGTAAGAGTCACGTTATAGCTAAACATGAATAAAACTGTCTTGTGATTTCCACTGTTTATTATTGTCCCAAAAAGATCAAGCAAATTTAGTATTTACTAGTTATAGATCTCATTTAAGAGTAGTGTGTCACTTTGTATACAGCTTTGCTCTTGTTTAATTGCATCTAAAATACCATAGGTAACTCATACCATAGGTAACTTTCTCTTCTCTCATGGAACATAAATTCTTTTCAGGTTTTTTACATTTTTAATTTAAATATTCTTAGCATTTACTAGTGAGAATACTTACAAAATTCCTGAAAATTTGACTACTTGCAAAAAGAACTAAAGCTGATGAGTGAACACGTCATCTTGTCCTTTTCCTTTTTGTAGAGAAGAACACTCATCATCCAGCCATGGAGGGCAAATACTGTTTTCTGTAGTGAGGCAAATACTTTGCCAACAAATACTTCTTTAGGTTCACTAAGAATTATATGCTCTCTAAGACCTTAAATCCTTTGATTTCTCTGTGCTAGAGACAGTTCAAGCAACAGTTACTAAAACAAGTTTCTCTCACTTTGCACTACACCTTTTTGTTTAAAATTACTTGCTTCTACTCATATGAAGAAGAAATATCCTGTTCTCTGGATTTTCATCCACTTATATTTGGGCATGCCTGATTTTATAGATAGTTGTTTTTGGTAAACTTTAGGGAAAAATATATTAATTTACACATATAGTCCAGCTTGAAAATGCACAAATATGTATCTCAGTGGGCATTTTGACAGGATTTAGGAATAACTAGAGAAGAAAGAGGGACAAGCCTTCAACTGATGATCTTAATTGTAGTACCAAAAGGGGACTTATGAGACAGCTCAAGAGGGAGCATTTCACAAGGCATAAAGTGATAGGACACAGGTGAATGGCTTCAAGCTGAAGAAGAGTAGGTTTAGATTAGATATTAGCAAGCACCTCTTTATCATGACAGTGGTGAGGTACTGGAACAAGTTTTCCAGTGTTTGTGAACTCACCATCCCTGGAGGTTGGGCAGGAATCACAGAATATTCTGAGTTGGAAGGGACTCACAACGATCATTGAGTCCAGCTCTTAAGAGAATGGCCCCTGCAGGGGCTGAACCTGCAACCTTGGCATTACAAGCACTATACTCTAATCAACTGGCTTCCAAGGCCAGGCTGGACAAGGTTACCTGGTCTAGCAGAAGGTTCCCTGCCCACAGCAAGGGGATTGGAACTAGGTAATATTTAAGTTCTCTTCCAACCCAAACCCTTCTATAAGTCTACAGATTGCTTTCTCTGTCAGTCACATATCTGGTAATACAAATAATGCATTTTCCATCATGAAAATGCATTATAGACATAATGCTGTAGACATAAACAATGATGGAAATCATATACTTTAAGTGGTTGGTAGGATATGTGAAAACAATTCTGACTTTCCTCTGCCTGAAGAGGTTAGAATTATGATCAAGGAATCCTCCAGCTTCCTCCTTTGAGAGATCTTCCTGTACCTGGCATAATTCTGGTATTTCTCATTTTCTCTAAATAGTCTTAGTGACCATCTAATTCCTTAAAGCTACCATGAAAATGAAAGCAGTAAGATATAGACACAGTTCGTACCATTGTATTCCGTTCCAATTGTTTCGCTAAATGTCTTTATTATTTATTTCTCTCTTCCTGGCTCACTGTCCTCCACAATAGGAAAGAATTCAAGAATAGATGATTGATTTTAGTACAAAGCTTTGGGTTTTTTTCATGAAACAGAACTGGTACAACATAAAAATATTTGTGTGCAAAGCTGTAATGCCTCCTAAAAGGATTGGTCAAAACCAGCCTATTGAAACTTCAAGGAAAAAGAAAAGCACTTTAGAGCAAAGCTTTCCAGAACACATTTACAATTTCTTTGGATGTTTGAGTTTATTTCAAACCCCTACCTTATCAGGTAAAAGTTTTCAATTTGCTTTTGCAAAAAATAGGAATCCAATCTTCAGTTCCTTCTTTTATACAGGATACACTATCTGGAACTGGCTAGCCAATGACACCTTAGCCATTTATCACAAATCATCCTATTTGCTGAAGATGTGACTATATCAACTTCAAATTGTGTAAGAATAACGTTCTTGTCTGTAACAAAATAAAATAAATTTACTACTCCAAGGACAATTTTCCAAGTGAATGTCTGGAAATCTGACTGTTGTCTTTAAGATAAAGTGAAATATTTATGCCACACACTGCCTCTAACAGCTGAAGTAAGAAATATATTTTCAATCAGCAGCTCCCATTTTCATACAGCGTACTTCCATACGCACACATGCACACACTTCATGAAGGGTGCTGCCAGGCAGGTGTCCCGTGCTGGAAGCCCTCCCAAGGGTGTCACTGATTGCAAGCCTTGTGAAAGAGTTAAATCCAAAGATTCACTTTCTATAGCATTCAACAGCTGTGATCCCTACAATATTACTGTTCACTTGGAACTTACACGCCATAATTATGCACTAACAGGGATTCTGCTGTTAGGCTATGAAATTTGGGCCAGCAATCTCAGTGGTTTAGGTGTTACTCCTTCAAGATTTTCAGCTAAACATGAAGGACATACAAACAGTATTTGGGGTATTAGTCATGTATTCACATAGACCTATGTATTAGACTACTAAGGCGTATATCTTCTGAAGTATCTATTTGCTTGTAGCAAGCTATTAATAAGGTCTAAAAATTTAATCATACATATTAATTTCTGTAAAAACACCAAGTAAGTTGAGCCAAAGATAAAGTGACCATTCAGCCACTCTGCAGGCATCCTGTTCAGCCCTTGATTTCTACTGACAGCTTCTGTATATTTCCTTTGGCTGTTCCCTAAGTGAAGTAAAAATAGCTTGCCCACAGCACAAATTCTTTCTTTGTGCGGAAAAGCTCCCTGACAGTTTTCAGGGATGCCAAAGACATCCCATATTTAGGCTAGGAGGAAAAGGAGGGTTGACAGTCATCTCCTGGTTTGGGTTCCCTTTTATTTTTGCACTCAACTTTGGTGAAAAAGCAACAGTGCCAAGCTGTAGTTTTTCCACAGCTACACACCTGCCTGTCATGTTTCAGCTCAAGCAAATTCAACCTGAATGGCCTGTGATTATTTTTTCCATCACTACAGAGGTAATTATAAAACAAACTCACTCTGTTATGCATTGGACTCATAATATCAGATATTTCGCAGTTCGCACAAACACAATTGTAGGTTATCTACTGTTACGTGCTAAAAAATCACAAATCCTTAGAGCGCAAAGTCAAAGTGTTCTGTGCACTAAGTACTGCACTTGTACTGATGTGTGAAGAAAGTAAAGCTGAGCTTGGCCACCATACAGCAAACAGGTCAAAAGCTGCATTTAGCCACTAGTCCATAACCAGGTGAAAGCTCAGACCAGCAGATACAAGGGGCTTTTATTACACTCATTCCTTTACTACATGTTCTCCTTTTTTAAAGTATCTCTTAGATCTACTAACATACATTTTTATTTCATGCAGACAAGAAAGATCCTGTCAGCTGAATTAAGAGTAAAGTATTTCAGAACAGAAGATTAGAACAAACTTTACTCACCTTTAATTGAAAAGACACTCATGAGAAGAATTTCCATATTGCAATGAATTTATGTTAAATCCAAACGACATCATATTGTCTGTAATATTAACTAATGCTCCCACCCCACTAAAAATGGCAATTTAAATAAAAAAATTCTTTTTTTTTTTTTTAACTTTGCTCACACTTGACAGAAAATTTCCACAAGCTCAGTTTTCATCCTAGCATAAGAACTGAATTATGGTCTTGTCCAGGGAAGGAATACCAGGAAAGCAAAGACTAGGAGATAAATAATCTTTACAATTAAGCTGTTTTTCTCAGCAGGCCTTTTAATTTTATTTTGCACTGACCAATAAAACTATTTAAGATAAACAGTCAGCATCATTCAAACTAAAGAAATGTCCTCTCTCAGTATTAGCTTAAATGTCTACTGATATTTAAACTGCATCTCACAGCAGTGAATGTCTGCAAGTACAAAAGTATCATTTTTAAATGCTACCTGACTTATACGTATTTTACCTACCAGATAAATTATTCTTTATATTGTTATTTATAACTTGTTCTATATATAAGCAGTTGAAGAGATTTTGTTTTGTAGTTGAGAGATCCTATATATGTGATTTTCTCACCATCAGTGTCACTTGAGAATTGTTAGCAAAGACATTTGCATATATGCATGCCACTTTCCATTTTAAATGGACTAGACATATTAAATCCACCTTCTCCTGCCAGAGGATGCCTTACCAGTTTAGAGATATTTGTTGAAATATCATGCATTCAAGGCACCAATGAGACCACTTAACTCAGTTTTGACATCTCTGTTTCAAAACAGGTGTTCAAATTGAAAGATTCAGAACAAATTGCATGATTCATTTAGGAATTATTTGATATTTTGCCTCAGAAACCAAGTTTAGTAAGTGAAACAAGCATAGATTGCCTAAATTCAATTATAAATATCTACTTAAGTTTCAACAGTAGAATACTCTCTGAATTGACAAACAAAGTCATAACAATATCTGATATTCATAAACTGAAGCCCGGCCACTGTGGATTGGAAATTACTGGAGAATATTCATAATTATTTTGTAACTCTAATTGAATTTCATGACTTGTTTATCTATGTAACAGAGTTGAACAACTGTTAAAAAATAAGTTTGACTTTATCATTTTTCATAACTTCAAAATAGTGAAATTTTGTTAATTTTTCATAACTGAAAGTTCAAAATAAAATGTTATTATAATAATAGAACAACCACATTTGTTCCAAAAATTTTGAAATATGTTTAGGACTTGTTTGAAAATTTACAAGCACTGAATTTTACTTATTGCAGTTTTGATGAATATATATCTTCTTACAAGAAAAAATAAAAAAACAAAAGCACTGTTCAAAAATTCCCAAGCAATTATAATCACAACCACCTAAAATGAAAACACACTGCACTTTCTGGTAAAGAGCATCTGAAAAAAAACATTCAGAAGCAAAGATTATGTTTTATTTCCTGCAAGCCAGGCAGAAACAAAACCAAAACATCAGCTCAGAAATTAGTTCCCTGGCTGAGCCATGCCACTGAACTCTACAGTGCTTATAATATGGAAGAGAATTTGCCATACACAGAAACATCTGAGCATACTCAAGCCTGCTTTACACCACTGTTACCTCATGGCTGCACTCCAGAGATAAAAGGCTTTGTATATCAGAGCATAACTGTAAGTCTATTTGACAAGCTTCTGAAGGATTTTACCTAAATGTGTTCAAAATCTATTAAAGTAGTCTGGCTTTATCCCACAGAATTGCACAGAATTCATGGAGAAAGAAAAGGAAGTGTTGATGAGAAGGAATTGTCTTGGATAATCTATATTTTAACAGCAAGAAGTAACTGTCTGCCTGGAGCTGTGCCTCCAGAGGATGAAAACATTGTTCCAGGATTATAGTCAGTCATTCCAGCTTCAGTCTAGCTAACCAAGTTGGAATAGCCATAAAGTTTTGAGAAAGACTCTTTAATGCAGGTTCTAGAAGTCCACCAAGCATTCCAGGCATTTTACCTGAAATTCTGTCTCATGCAATATCCCTTCAACATTATCTAATCTCTTCATTATAATTTTGTGCATCGCTGTGTATCAGAGATCTGCCCATATGTTATACATAGACAGGTCTGTAAAGCTTCAAGCAGAAATCAGTGTTAGCAGAAATATCCTACTCAATTTCTAATGTAGGTAGATACAACAAACCAGATCTCAGTATTGTCCGCCCCAAGTGTTCCAAAATTTCATTTCATGTCTCCAGGAGTGTTGATGTAAAACTACCATTGTATTCTTTCTTTTTTCCTCACCTTTGTCACTGAAATTCACATATTTTATATTTTCTTCATAATCAGAACAACTTTCAATATTGTTTTTTCTAAGTGAAAGGTGAGAATCAAGTTCAACTTGGAGGAGCTTAAAAAATCCCCAGAAGCAATCAAAACTTCAATCTTCCAAGAAGGACTGATCACCATGTTTGCAGTATCGTAACTACACACTGTTAAACGGATATTGCTCTCCACAGAACAGAGAGATTACATATTTTTCTAATACAAAGCAGAATAAAAATTTCAAAGCTTTAAATATTTATGTCTATCCTGCCCTTGAGGTCATTAAAGGAATATATTCAAATAAATTTTAAAAACATCAGCATTATGAGAGATGTTTCTTAAGATATTCTAATATTGTAAGTAACAACTTTGTAAACTAACAATTTTGTTCATTCGTGGTACATTAGGCTGCATTATCACCAGCAGATGATGTAATTCTTCCTTCTTCTCCAAATGCCTTGCACTGAGGTCATTGTAATTTCTTTAAACTATGACTTCATTCTGGTTTCCTTCCTTGGAAGACTGCATAGAGACTACCAATAATCCATGTGAAAAACACACCACAAAACAAACATTAACATTGTCCTACCAATCTTTCAAGAGTCAGATATGTGACATATGCTAAGATCCCAGCAATCTTAATGATATTTCCAAGTCTTTGCATATTCATATATATGAAAGATCACACAACAATCTTTAGCTCTATGCATTTCACTTTCTCTTTCTTAAAATACTAACTTCAGTACCATGCATGATCATGCATGGTTCCACACATGTAAAACATCTTGAGTCCATAGAGAGCACTTTTACACAGGAGAGGCTATTCAAACAGAAGATGCTCTGTCAACCATAGCTTCACTTTTTGGAACTTCAACGCACTTCTAAAAGTGCTGACAAAGGTATATGTAAATGCTATTTCTGCATCTTTTTGCCCAAACAAAATAGAACAGCCCACCAGTTCTATTTTAAAACTTCCTATTTTGAACTTACTGCCTAGCCCAGCCTAGATCTCTACTGCCTATGATAGCAAGGCTGCCACACCCCACACAATATGTTGCCAGTACTCCACTCTGACCTGTGCAGACAAAAACATGCTAATATAATTTCATACTATCCCGGTGGATTAGGCACAAATTTCTGTGGGTATGACTAAAGCTGAAGGGCTTTATAATGTAATAACAGAGAAATAACATAATGGCATATTATGCAGAAGCCATAGAATTCCATAAAGATTTTTTTAATGGTTGTCTTTTTTTTAAACTACAAAGTTTCAAATTCCCCTCTGTCTTTTATACAATCCAGAATCTGTGGAGACCAAACTCTTTTCAGTAGTACCCAGGGACAGGACAATGGTCACAAGTGGAAACACAAGTTTCTTCTGAACTTCTGTATACAGGAAAACTTGTATACTGGAAGGGCAACAGAGCACTGGAACAGGCTCTTTCTGCCCAGAAACTTTCTAAAATCTTCTTTGCCAAGATTCATAGCTCACCTGGACATGATCCTATTGAACCTGTTGTAACTGAATTTGCTTTAGCAAAGGTGTTGGACTAAATGATCTTCAGAGGTCCATTCCAAAGCCCTATCATTCTGTGACTCTGTTATTAGAAACTCTTAATGGCTTAGCTTGATAATTGCGTTACCATTTCTCAATTTTCTGATTTTACAGGCCTCATCTATCTCTGCCATTATTGTCACGCACCATTCCCACGCACCCACACTGCAGGCAGAGCAAGAAAGAAGTCCTAAGATAATCGATTACAATGGGAGCTCAAACTCTGCTTCTATTTGTAACTGTGTAGGAGAAGAATATAGCTCACTTTTAGTCCTTAGCCTTTAATTCCTGCAAATGTCACTGGTTTTCTTTAAAAACCTTAAGCAGAAAAAACTGTAAATTATCAAGACATTACTTACTATGAATGGCCCTCTGTACCTTTGGTGGGGCTTTTTGTTCCTGTGTTTGTGGAAGCCATTTGTAAGCTGCTCTGTGGGTTCAAGTTTGGGGTGTGCTCCCGTTGCTGGTTGCTTAGGAGTGTGAGGCAGGGATGCTGACTGCATGCCAGAGCTTCTAAAAGAGTTTGAAAGTTTTCAAGGAAACTATACACTGAACACAGGCCACAGCCATCATCTAATCCCAAGAAACAAATATACATATGTGTATTACATATATATATATGTGTACAAATGTGTGTGTGTACGTACTTTGCTTTTATTTTACCTTTAACTAAAAGTGCTGCTACCACTGCTGCAGAGGTACTATAAATGTCAAACATACAGATAATCATACGTATAAAATAATTTGTCACTAAGGGACAAATTGGTACAATGTGCTAAAATCCTTGCATCCATGCATAAAATCTCTTGTTTTTCACTGTTTTCTAAAGTAAGACATCAAAACTGATGGATTGCTATTTTCACCAGTCTTTAGATTCTCATGTCTTAGTGAGATTGGAACCTGACTGAAACTATTCTCTCTCAAATTGTTAAGGATTTGTCATAAAATATTTACAGGAAAATACAAAGTAAGACTCTAAGATTTGAGACAGCCTTTTGCTTATGTTCTCAAAAAGTCTGCTTCCAAAGTACCTGAATGCTGTGTTTTGCTTCGTAGCCTCCTGGCTGGCAATCAAGGAAGGCCACAGCTTAGCAGGCTAACTGTGGCCCTTATTACCATTTCTTTGCTCATCAGCATCTGATGCAAAGAAACCTGAACAGGTTTTCAGCCGATTTCTCAATTTAATCTACCAGTTACACAGACAATGTGACACCTTTTCACTTTAACAACACTGCCTGCCCCAGCTCCCCACACTTTGCTTAAAAAACACTTAAAATATAGGTATGGTGTGACAGTGTGCACAGTGGAACTTCAACCATGGTATGGTAATACATGGAATGAAGCAAGAATTATGGTTAAGTTAGTAAAAGGTACTATCAACTAATTGCTAGATGCTGTCACATGCATTATTTACTGTTGTATCACCACAGCATGAAAGGATTTGCTCAACTCTGCATTAACACTTGAAAATGACAGTTTACTTCTTTCCATCCTTTATGCACTTCTCATAAATGTTATTTTTAGATGGAATTGATATTTACATTGGGTTTGAGCACGTCATCCACTTCATTGGCAATTATTCAGACATAAAATCAAGATATTTAAATTGTAGTGGACTGTACTGAGAAAAAAGAAGTATTTCAAAATAAAACTATATTTTACAGTTGTAAGATAGATTTTTGGCCAATGTTCTCCTGCAAACTTTACAAAACCAAAAGGCCAATCTCTCCAATCTCTATACTTAGCATGAGAAAGTCTCTGGTCATAAGCCAAGACCCAGCACAGACTATGTCTGACCACAGTCTCACAAATTCATAAATCTGATCACACAAAACTTAGAACTGTTGATCCATTGTCAACCTGTGACCCTGTGAAAATACCTTAAGATGTAGTCTTGAGTTAGACTACATACTTATTTGCAGGTTCCTTACCTAATTTACTGCACTGAAATCAACATGGTCTTAGAAAATGGTGAATATTACCAGAAGTGCTATTATTTCTAAAATATAAAGATTCAAATCTGCTAATATACCTGATCACAAGCAGATTTCACATATTTTCCTCAAATTTTAAACAAACAAAGTTGAATATAAATAGAAAGAAAGTCCCTGTTGACATGATTTAACGTAATTCCCCTTACTGTCATATTGTTGTGGACAATGCTACGACAAAAATGGTGAAGTAACCTTAGGAGGTGTATTGCTGTTGATAAACATACAGAAGAATTTAAATAGCTTCTTAACTGAAAAGAGCTGAACTGGACAGCAATAATAGCCTGTTAAAATGTAATCTTTCCAAACCACTATCTTTCTAAAAAGAAGAAAACCGTACAGAGGCAAAATACTAAATGGAAGGTGCTTCTCAAAGCACTGCTTTGGTAAAAAAAAGTGGGTGTACAAGAACCCATTGACTCAGAAGGAAGTTCAAACCTTAAGGTCTTACTTGTTTTCAGTAATGAACTAGGTCTTCCTACTCAGGAAAACTGATGGAGACTCAACTCTAAGTATCAAAATAGCGGAGCTAATACTGAAATGCTTTCCAGCATAAAAGTTACTGAGTCAGTTTTTAATTGCCACATGTACACATTCTCACTTTCACTCTAGAATCAGTTTTCTCAAGCCCAGGAAAGGATTTGAAATAATATTAAAACTTTCCAGGACTAGATATAGAATTTTTAAATTGATTTTCAAAACCTTTACTTGAAGAAGGAAGATTTCTGTGTTTTATTATTTAGAGAACTTTTTGAAAAGTATGGAGGCTATAACTAAACTAAGACCAATATGCAAGTCTCTGGCCAACTGGTTCCTGAAATATATGTAAAGGACAACAGGTGTATATGAATAGATAAAATAAATTCTTCAGGGCTCATGGACACTTTTTACAGGGGAATTTTATGCTGACAGAAGACCTCTGCATTCTTTATCCATCTGACTTCAAAAACTTTAACATGGACAGCAAATGATGAGGGCTCAGAAAGATTTCTCTACTTTAAAGAGGTCATGATGTATGTAAAAGAAATATGAGGTATCTGAATGCTTTGCTTTGTAGTGCATAGGTGAGCAACATCAGCAACCTTGAAAAATACTTCACATCTGTGCATAATCTATTTATCCACACCATTATTTTTCCTCATGAATTTATCAGTTATGACTGGTTTTTAATTCAGCGCTTCAGGAGGTACCTGAAAAGTTGGCCACGGGGAATGAAGATTAGGCATCAGTGTAGTTAGATCCTTGAAAATAAAGGTTTTAATAGAGGTCTGGTAGCAGATTGATGGGATTCTCAGTTTCAAAATATCACATGTGACCTTTGATGTCTCATGGCATGTCTGAGAAATGTATTTCAGCACTGCATTATTTCAGATTAATCTTGTTCTTCATTATAAGATTACAGAATATAAGGACCTTCTGAAGACCCATCTTTGCAAATGAAAAACTAAAAAAAAAACCAAAAAAAAAAACCCCCGATAAATAAACGCTGTTGAAGTTACAGGAGAGTTCAAGATGAAATTCTGCATCCCCTGAGCAGCACCAGTGGCAGACTCTGTGGACATTGCTGTGGTAGCACAGGTAAAATTAAAATTGGATAAATCTTACATCTACTTAATTTCTCTGTGCTCAGATCGGTCTTTTTTAATTAGGTCTTAGTTTCATTTGTCTAGCCATGGAACTGAAAAAACAAACTCAAACTACACTGGACAAGTGAGAAGCCAAAGATAGTAATTGAAAAGTCTCAAAGTAATACCATTACAGATATTTGCAGAAATAGAATACAAAAATCCTCATCTAAAACCAAAGAAAAAAAGTTTAACTGTAATTTAAAGGCTTAAAATACTTTTCTGTGGCTTAAAAGCTTAAATGTAAATATTTACAGGTACAATTGGCATGCCAGATAGAAAGAGACTGCTGCAGTCTCTTTCTCTAGAAAGAGACAGTAAGCAAATACAAAATTTCTTACAAGTAGAAAGGAAGTAGAAACGAAACTACAACTTACTTCATGTAGTGGTACTAGTTTTATATTGTAAGTAGAGCATTTTCAGTAAGTTCACCTAGTGATCAAGATTACATCTTGCCATCTGGGCCCTGTCCTTTAAAGATACCTTTACAGATTAGAAACACACCTACACTAGTGTTTACTGTGAAACACCTACATTTATTGGCAAATCTTATGATACATATATTTGGATACAGGAGCCATTAAAGGATGTGGATATAAGTGATCATTTCTAAAACATGTTCAGGTGGAAGAAAAAACTTGTCTCAAAATTGAGACAGATAGATTAGGAATTAGGGAACTTCATTTCAGCTCTTGAATTAATGAATTTTGATCATCATCATTGGGATCTCTCCACAGATGAGGGATCATCATCACCTGGTCAGAGATGAAGGAAGTGTCAACTACTCCCCTGAGTAATGGAACAATAATTTATAATTTATAATAATGTAGAGATTGGGTTTCTAATGTGCAGTCATGGCATTTTTTTCCAAATTCTAGTGCTAAAGCTGCCATTCCCCTATATTTTGTTATTAAAGATGGCACATAATCTACTAGGAGTTTAAATCTGAAATAGCTCATTTAGACACTCATTAAACTCTTTCTAAAGGAAATTTTAAATTAGTCTTAAAAAATTCAAAAAGGAGTAAATTTTCTCTTTCAATAATCTGTTGAGATTTTTTCTCTTCTTACCTACTTTTACATTAACCTTCTCAAAAAAGCTGAAATCTTATTGTCAGTTTTATCCTTTCCCTCTGTAATTTTTATCCATTTTGCTAAAATATGTACAGATCAGTTTCAAGATAGCATTTTGCTCACCCCCAAATTTCTTCCCGTGTATTGGCTGCAAATGTCAGGTTCATAGCTTGCTATAAGTTATACTGCAAGCTCCAGTGCTACAAAACTGGTTGAGATTAGACAAAATAAGGCTACTGTTTAGCCAAAATTAGACTGCCCACCAGCTTCCTTGGGAGTAAATGATGCTGTTCAGTATACAATGCATACTGTTATGAAAAAAGAGCTAACTTTTCCAAAATTCTAACTCCTATGATTCTCCTGGTTGTATAGAAAGGTAAAGATTACTCTTGAATCACATGAATATTGTATTCTAATTAACAGACCGTGTGTGTGACAGTTTAAAATTGTAAAAGAATGGGAATAGAGTAAGAAACAGAAACAGCTTTTTAAAAACTTTTATCATGAAAATAGATCTTCTGTTTGCCACAGCTTTCACCCTTGTGTTCTCTTTCACAAAGGACCAATGTTATTTTAAGCTGTGAATATTACCTCTTTATTAGCACATAATGATTTGATTTTGGTACTAATGTCACTAGTCAAAAGACTGAATAAGAAGAAATCACAAATCTAATGAAGGAAGACATTAAAAAAAACCTAAACAAAACAATAGGAAACAAACATAGAAACAGAAAACAGAAAACCCACCATTCTCATTTTAAAAATAACAGTTATTACTACTCAGCTTTTAAAGAAAAATCTTTGCAACATCGTCTGTTTCATACTGCATTCCCTCATTTCTACATTAGTCATTCTTTGCAATTTTCAGGATCCACATGGGTAATCAAGCAAAGCCCCATTTCAGCTGATATTTTAAACAATTCTTAAGTCTTAGTCCATGAAATTTGTCAAATGTAGCATGCAACCTGTCACTGTCTTACTTAGCAAAAAATCACAAACACAAACCAGCTAATTTATCAAGCTTGTAATGCTTTCATAAACTATCTGTCTTTGCTCCAAACTATGTCATTCTGGAGAATTTCTCCTGTATGTTATCAACGTCAAGGTCTGAAAGAATGCTGAATTCATGGGATGCATGCTCTTTCCTACAGCATTTAACAGATAGGACATTCCAGATATCTGAATTGGTAAAAGGCATGGGGGAAAAGGAGCAGGAAAGGATATATTGCCAAATATCCACTCCCATCTGACTATCTAATAACTTGGTCTCAAAAATATCTTACCAGTCCCCAAGTTCTTTTCATCCCGCTTATTGTAAATCTATACATTATTTTGAAAACTATTATTTTTGTCTACAATCAAAGTGAAAAGAAAATAAAAGTAATTTTTCACATAGTTGGTAAAGTGTTACTTACAAAATCTTTAGTGTGCAAAGCCTATAGTGTTCCTGAGCTGTAAATTTAATAGTGTTTTCACTGCATAGCTGGACACAGATCTTGATGAAAGTTAAAAAGTGAATAGAAACAAAAAGGAAAGGAAAACACATGCATCAAAAAACCAGGATGTCACATCACCATGGGACTTGTTCCATATACTGCCCTAAATTAACTCCAGCATTTCCAATTTTGAATAAGGATCAGAGTTTGACAAGCCGTTGGTGACATTTAGAGCTTAAGAACTGCAGCGGAATACTCACATCGCACAGAACAGAGATCAGAGCTCTATAAGATGTGGGCAGTTAAGAGAAATTGTGAGTTTGCTGACAGCAGACTAGAATCCTTAAGATACACATTCTTGTTTAAATGTCTATTTGAGTTTGAGTTGCACTCTAACCTGACTGGGACAAATCCTCTGTCGTACCATAACCTTTAATACTGACTAGGAACTAAAGGCAATTGTGGAATGCAGCAACGTCTCTACAATAGCTCAGAGTTAAGGAAACTGCCTTTATAAATGAAAGTACTTTTCCTTTGCATCTGAAAGGCAAAAAAGTTTAATTTAAAATGCAGTCATCCCAGCCTAAAGGATTTTTTTTTTTTTTAGTTAGAGGGTCATTTATGACTGCTAAATTACCTTAGAGAAAGCAAAATTGTCACACCTTACCATTTCCAGTAAGCATTTTGCCGCACCATTTTTGATTAGCTACTGCTCTGAATGGGACAAGGTGGGTGTAATATGAGGAAAATTTAAGGAAATGTTGGATTGAGAAGGACTTTGGCATGATTAAATGAAATAACTGACAAAAAAAAATTTATAAAGATGAAAAAAGTGGGATTAGCCTGAAAAAGATATTGTTACTGTATAAATTATTAATAGTCCTATCTATATTGCTTTAAAGCACCTAACCTAACAAAAAAAAGTTGTTTTGGAAAATACTCACGTTCACCTATGTCCCCAGAACTTATCAATTCTTAGGTAAAATGTTTGCTTATGAAAAAAAAAATGGATCTTTTCTTGAATATTTTAAACATTTTTAAAGTATGTATTATACGTATTTAAGTATTGTATTATACATATACCCCAAGCCTATTCTGATTAATCCAATTGCTTGTGTGGGATATTAATTGCAGTGTGTAACATTTGTTGTAGTGTGTGCAGAGTGTTACAGAACTTATGTTGTATGCCAAATTGCACTCAGATCTTTGAAACAGTCATGCTTCCTCAGAGTTAGTATCCAATTCCTGAGTGAAAGACACTTTTACACTGGTATTTTGTGATTTTATTGTGCACATGGATGTTATAAATTATCTACCGAAAAGAAAAAAAATCCGTGTTCAATTTAACTTGTGCATCCATTTTTAACAAATGGCAAGCGTGCAGGTGTGTACAAGGACACGTGGAATCCCTGTCAAAATATTGCAACAAATAGTTAATTACAGGAGGTAAGAAAACACATTATGTATTATTACTTCTCTGTTACATTCTTAACTTTCTGACTCCTGCTTGTACTGGCTTGCCTCCCTTTTGCTGATAGAGATAACACGTTCTAGTAATTTGAAGTGCAACACAGAGTACACCTTAAATGCCTCAGAAGGCTAGGACACCTGAACTGTTTTTTCTACTATCAGCAGTCTAGTTGTGCTTCATATATTAGGAACTTTTAATCAAGTACTAAATTGAAAAGTCAAAGAGTAACATTAGTCAATCTATTTTATAGTCCCAGTTCAGTAGATTACACAGAAGATCCATTCAGACTTTTTCTCACAGTTTACTGCTAGCAGAAATCTGCAGAAATGGTTCTGATTTGAATCACTTATTTTGTCATCTTTCATTATCAGTCCTTTGATTTTATTTTATTTTCCTTAAAAAAATATTTTAGAACATTATAAAGTTCCTCACATCCATATATTTGTCTTTTATGAAAGCCACTTTACATACATAACTTACTGTAAGTGGAATATTTCCCACATAACTTGTTTCAGTTCATGCTCTTTACTATGATCTAATGTGAACCATCCATTCTTCAACCTGTGTCAATGATTAAACCAAGTCCTTTTTCTTGATATTTTTTTCCATAATGCTATGCTTCCTCCTGTCAGTTCTGTTACAGCTCTGAAAGGATATTTATACCAATTAGCAATTAGGCAAAGAAACAGAGAGGCTGCTGCACTGCTAGCCAAGACTCTCAATGGTACTTCACTTGGCCCCCAGGCATAATTTTACAGTGTTTCTCCCACCTATTGACACCTTTGAAATTTATTTTCTTGAATGATATTAATTACATTGTATGAGTTTTCTCACCATATGGGGCAATCTCACTTCTTGATGAAAAATGGCTATGTTAGCTATGTAATCAAAAGGAAGCTGTATGGATCCCAAGGGATAACGAAATTTTAGCATTTGATTTGACTGAACCATACGATCATCTCCAGAAGAGATATTTGTCATGGTGTGAAGCTGCTATTCCACATAAATCCAAAACATCATCAACAGCAATAGCCAGGCTTTTCAGAGAAGAGATTGCACACACCTAGCCTACTCATGGGAAAAAACTAGGGAACTACACTTTCATTCATATCAGGTGACAGCTAACTGGCTACTGAGTGTCTTAATAAGAAATGGCTCTCCATTCAGTAACACTGAACACAATAGCTGAAGTTGCTGCAATTTACTGTGCCCTGCAAAGCACTGGAAAAGCCTGATAATTATTTAAACTGCCTGTGACTTGGCTTTGCCAATCTTCTGTCGCCCTTTACTTCCTGCCAGAGTTACCTGACTTGCTGATGAAGAGAAAAACATACATATATCTTTCATACCTATTTCCACATTTAAAGGGATTTACCTTCTGGTGCTTCCTACCAAGTTTAGAATCTCTTAGACATGGTCTACACACCATGTTTTTATGAACTCTTATTGTCCTTGGAATTTCTTTCCCCCTGGTCTAAATAAATTCCTACCATGGCCAGTAATCTTAGCACATGCAAGCTCAGTCACACACTCAGCCTGTGGAATATGGTTTCTACCAGAGTAGAACGCAGTTACACAGCTATAACTGTCCATATCACTGTTAAAGCAGGCAAAAAACTATATCTGCTACTAGTGTAAGACAGACCTCAAGAAAATAAAAATGGTCTTCTCCTGAGGTTAAAAATTAATATAGCCATCAGCACAGATATCCATGTGTGTAAAGGGACTATTGAAGTGGTTAGTCTCCTGAAGACAACACCAAAACTGATTCCTTCTCTTCGGAGAGTGATCTTCTCAGACAGGGGAGAGGGGGAGAAAAGGGGAAAAATGGAGGAAGTCCTCCTGTACTTAATTTTAATATAAGTATTTTCTTAATAAAAGGAATTTGAAATATCAGGATTATCTTGACCAATAACTGCTTACACTGTTCAAGTCATAGCAAGTGGATTTGAAGAAGAATGCAACATTTCACTTTTGCCCAGAGCAACATAGTCTAAAGGCTAGGTTCTTCAGATAGACCTTTAAAAATAATGTTTTTGATAATATAATTTTAACAGGTTAAAACATGGCTTTAAATAAGCATGAGAACAGAATACTATTCAGAATTTAGACATAGCAATTTTTTTTAATTACTGGATCTGATTTGAGTCTTTAAACTGAGTGTGAGTTAAGAATCTTTCCCTTCTGAGGAACTAAGATAACAGGTAAAATGTACTCATGATTATAGCTCATGGCAAGTTAGTCCAAAAATTTCAGATACTTTTTTCCCCCATCAGAAAAAAAAAAAAAAAAAAAAAAAGTGCTTATTTGAAATTTAAACAGAGCAAGTTAAGACTTGAATAACTAGCCAGATTTGCATTCCTGTGACACTTACAAAGCAGCTCAGTGCCCTCTCCACCAGAGTGCAGCCACCCAAGATGCCACTGGGCAGCAGATTTAGAGTGGTTAATCACAAAGATGCCAGAAGTTATCTATATGTGCTAAATTGAGACAGCAGTATTCCTAGGATTACCATACACTGAAGAAATTAAAAGAGATACTTTCAGAAAACAATTCATGTATTTCAGAATGTGCATAAACCTGCATGCCTCTGATAGAATGGGGAACCTAAAAAAATACTTCCCCTGTCTGAGAATCAACAAAAATTAATGACCTTTCCATCACAGTTTCTTTCTAGAGCAACAAAAAAACATACCATAAGATTTTGCAATAGCAATTATAAGTGACAGCTTACAAATGAAGCATGGGGGAAAGAGTCAAACTCCTTGCTGCACACATCTTTCTCATCCCTCTGGCTACTCTGTAATGGGTGCTCTTTTTATACACTGTGAAACAAGAGAACCATCCTGGATGTGGAAAATCCTCAAAGAAACCCTCTCAATTAAACCAAAATTCTAAAATTTATATAAAATGTTTTGACAGAGAGACATTAGGTAACAACTGAAAATATGTTAGATAGGAACCTCTGACCAACCAATTTTTATGAAAAACATGTAAACACAGCAGTATTTGTTTACATTGTAAAATCTTATATACAAAATAATCTCTCATCTCCGTATAATCAAGGCTAGTCAATTATAGCAACCTTTTAATAAGAGTGAAAATCCACTTGGACAAAGAAAACCCATCACAAAATGACATTTAAAGTTTAAATTCACAACGCCCTTAGAAAGAACATGATACTAGTAATTACTTTTAGACAATTTTTTACTGTGAAATGAAGAAAAGGGTATCTGTGTAATGTTATATATCAAAGTGCATAAAAGAGCATCTGTTAATCAATTACTTAATTCTTTGTGAAACACATTTTCTCTCTAAAAATGCGCATACTCCTTGGGACTTAATCAATATTCAATATAAATATCTCTGAATTGCAATGAGAAGGCTGATAAGCAAGACAAAGTGGTCTCTTAAATTAGTTATTCATAATAAACAGAGGAGTAAATATAAAATTTTAACGATTTTTTAAAGACCCTTTACATGCCATCTTGATATGCCCTCTTGAATATCCACTATATTCAGAGTATCCAACTATGCTATTATCTAAGTTCTACCTATGTTTTCAACATTTAATTGATAAGAAATTAAAGTGTAGTGTAAATTTAAAGTGTAGTGTAAATTATGCATTTATAAATGCAGAGGCAAGCAGTACATTTTTATGTAAACTGAAAATACCCTTTCACTGAAGACTGGGAGTGGTAACACCCTTTTACTGACGTCAGTAAAAAGGGAGAGTTAAATCATTAACAGACGTTAAAAATTGATTTGGCTACTCCTGGCAGGTGAAGTAAGATATTTTATTATGAAAATGATAAATCTTTTGGCTCTTTCTTTCAATAAATTGATTTTATGAAATAAAGAGTGATCAGAGAATTGTATGAAGTATAAACAGTATATATTATAAATAATAATACATGGCCCTAGAGCAAATGCTCTTGTGATTGATCACAGCGGCCAAATCCCTTGAGTGGCTTACACCATATTCACATTGGGATAATCTATCGTATGGTCCATATGTTAACTAGATACTGCCTAGTGTGGAAAATTTATAAAGTTAAGGCTAATGAAAGCAGGGTTTTTTGCTGGATTTATTTCTCACTGCTGAGATGATGTAAACGGAGAGCAGCACATGGCATGTCTTCAAGGGAGCTAACCCTACCTAATTCAAAGATACCACTCCCAAAAAGCAAAGGATATCTCTGTTTTCACCTTCAGAGTGCAATCGGGAGAAATAAAATACAAGCCAGAAAACACAGTCTGCCTGCACATGCCAGTTTGTACTTACACCAGTACAGTTCCAAGAAGTGAACACTTCCATATTCCAGAGCACAAGGACACAGTGACTTTGCACCAGACAATATTGACTCAAATCCTCTCCAGCAAGGGAATGGTGTCAAGAAGTGTCACTCTTCTGGTGTCCCAAAAGGGTTTGCACAGCCCATATAATTCAAGCAATGGTGCAAAAACACAACACCAGAAGCCCATATGAAAATCTCAATAAAAAGCAAACTTACAAGACCCTCCCAGCTATCACAGCAGTTATTTCTATGCAAACCTGTTATGGGAGCAACTTGCTTCCAACTCCCTGGGCTGAGTCAGCACTTTGTTTTCACTTTTCAATAGTGAGTTTATGGATCCTGACTCTGCTGACATTTGTTTCAGAGAGGAAAAAGAAAACTGGTCCATAAAGTTCCCAAAAGCTGCAAAGCAAAACCAGGAATGCTTGTGAGAAAATTGAAAGCAGATTGCTGGGTGGATTCAGCTGCCAGGGATCCTGGAGCTGGTAGGCCCTGCTATTACCAGGTGTTACTGCAGAAATTACTCTAAACATAACTTGCTACTAGCTCACTAGTAGCTCACAGATAATTAAATCTGAGGAAGTAGGAAGAAAGTGCTGGCTTAGTATGCTAGTAAGCATACTAAGTGTGACCACGTTAACCTTCCATCATTAAAAAGACTGCATGTCATCAAATAAGAAGAAATTTCTCATTCAAGTGGTTCAAGACATCCAGACATACCTTATCCAGGAAGCATCACCGGTTCCCATACACAGAATAGTGAAACAAGCTACTCTCCCAGCTATGCTGCATTAATGGACAAATTGTGAATTTCACATGGAGAAAACAGTATTCTTTTCCTTTTCACATTTTAGCACATTACTATTTTCTTCTCTAATCTTTCAGTTGTGCTGGTGCCAAATATGTTATGAGGTAATGTTTGCTCCAGACAAGTCTTCAGCTCCAGTGATCTGTCAAAGGGAAAAGACAAACAGTGGTGCTGCTTCCACACCTGGTCGTTGAACAAATCTATGGTACTGTATCTTCTTAGCACCTTACAAATGAATTATCATTTGCTTGCATTGGAAAAGCAATGGAGGAGATCACATTGAAAAGCTTTCTATCCATATTTGTCAAGAGACCGACTTGAACGCAAACCTGAAGATATTAAAATAGCTCTTCCTTACCATTTTATCTAAGCCAAAGACATTCCTAATTAAGCTATCTTATGGCTGACTGAACGCTCCACAATAAATGGAAGGAACTTACATGTGGTCAATTGACAACACTATCCCTCTCTCACCCCTTCTAATGTTTGGCTGGATAGTGACTTTCCACCAATATCTGGCAGTCTTTAACCAGTACTCCTTCCTCTCACCAACTCCACTCACACAATAACATTGTACAAATAAGACTATTTTCTTTCTATTTCATATTTAGAATCACAGAATAGTCTGGATGGGAAGGGATCTCTAGAAGTCATCTAGTCCAGGGCCTCTGTGATGAGAAGGACATCTTCAACTAAACTAGGCTGCTCAAAGCCCCATACAACCTGGCTTTGAACACTCCAAGAGATGAGGCATCCACAACTTCTCTGGGCAACCTGTTCCATTGCCTCACCATCTTTGTTGTAGAAAATGTCTTCCTTGCATCTAGTCTGAATCTACCCTCTTACAGGTTAAAACCATTACCTCTTATCCTATCACAGCAGACACTACTAAAATGTCTGTCCCCATATTTCTTACAGGATCCTTTTAGAACACTGCTGTAACAACCCTATGGAGCCTTCTCTTTTCTAGGCTGAACACCTCCAGCTCTCTCAGTCTATCTTCATAGGAGAGGTGCTCCAGCACTCTGGCCATCTTCATGGACATCCCTTTAATCCGTAAATCTTGTAATGAGAGCCCCGGAGCTGGATGCATAATTCCAAGTGGGGTCTCACAATTGTAGAGTAGGAGGGGCAGAATCCCCTCCCTGGCCCTGCTGCCCACACTGCTTTGGATGCAGCCCAGGACGCGTTTTGGCTTTTTGAGAGGCTGGGTCATGTCCAGCCTCTCATCAACCTGCACCCCTAGTCCTTCACAGTAAGGTTGTTCTCAATCCCTTCATTCCCCAGATGGCATTTAGCTCACATGCAGATCAGGAGGGCCTTTCAGGTTGTTCAAAAGTAGCAATGAAGAGTATTCAGATCAAATTCAGAAAACTATAGTATTGCAAGAACTGTCCTGTCCACCATTATTTTAGCAGCCCTTTCCTCTTGGGAATATATGATATATGAAAATTAAATAACCTCAATACACCTCTTTATAGATTACGTCTGCAATGTTCCAAAGAAGAAAATATAAGAATAATTTTTACTGCCAGACTGATTAAAAGCACTGCTTACCAGTTTTCAAATAAATCTGTATTTCCTTAGTCTGTAAGCCCTCCATAAAAGTGACTGTTGACCACCATATTACTAAATAACATTAAAATGAGTATTTATGGAGTGCTCTACAACTTTGACACTTCAATATTATGATTTAGTTTAATGTATTAAAATGATCAATTTATTGCATACTTTCTACAATTCATTCTATATTTTCCCTGCTAGAGGCAGGGGAAAAAAACCAACTTATTACAGAAATATGCAGTTCTTTTTGATAAATAAACTTTGTTTTGCGTATCCTTCAGCATCAAGCTATTTTTCATAGACATAAAATCCATAAAAATTTGCACACCATATGTATATACTTTTATAGAGAAAAAATTCTTAAGTCTCACTCTGTCCTTATCAGAATTTTTAAATGCTCACACATATATAAATTTTATACATACATATATACACATATATATATTTATATGCACATTCCTTTAAAATGTGTTGTTAGGAGGGGCGTGCAGTTTGTCTTATTTATTTTACTTGAAAAAGGCCTCTGTGCTAAATTCTGAACCAGTAAGGTCACAGAACATGCAGCACATGCTGCTGAGGAGCTAGATGTACACACCATACCATACATGGTGATTTTGGCATGTTGGCTCAGTCAACTCTTACAAAAGCAAAGGCTTCTGGTAGTTTTCCCAGCTAACAGTCCAATAAATAGAAAACCTTTCTCTGAAAAATGAAAGTAAGCATGTTTAAGGAATTTAAAAAAATTGAAAAATGCAAATAATATATTCTTTTTGTCGTTAAAGTCACTTCAGGTCTAATCTAGCCTACTACTCTTCAAATTGCTCAGTACTTTTTAATTTCATACAGCACAGTACATAAAAACAGAACAGTGGTTGTGAAACACTAGAATCAAAGGTCTCAATCTCCTTGAATGAAGTGGTGATCTTACGGAGTACTGTTATCTCCTTGACTAGCTGATCTAAAGTGCCTCTATTCAGTGCAGGATGGTTCCCAAGATGTAACATGTGTAAACCTGCTTTTCTGCTTTCCCACCTACTTAAAATGGTATCACATACCTTACTGGGTCAAAATATGCATCTTTGGCTAATTGCCCGCATTCTGGAATGTGTACTTCACTAGTTTTATCTAATTTATCCCTTTGTGGTTAAATTTATCTCCTGCTGATACAGACATCATACAGAATTCCTTATATGATCACATACTTAATATCTGGGCAATCAACATGTGGTTTTTAGCCACATGCAATTTATAAGCACCTCTCTTGCAGTGCTACCAGCTAATTTCCATGAGCAGCAGCAGACCTTCACTAACATGAGGACTACTGTATAATTCAGCTTCCTGATAGGGTGAAAGAAAATCCCAGGATTTAGCAGGCTTCTAGTCCCAGTGCTGCTTCAAGACAGGGTACTTGAGGAGTCACGCACTCCCTTGCCTCTCAGCTCTGCTGACCAAAGTTTCTGGGATGTGTTTGTTGAACTCAGCTCTTAGTATGTAACCCTGAAATAGTGAAGCTGCCGCTATCATCTCCCAGTTTAAATAACTTTATTGTAAAGAAATCCCATCTCCTGTACCATACCAAAATATTGCACCCTCTGTAAGGAGTAAATAGAGTATTGCTTTTGAGCAACAATATGTAATAAAAAGTAAGTAATCTTGGGTCAATATATTGGTATCTTGCATAGCTGAGGTTTAAATTTCAACACAAGGCTCTCTGTGGCTGCAGATCTTTTGGGAAATATTCTATTGAGCAGATAAAGCAGAAGGTGAAATTAAAATAATAAAACCCATTTTGTTCCTAACTTTAAAGTCCCATTTTCATTAAATGTAACAAATGTCTACAAAAGCATGTTAGATTATGACTAATACTAATATAATTTTCACTTATTTTGCCTCAGATACATGAAAAGGACCAAAATCAGACACAAAACATCATCAAATCATAAGAATTTGTGTGTCATTTTTTGCGTCTTTGTTTTCTGTCCCTCTAGATTGTCTGTGTTTATTACTCACCTACATGCCATTCTACTGTATCTATTACTCTCCACTGTAATGTTTTCTCATCACTTTTTTCATGTAGAGGCATAAATCTATGTTTCTCTTGCTGGCTCACTGGTGACTTTGACCTACAAAGTGCTCCCCTTTTTTCTTCTGATCACAGGACTGCAGAAACAGACAAGCAATAACCTTCTAATTTTTAACTCTCTGGGACAGGACACTGTATCAAAAAAACAAAAGAAAGCAAACAGAAAAACCCCTTCTCTAAACTTCTGTGAACTTTTGCCATGATTTGGGGTAACAGTGGAGATAGCAAGAACAGGAAAAACTTCAGCAAAGAAAATTATGTCACTGTTGCAGAATTTGAGTTTTTGAATACTGTTGTATTAAAATACCACATCATTCATATCTGGATAAATCAATTACAAATATGGTTCCTCAGTGACGATTAATTTATTAACATGATTTCCAGTTGTCTTTATATATTTCTCATGTTCTAGATTCTAACATAATAAGAAAAGACTGAACAGTCCTTTAACAGGACTATGACAGTTACTGAAGAAGACAACAAAAATATTTTTTTCAAATAAAAATGCATTTACTGGTAACTTGCTTTGATTAGAAAACAAAAGATTAATGGAAGATTTAAAAAGGATTAATTTGCTGTTAGTACATTATCTGTCACACTTCTCTTTATTGAACAAAATACCGTTACAAAGAACACAGACCTAATTATCTAAACCACTTTAAAGAAGCTGCAAAAGACTAACAAAATTAATTATGGTATGAAAATTTATGATCACACTAATCAAGACAGGCAAGAGCCTATGGCAATGGATAATACAAAAGCTGAAAACAAGTTATTTACCAGAAGCAATTACATGATATACAGACAGATCCACTTAGGGATACTTTTGCTTGGTAGGGCTCTGAAAAAAGTGCTGGATAAAATCCCACAAGTGGCTCATTTCAGGTAAGAGACCAGTTTCAGAAAATCCATCACATGCTTACCACTCACACACAACCAAACACCCTGGAAATGACAGGCGTGTATCCTTTATACAAATTATCTAAAGGCACAAATTGGTGTACTCCATGAGGGAACACTGAATACATCATTCACAGCCCTACAACAAGGAATTTGTTAAATGGAACATGCCAGGTGATCTTAAGAAAAGGGCAAGGATAATGACCTAAAAATCTGGCAAGTGACTTCTGAATGAGGAAAATTACACACACAAGAACAAGGAAAGCTATTTGCACATGCAGCTCAACATCCTTCAAGCCATGGCAAACATCCAGAGCTTCAGAAAAATGTGGATAGGGGAACAAGGGGAGGGAGAAATAAATAAGGAGAGGATGTGAAGGATTCTTCCAAGATTCTATAGATATGTAACTTGTCATCCTGTTATTCAGAGTTAAGAAGGAACAAATTCCCCACTGGTTTTCTATAATTAATATCATTAAATCTTTGTATTAAACTTTGCTTTCAGCAAGACACACTTTGTAACTGTAGGAAAAAAAAAAAAATTTTGCTGGTAATCTTGAAGAGGCAGGAGGTGAAGAAGAGATAGAAGCATAAGAAAACAGACTGCAAACGTTATAGCAATTCTGTGAAAGTAAGAGACTGACATCATTAAACTAATCACTTTATCCTTCCTTCCTTCCTTCCTTCCTTCCTTCCTTCCTTCCTTGGTAGCCAAGAGAAGTCCAAGTCTAAAAGCTACATCAGAATAAATAAATGTTTAGTTAAAGGCCTGGAAAATAAAACCAAAAGGAAATACTTACCACAAACGATTAAGGGACATCATAAGAAGTTAAGTGTTTATCATATTAAGGATCCAGTTAATTGCTTCTGTCCATACTTGCCTCAAAACTCTTTTCCAAAGGGCAATATATTATTGCATATAACTATTCAAAACATTTCCAGTGAGATTTCTGTGCCTGTTCATGAATATTGCTAGAGGAATTCCTTAAGTGAAAATCCAGGACTATCCTCTATTCTGTTTTCATAACTTCCTCTGAACCATCCCTTTCCAGATTTTTTTCAATTTTCTCTTTCTTGGAAATTAAAGTATCTTTTTGAAAGTACTTTAGTCTGAAGATAACCTTCCTAAAACTCTGTTTTTTCAAACAATTGTATTAGGTAGTGGTATGGCAAAATTTGTGGTATAGACACCTTATTTAAGGAAACTGTTTCAAAGCAGCACCTACATAGTCTATTCAGGAAATGGCACAGAATTACTTTTTGTTTGCTTTCTTTGTTCTGCTTAAACACAAAAAATAATGCTGCTTTGTTTTCTTCATTCGTTTACCATTGGAGTTAAGAATAAAAAACATAGGCTACTTATGTTCATTTAATATTGTGATTTATGTAAACAAGATTTCTAAAGGGAGATCTATCCTCTTTGACCAAGTAATTAAAAACAGTACTCATATATTTAATTTTCATAACCCAAGATGTCAAACTACTTGTTGCTACTGAAGATAAACACAATCTCAAATACTACAGTTTGGATATTGTACTTAATTATTTGAAAACTGTTTCAGATTATTTCTGCCTTATTCTGTCTTTAAAAATTCATATTTCATTCTTTTCTAACTGAATTAATTTTATTTTTGCATCCAATAACCATCAGCTTTCAATGTCCTGCAATGATTTCCTATTTTCCAGATTGTGTTAAAAATATGAAAGGCATGTTTCTTCTGCTCAGCTATGAGAAGGTTAACAGAGAATTTCTACCTGTTGCTGACTGGAAAGGAACAGTTCCAAACATTCACTGTTTGAGGCTCCATAGATGTTCACTTTCTTTTATTAAAAAAAAAAAACAAACAAACAAAAAAAACCAAACCAAAAAAACCCCCAAAAACAAAAACACCACAAACCAAAACAACAACTAACCAACACAAAAAACAAAACCAACCAGACAAAAAAAAAAATTTGTCACAAGCACGTCTCTTGCTGCACTCCTCAGAGACATGACACCAGCTGAAGTGATTTGCAGCTGCAACCTAACCCCAGTAATTTCATTCTCTCACTACTTCTGTATGGGAGAATCCTTAGCTTTCTCAACATAATGATATGTGATTTCTAAGAAACAAGTCACACTGAAAGCAGGAGGGAAAGGCTCACCTCTTAAACAGTTACCAAAAAAAAAAATGTTCTAGTTAAATTCTTAGCTTTGAAAGAGTTTTTCAGATATCTATTGCTCACTCTTTCACAACTTTGAATACAGCATCAAGTGAAGAAGATGCTGTTAAACATGAACAACGACCAAATTAAAAATTCCACAATTTCAGAATCCACATATTTAGATTAAATACACACAAAAACATGCCTTCCCAATGACATGGGAAGTATATCCAGGTTGCCATGTGACCATATACCTCTTTTAGTCATTCTAGCACACATTGAAGATGATTTGAACCCTCTTAAATTCTGCAATTCAATGTAAGTAATTTGTCCTCAGAGGTACAAGTATACATTCCAGAGCTTTTAAGAAACTAGGATTCTTTGAATCCACAGGGTTCAGAACAAGTGGAAAAACTTCTATTAGGGTAAATTAAACTCCATGCTAACTTCATCTCATAGGACCATCCAAATTTTTCAAATCAGAGCAGTTTACATATACAGTCTTTCATCTTGACATTTTCAAATACTTAGAAAATGCAAACATAAGCAAAACCACTACAAAACAGCAAAATTAAGAACAACATGAAGTGTTTCTCATGTGCTTCTAGAAGTTCAAAAACAAACAAAAATTCTCCTGCTTTGCTAAAATAGGACATAGAAGAAAAAAATAATGGTTGTGAACATTATTTTGTCTTTAAGATATTTGACTTTCTGTGGTTTTTATGCAATCAAGAATCCATTCTCAATTCCAAGTTCATAACACATGGTACTATTCAGACAAACATTGCTACTGCAAGTATTGCAAAGGTACCAAACCCTCAGTTTGAAAAATTACATACAGTTATCAGGTTCAATATATCCCACTTCCAGTCTTGGTCACAGTAAAGTGCCTGTACTATACAGACAACCAGCTAGACACATACACAAATATGAAGAATTGTAGATGGAATTTTTCATGAAAACAGTGTCTCCAGATGAAAAGATATACTGTCAGTTCTTTGGTTTCTGCCTCTTGTATTTTAGCTAGGCTACAAAGATTTGACAAAAGTATTATGACATAGTATTTAAACAGTGGAAGTTTCTTCCTAATTTTTGTTCTAGAGATTGCTTTCCAGACCATGATTTTACCCAGCATTCCAGACAAATTTATCAGTAGCTGTAAACTTGGAAAAAGCTGAATATCATTACCAAAGCAGGGATAAAGATGGCAAGAGCACTGATAAAGATTTTGAAGGATGTCTTTATACAATGCAGGCTTTGGGGAGGAGACATATAATCTTGTTATTACAAGCAAGAAAAATGCTGCCAGCAGATGCTTAGTAGAATTTCAGAGCTGTCATGTGGAAAAATCTAACTTCAGTTATTTTAAACGTAATTTTCAGGTGTTAATCCTGTAATCTGAAAACACTCAGCTAGCAAAAATGCAGCTTGCAGAGATTCTGCCATTAAAGCCTGTGGTTTTCACAGTAGTTATTTAAATTGCAATTTCTTCGGAATAACTTCGTCAAGAACTAGATTGTGCTATGTACTTCCTAAAGACCATACAAATTTCTGCTTCAAAACTGTACAAAAAATACAAAAGACATGAGAAAATATAAAGTCTCATCTCTGCGTTACAACTAAAAAAGCCATATAAAGAATGCAAAATACAGTGTATATTAGAAGCATTAGAAATTCAAGGCCTCAGCTTGATCCTGTGGCAGGGTCTATGAACAAAATATCCCATTCTGTGAGTAGGTTCATGTGGGGACAGAAGAAAGGTTTTTGAGACAGAAGGTTTTTGAGAGGAAAAGGAAAATAAATAGGAGCTCTGTCATAATTGCTCAAAAAATTCAGATTCAATGCAAAAATTTAATTTATATCAACATGTTTGAGAACAGCACCATTAATTTCAGGAGAGAGGGAAATAAGGACAAGGAAAAAGGAAATTTTAGCATGTTAAGATTGACCAGGAAGACATGCTTCTTTGTTAGAGAGATTTGATTAGATAAATTGTTGCTACAGTTTAAAAAGAAAAGAGGTAAGAAGAAAATAAAATAAAAGACTCCTAACCCTCAAGAAATCTTAAAAATCTGAGGAAAAAATGAAAATTCAATCACCACTCACCCTCCACCAAAACATTATAAACAGCTTGCAGGTCTCACTAGCTAAATTAATTTGAGAATAGTCCATTTTGACCTGGTACAAAGTACAAAGCTGCACACAATTACAGAAGAAAAAATATATTTTAAGTATGATTAATTTGGTTGGCTTTGGTTTTGGGGTTTTGTTGTTGTTTGTTTTATTTTTTTGTTTGGTTGTTTTGGTTTTTTTTACTTTAAACATAATGAAAATGAAGGCTTCAAAAGGAATAAGAATAGTTTCTAAAATTCTAGTAAGGTTTTCCTAAGGAGAATTTTATTCTGTTAAGTAGATATTTCATTAAAAATGTTCAACTGTGACTTTAAAATAGTTTCCCAAAATTGCCTTTTAGCACCAGGTCTAATAATTTTCTGGATTTCATATGCACATATGCAGTTAGTACAGTCATCTTTCCCACTATCAACTCTGCAGTCAGTTTTATATTATCTCTCTGAAATATTAAGCACATCTCTTTTCATCTTGCTGTTCCTTGACTGACACAGATCAGGCAGTCAGGGGAAGTGCAAAAACTTCTTCCTGTCTGATGAATTCTGCTACATTTCTTCATTTGAACAGCAACCAAGCATTGTCTTCTTGGTTTTTTTTTTTTTTTCCTTATGTCTCTTTTCTAGCAGATAAAAACATTCTTCACTGCATGGCTGTTCAGTCATTAGTAGATTTCTCTGTTACTGCAGTAAGAAGTTAAAGTGAGCTTTGCAAATTATATCAGAAACTAATGGCACTTGAGTAACCCCTGTGCTCAGCTTCCTTGAACAAGCCATTCATCAAATAATAAATCCTTTCTACACTACAAACTCACTGTGATTTACCTAGAGCAGGTATGTTTAAAACTTGCCATTGAAGGTATGTTCTACAATCACTGTTTCAAGAAAATTGAATAAATAAATGGAATAAATAAAACAATGCAAAGATAAGACTATTTCCTGGTCTTTGACTCAAAACCCCAAACTAAATAGTTCTTGTTTCACTATGTTCATTTACTCTTGAAATGTAAATCACCTGTAAAAAAAAATAAAATCTTTCCTTCTTCATTTCCACTGTCCAACCCAACATAGTGTAGCCAAGCCCATAGAAATAGTAAAGAGATGGTCATCTCACCATCTTATTTCTTTGGGAGTTAGTGTAAGTCAGGATGAATGTGGCTACCCTCTATTTCATCTAAAAAAACACTGAGAGAAATCAAATCAAATCAAATCAAATCAAATCAAATCAAATCAAATCAAATCAAATCAAATCAAATCAAAGATGTAACCACATAGGACTAGTGTTTGGCTATTATATTACGTAGTAGGGTCATTCTTATACGTAAAGTCTTTCCTTCACGTCAACTCTTCACAGAATCCAAAAAAATTACAGTACAAGGAAAAACTGGTTTCTGCAGCCACCTGAGTTACACAGAGAATGGCATTATTATTGTAACAATGTCAAAATCCAAAAGCAGGTCTTTCTATTTAGTGCAATGCACATGCCCATTTAATCTGCAAGTCAAAACAAAACTAAATGAAAACAATTACTGGCAGTTTTGTATAAATCCATTCTTCCATTATTAAATACCCTATTATACATGGGGCCAGTTTAAAAAATATATATAGGTACAGATTAAAATTCTGGAAAAACTCAGTTGCAGATCCTTGGTAGCAGGATCAAACAACACTCCATAAGCCATATCTGGCTGGGACTGATGTAATATAGTCATTTTTTATGACATATAGACACATAGAACTATGAAAATCTGAAGCATGGATGCAAGAATAAGCTTTGTTTAATTGCTCTGATGGATGTTATTGGCCAAGATCAGACAGTCCTGCTAGATCACCCCCTCCTTTCCCGCACCAGCCTTGAACTGGTGTGTAAGCAGCACATATAATAGTGCTTTTGTCCACTCAGCAGAACATATTAAAAAACACAGGCTTTCTGTAGTTCAGCAGAACACATTGTTGTAATACAATTTCACCTATATATGTTCAGTTCAAGTGATGCAGCATCTTTTTTTCTCTCCTTTCTTTTCTTCTTCCACTTAAAGAAATATAACTGTGTCCAAACATACCAATGATATAGTCATCCCAGAATGTATTCTAGGATAACTTCTGCAGCTCCAATACATGTATTTCCAAAAGGCCTTGAATTGCCTCTTTGCTTTCCACCTCTCCCCCTCTTGGTAGCTTTCCTTGCACGTACATGTTTAACAATTATGCTGACTGCACATTTCTCTCAAAAGGCATAAAAAATATACCCTTAAGACTGAAAAGGGTGTAAAGAGTTTAATTAAATTTAATAGAGGCATGACTCAGATGCACATGGCATTATTCACCAAGTCTTATAAATGACATGTTACTTTGCCATTACATTGCATTGCTTACTGTAACAGAAACATCTTGCTTGCAGGTGGGACAGAACTGCAAATTCAGAATGCAAAGTGCCTTAAGATGTGCAATAGCAACATGTACCCATGCTGTACAGGAGCTGTTAGAGGAGGATTTAAAATACAGGACCAGATGCATACAGGGAATACTGTAAAATGGCAAAGTGGTGCAAAATTCAGCCAATTACTTGCTAGTCTATTCACCATAACTCATCCCAATAGAAGACTTTATCACATTTCATTATGTTCTAGATCACAGGCAGGCATATTTTATTGTGGTTTTCATTAAAAAAAAAAACCACAACAAAAACAAACAAACAAACAAAACAAACAAACAAAGAAACAAAAAACCAAAAACTCCCAAACAAACAAACAAAAGTAAGGACACTGAAGAGTAAAATTACTGAAGTGTGGAAGTGTGGATTACAGTGAAAAATGATTTTTTTTTTTTTTTTAAGTTAAGTGAAAGTATAATAAAAGTCTAAGGAAAACATTCCATTTCTAACCAAGACTTTCAAAAATCCTGAAAAAATAAAGGCCTATCTGATAGCCACACAGAATTCCTTAATCCTTGGGGAAAACTAGCAGCAGTAATTTACATCCTCTGACATTCCCATAAAGCTCTAGTAGTGTTCACTTCACGCACCCAATGTGCAAGAACAGAGATGCATTTAAATTTTAATATCTATTCTAAGAGAAGCAATTTACAGAGATATGAAACTGGAATGTGATACTAGCAATCTAATCCATATTATCAAAAATTATACCTCAAAAATTAGACTTTTTGAAGCATATATTCATCAAGCAATTCTGCCATCACTCATTAATGATCACAGAATATTTATTGTCTGTACTTAATTGTATGGTAGCATTATCAACCCAATCACTGCAGGAAATATTCATGAAAAGGGAAGTATTTTTAAGCCTGTGAAATCTGACATTCATAATTATATGAGGAAAGAGATAAAATTTCAAATCAGATAGATGCTACAGAAATATAGTTTTTCTTTTCCCTTCATCCTGAAGAGGGGTTTATTGGGGTCAAGAAGAACTACTAATATTTTCAGAGATCTTGTCAGAAACTGTACAATCAGACCAGTGCTAAAATATTCCCATTCTCTCTCTTTATCTCTGAATCAGCTGTAGCTCTTTTTTAATCTGCAGTAAGAATGCACAAACCCTTGATTCACCCTACCTTTTGTACATGCCCATTACCGTGAAAATATGACTGCTGTAGGACCCATATGTAATAGCATTTTGTGAATAACCTGACTTTGGTGCAACAGGAGAAGAGGAAGTATCGCTTCTTTCCCTGCACATATTCACATATGGCCTGTGAAAATGTGTGAAAATGCTGAGGGCTTAAATCTCTAGTGAGCTGCAGGCTATGAATGCTCAGAGATCTCTAACTTAAGCAAGCTTATTCCCACTTTCATAATTCCAGCAATTGACATCTCCAGTGCAAGTCCTTTCTCTTGCTAAATATTTAACCCTTCTTCACAAAGGGGACTTAAGGTTTTCATAATAGAAAGGTCATAAGAACTGTCTTAAATTTTGTCCCATACACCTGAATTCTCAGAAATGGCAATACAGTTTTTCATTAATCCTTCCTAAAAACAGTCAGTTGAAGCCAGGTGTACTTACCACAGGTTGAAGTTAGCCCACCATGGTAAAAAGCTAGCCCAAAGTGGTTTCTTAAAGTAAAGAACAGGTCTGCAGGAAAAGACTGGGCACAGTCAGAGCTGGTAGACACAAAACTGACTATTAGCCAGTTTCCCTTGCACTAGAGAAGGCAAATGTTATTCTGGTCTGCATTAATCAAATGACTGCCAGTAGTCTGAGGGAAAGGATCCTTCCCATCAAATCAGCACTGATGAGGCCATGCCTGGAGACTTGTGTCCAGCTCCAGACTCTCCAGCACACGAGAGAGATGGACATACAAGAGGAGTCCAACAAACGGCCACAGCGATGGTGGGGGAACTGGACTGACAGGCTGAGAGGGCCTGGAGAAAGGCAGGCTAGGGGAGATCCTATTAATGGATATAAATACCTGAAGGGAGGGTGCAAAGAAGACACAATCAGGCTCTTTTCAGTGGTGCCCAGCAACAGAATATGAGGAATGTTTGCAGACTGCAACACGGGACGTTCACTCTGGCCATTAGGACACTCTGAGGGTGAGCCCTGGAATAGATTTCCCAGAGAGGTGACTTTCAAAATCTGCCTGGATATGATCCTGGGCAGCTGGCTCTATAGAACCCTGCTTGAGTGGGGGGATTGGACAGGACGATGTCTAGAGGTCTCTGCAAACCTTATTCAGACTATGATTCTGTGATTCTAATTGGAAGGGAAGGGTGAAGCAACAGGAAGTTCAATATGTCAGATGATGACGCAAAAAAAGATATACCTCAGTGTAATTTTTTGCCTTGAGTTGACAATATAACTCAAGAATCCATTTGATCTACTACAAATTTTAAAAAAAATCTCTAGTCATTAAAGTAACAGAAGTTTACTTAAACCTTCCACAAGAAGATGAAACTACTTTTGAGTTTGCTCAAATTTAATATTGCCAGCCATAATTAGGTTTATCAATATAATTTTGATCACAATGCTTCCAAGATTTATTAAAAAACACACTACAAAATTGCTTTGATGGGTACAAAACTGCTTTCAAGATGGCTGTACATGAAGCAAGTAGGGCATCGTGATGTTTTATCGTGATTTTTAGTGATTTTTGGCTGACTAATTGACCAATATAAATACAGTACTTGTATCCTAATATTTTGTCCTCATTTCAGGTTTTTCCTGCAGTCTTGTCTGAAATTGCTCCTGATTAAAGTATTTAGATTCTCTTATTATAATAAGAGTTTTTCAAACCTCACCATATTATAGTAAGAGGATCTAAATTCTTTAATCAGGAGTAATTTCAGAGGAGTGTAGGGAGTGTGTTTTTATTTTCAGTATCTTTGACTGGCTTTATTTTCAAATTTGCCCAGTAGAAGAGGAAGTTATAGTCTTCTCTGGACAATGGAACAAAACTCAGTGGATTTTCACATGGTAAGTATTTTTCTGGGGGAGGATAAAGGTAACTGCTTAATATTATTAAGCATTTGTCATTACATGTAACTGTTTTAAAAAGATGCTCTCTTCTCTATATGACTATTTCCTGACACACGAAACACCACCACTTTACTTCCTTCCACCCTGTAACATGTAACATGTATTGTGGACACAACAAAGGTACACTGTAGCAAGCATAATAATTTAAATACAAAATAGAACAGCATATAGCAAATGTGTAGAAAATCTGCTTACCAATGGCCTACATTTGCTTACACTCCTTCCAGACCTAAACCTGCCCATATCCAATCAGCCACAGAACACATGTGCACATGCATTTATCCACAAAGCTCATACATGAAATTTTAGGCAGAGTAAAAACTGCAGCTGCTACAATAACTATTATGTGCAATTCAATTTTAGATGCTGGTTTATGTTCTTTTGTTGAGGTATCTGCTATAATCACAACCACAAATATGAAAAAATAAATCCCTGTGAGAAGAACCATCCTAATAAAAAACCAGTATATTCATTTATAGACCCAAACAAGAAAAAAATTATGAAAGAAAGAAAAGTTCTATCCATTAAAATTAAGAGGAAATTGAAATTACACAGAAACAGTGAACTGAGAATGCAGTAGGAGCACATGTCAACCTAAGCAAATTTGTACTTAATTCCAAAATAGAGCTCGGAAAGAGTTCAGACCTACATTTATTAATAGATGATATTTATCATTACTGAAAAGACACAATTTGATCTAGTTTAAAAATAACAATAACTATTTAAAATAATAATTAAAATAGTAATAACAACAATGCATGATTTGTAGACCCAGTTTATTTCTCCTTAAAAATAATTTTAAAAAAACAACTAAAGAAAGAAAGAAAAGTATTGAAAGGATTTAGCATGCTCTTTTGTCCTCTACCTGTAAATGTTCAGAGTCAGGCTGCATGGGGCTTTCAGCAGCCTTGCCTGGTGGAAGGTGTCCCTGCCCATGTCAGGGAATTTGGAACCAGATTATACTTAGGTGTCTTTCAATCCAAACCATGCTATGATAATATAGAATGGTATAGAAATATCATCCAAATCATAAATATATGGTCATACTTAGTAAATGAGAAGAATAATTTCTCACCTTAATTTAATCAGAATTTTAAATTAATACATGCAGCATTACACAATTGCAGTTTGTTTTTATATAGAGACACACACACACACACACACACACACATGTGTGTATATATATACACCTTTTTTGTAATCCAGGCACACAGCTGTCTAACCTGTGACTGCTCAGTGAAGCATAATTTTAATCCCCCCTTACTCCACTATCTTGCATTACAAATGCAAGAAAAACAACAGGAGGTTTCCCAAGCTGATTATGTTCTTGACCCTAGGAAATGCTGTCCATGAGGACAACTGATTTTACTCGCACTATCTGCGTGTAAATTTGAGAACAGAGGCAGGAGGCAGTGCCAAAATGCTATTTCAAGAGTAACACTATCTCAGTAAGTGTAAAACGAAATTGTTGTAACTAAGTATCCAACATATAAGCCAGGGGAAACTAAACTACCTGTCTCAGCTCCCAAGACATTGCACTACATCTCTATCACTCCACAATTTTCAAATGTAAACCTGAATAGTCTGTATTTGCTTGTAAAAAGAAATAAGGAGATATTTCAGTTCCTCACAAAGCAGAACGGCTTGCAAGAAAGAGGGAAAGCAGGTGCTCAGGGCCAGGATAAACTGGGAGACAGCAGAGTGCCAAGGGAGATCAGCTCGATCTCAGTCCTGGGAAGAGAACTGGAGGCAGGATTAAAGGAAGTGGCAGATGAGTTTTCCATTGCAGGATCACAGCCATTACAACTCTAGTGGCCTATATCAGAAAAGACAGCAGATGTCATTAGAGGCTGGTCTCTGCGGGCCAGTCTGGGCATCCTGAGGATACCAGTGCTACCAAAGCAACCTGCAAGCTTTTTCAACAACTTTTCCAGTGACATAGTTCTGATCCAGTCCTGGCCACATGCCTACAGGTGCAGGCTGGCATCACGCTTCATCCCTCATGGCACTCCACAGTGCTTTTGAACAGATTCCTTGCATGGAGCCCAAAGTAGTGCAATAACAGAAGGCAAAGCAAGCTAACAGAAAAGTTTCTCTATCAAAACTAAAAACTTTACTCAGATCACGAGGCTAATTTGCCCGTGGATGTACAGTTACTGCAGAGGTTCAAGAGAGGATAAAACACATTTCATGAGCACAAAAGGAGACCAAAAATTCAAATAAAGATAATGATGTGTCTAAGTTTATTTCAAGTGACCCTGTATCTTTGGGGGTTTTTTTGTTGTTTTTTTTTTTTTTTTTTTTTTTTTAATTAAGGTGTTGTTTATTGTTTTCTTGAGAGATTTAAGATATTGCCCTAAACACAAAAATATCATCATTACTGAAATGTGCTTTAAAATGTGTTTAAAATTCATCTTTGAAATTTAAGAACAAAATAAAATGGGAACAGTTTTAGAGAGCCATGTTTACACTTATTTTTTCCTTAAGGCACAAACAAAGGTGAAAGTGAGTTCATACATTGTCTCCAGAGTGGTAACTGGTGCACCCTCAGTGAGTTTGTATTGTTATTATTATTATTATTATTATTATCATTACTTTGTTTTGTTTTGCAGGAGTCTGAAATGAAAGCTGGGCAATGGCAAATTGATGAATAAGCAAAACAAACTACCTGCAAAGCACGTTAGAGGATGTAAATTACACCCAAGGGAAACGCACTGACACGGCCCCGGCTCAGGTCTCGACTTTCGGAAATAAACACCCATGTGAGAAACGCAGGCGGGGACTCTCTAAGTTCCTCTGTATCTTGGAGAGTATTTCCCCGCAATGAAGCAGGCTGAGAACCTCACTCCCGACACTCGGAAAAGCCCGGCAACATCGCAACTTTTACAACGACCCTTCCATCCGCCCTTCCACGGAGCTGGCGGGACGCGCCAGGCTCACGGAGACGCGCGCTCGGCGAGCCCAGCAGCGGGCAGAGTCCCCCGGCTGGGGCAGCCGCGGCAGCTACCTGCCGCCGAGGGGGAGCCGACCGCAGCGCTGCCCCGGCCCGGCGGCGCCGCGGCAGCCGCAGGTGCGGACCTCTCTCCGCCCCAGCGCGGCGGGGGAGCCGCGTCCCGGAGAGGCGGGCGGGCGACCCGCCAGCGCCCTTACCTGTGCGACGGCGAGGAGCCCCAGGGCGAGGGCAAGCGGGGAGGCGAGAGTGGCCCGGCGCTGCCCCGCGGCCATCCTGCTCCCGCGGCGCTCCGGCTGCCTCGGGCCGCCCCTGCGCGCCTCTGCGAGCGGCGCGGGGTGCGCGGCGCCTCCGGGCCCCGCAGGGCAGGGAGGTGCGCGGGGCGCGGCCCCCCGCTGCCGGACGGCGGGGAGGGAAGCGGGGAGCCGCCCACGACGGCCCGCCCCCGCCCCCGAGGGTCCTCCGGGCAGGGGTGCGGACGGAGGGCGGACGGTGCACACGGGGGCTCGGGAAGCGGTGGGCGGCCTTGGGGACGGGGCTCTCCGGAGAGGACGGAACGCACGGGCGGCCACAGGAGGTGCAAGCAGCGGTGGGGAACTCTGAGAGAGAGGGCGAGGGCGAGGATTCGATGTTTGGGAAGGGATGGGCGTGTGGGCAAGAACGGGGCACGCAGGCAGGCACAGAGCGCGCAGGCTGGAATGGACGTTCCAGGCTGAGGCAGGTGGGGCTGGCGCACACAAGCAGGCATGGGACATGCAGGCATGGGACATGCAGACAGGGGTGGCGTACGCAGGCGGGTACGGGGCCATGCAGGCCTGGATGGTTAAAGCAGGAGCAGCGTATATTGGCAAGGGTGGGACACTGTGGCAAGCACAAGGCAGGCAGGCATAGCCAGTCATTCAGGTGCAGGGTGTGCAGATCCAGGGACGGGCCCCCACCTGCCGTGGTATGCTTTCTTTGACATGATTGCCTACTAAGCCTGAGAGAATTTCCAGGATACTAAGCTGAAATGCTGTAGTGCTGACTCCTGCTGCCCACATCTGCCTGGAGGTAAAGGCTGCAGGTGCTTAGCCAGGGGAGCAAAGCCCCTTCATATGGCTAGCTCTCTCAGCTACCTTCAAGCCCTTAACTTAAAGTTCTTGGCTAGTACCTGCAACTTCATCATCTCCATCATTTGACACAACAGTCAAAATGCAAGCTGGGACAAACAAGAATCTGACTAAAATTGTGTTGGCTGCTTGGGAAAAGTTTGTGGCAGCTCTTATAAGTCTCTTGCAAAACCACAAGTTATTGTGCATGTTAATAACCACTGTCACTGTGCATGTCCCTAAAGTCACCACCATAAGCCTATCTGAATGCTCCCACAGCATTCTCGCCACAGGTATTGAGATATTTGGATAATGCCTGGAAAATGTGCACCTCACTGACTAGCCAAATAAATCACATGGGAAGCAGCATGTGCAAGGACTAAAAACTGCCACATTTCACTCCATCTTTTATGCATTATGTCAGACATTGTTGACAAAGACATTGCCCTGTGCAGAGAACGCATGATGAGTTTGTGGCTCAGATCGGCATGAGAAATCATAATAGCTCTTTCACACCGAGATTTATAACCTCTTTCATTTGATAATTCTTTAAAACCTATTAATCATACAACAAACAAACTCCATGGTTAAGATTTCAGAAATGCTCTTTCAAGTACAGCTACGTGAAACATAGTTAAATTGAAAAGTGCTTGATTATATAAGTACACCAGGAATACTCCATGAGTATGTATGACTTCTGATGAACTTCTAGAATTTTGGTTTTCTTTTTACAGACATATGGTTAGAAAAATACATAAACATTGTGCATAAACATTCTTGGTTTTAGCAGCATGTAATTATAGAGGTTAAGACTTCTGTAAGTATAGTGTGGTCTAAAGTATGTCATAAACACCACATGATCTGAGCAACAAAATTTGGCTGAACAAAACATTGTTTTCATGTTTTTGTCATGAAAACATTTTCATTAATTGGTCAGGAATGAGATGTTTCCAAGTTTCATATTGCAAGTTATGCTTATATTTCAAGAATCAGAAGGACATTTCCTGGCATTTACAACTGTCTGAAGGGCCTGACAGTTCAAGGCAAAACCAAGCTATATGTTAATGGTCAAGAAATGTTTTATCGACAATTGTTACTACTTACATTATGAACTATCTGTTGTTTGCATATAAAAAGCAAGACTTCTCTATTCTCACACCAAATTTATAGCAACAATGTTGGAACTGTACCATTGTTGTCTAATAGCTCTGTAACAGTTGTATGTACAAGAGCAGAGTTGTAAATTAATAGGTAGTGAGGGAAGGAGAGAGAGTTTTCTGAAAGTACCTTCCTGCTCAAATGGACTTGAAGGAATTTAATAAATCTATGTTTAAACAGAAAAAAAAAATAACAGCACTTACAAAAGTAAGTACGGTTACTCTTCTGTGAGATTCACAACAATATTGCTAAGTGCAATATAGCAAGTCCATACTATCATCAGCTCAGGGCTCTGAGAAGACTTAGGAAAATTAAGATCTATTAAGAACTAAGCAAATATCAAGGGTTCATGTGTAGGGAGAGAATTGCTCTCCTTGTTCAGAAAAACAAAACAACAGTTTAACAACTTTGAAGACACTTTCAGTATTAGCCAGAAGATTACATGCTTAGCAAGAATAAGTTTTTCTTCATGTTTAGAATGCAGGCAGGCTACATCTGTAGAAAATTTAACTTTTTTCCTCCCAGCAGCATTGCCTTAGTATGACATACAAAATAAGATTGTTCTGTGTCTCTTTCTCTTTTCTATATAAACAGGTTGTTTCCTGCTGAAATGGAAATGCATTTTTAAATACAGACTTGCAGCACTAAATTCAGGTAGAGCCTCTGACCTCATGATAAGTTAATGTTCAATTTAGCACTTTGGGCTTTAGGCATTTTCCTCCATTGCTCTCAGAATTACACAACATATTTGGCCAAAATTCACCTCTACAACAGTGATGTGCCGTTGTTCTCCATACTGTACAAAATTAATTCCAGGGGTTCGAGTTTTGCTTCAGCTCGGAAACTACAAAGGCAATGACAATTCCATTTAGATATTCAGTTCCCACTTACATGCTTTTGTAACTAGAGCTTGCATCAGTGAGGTAGTGTTGTAAGTACACAATCCTTTCCCAGATGTAGAAAGTTGTGATAATTTGATCGTGCTTAGATGGCTGAGAGATTATGAATGTGGGAGCCTTCAGGTGTCTCACAGGGTAGGTAGGCTCTTCATTCGTGTATGTCAGCCATTGCTCAGTGTACGTAGTGAAGGGCCCAAAGTTTTTTTCAAGAAATATAGAAAATGTGAGTACAAGTTTTCCTTTCTTATCCTCTCCTGCTTGCAAATGACACAATGATTTTCAGCTTGTTTATTTTTATTTTTTGTGTTTTATTTTATTCCACAGAAAGATTTAGCATAGGTAGAGATTCCTTTTCTTCTGTATTTTAACTATATACTATTCAAAAGAAGTAGTAAGTAGCAAGCCCATTTTTTTTAATAATTAATATCTGGCATGAATTGAACCCTTAAAATTAAATAAATAATAACCACTGGAAAAAGCAGTTTATGCAGAAAAAAGCAATGTTTGAAGAATCAAATGTGTTAGTGAGCAAAAAAATCCCATTTTTGAAAAGCTAATAAATTTCCTTTGAACAAGCAGTTTTAATAGTGTATTCCATCCCAGACAGTGAAGTTGAAGGAGATTCACTCTCTAGAAATGTACTTTACTATAAATGACTAAAACAGTGAAGCAAACAGAAAAAGTACAATCCCATGCGTGTGCTCCCCTCCCCTGTCCTTTGCCACTTTCTGTTTCCTCAGACAAACAAAGCATTTTGTTGGCTATTGTGTATGCATTAATCACATTTCACCTGTTGGCAACTGAGCAGGCAATCACCTTTTAACTATAGCTGCATTTATTGTGATCTGTCTTTCAAGACACTGAGCCAGAAACAGCTGGTCATTCCATAAAATGATGTTTCAAGGTCTTCAGAATCCATTTCAGTGTGACAAAATATAGTGAATTAGTAAAACAAAAAAAAAAAATCCAAAGAATCAGCATAGTAGAAGGAAAAAAGATAAAATTAACAATATGCATATTTAAACATTAAAATTACTTTGTGGATAAAAACAACATCATACCTGTACAGAAGTAGAAACATATAGATGGGTTTATCTTTCTGCATTGAAAGTTCACCAGAAGCAGTTCAGAGATAGAAAAGCCACACTGAAACAAACTAATTGGATGAAGTGTTTAAGTGCTTAGAACGCTTAATCCTTTGATTTAGGTTTGTTCAAAACTCAGTGTGTGACAGCATTATTTTTTTTCTCTTTTTATAAGAAAATGTATCACAAATTGTTAAAAACTTAAGCAATACAAGGCAATTTCAGAATTTTTGTGGGGGAGGGGTGTGTGTTTTGAATACTTGCTTGTTTCATGGAAGAAAACCTGTTCTTTATATAAGAGCTCCCAGCAGAGACTGCATCTAAAACACTTAACATTCCAAAGTATAATAACACATATAAACTCTGATGGGTGAGGCTTTCTGGGTGAGGCTTAACTAGCCATACAAGACCTAGGATTAACCACGATAAAAAGTTCCTGAAATTGTCATAGAGTATTTAAAGACCTTCTCAAAGAACTTACCATGTACTGTTCCCCAAGGATATGCAATAGATAGTTAAAATACAGAGACATAATATTTGTGGAACAGAAACACTGATACAGAAATTATTTCTGTTTCCCTTAACACCTCATATCTAGCTCAGAAATCTCTATACTGAATCTGTCATCCTTAGTGACTTCTCAAGTGCTAGAGGAAGAGCCAGGAGATAGCAAAACTCTGTCACCTCCTTCCACTTCCATGAGTCTTTTCAATAAATTTAATTATGCAGAAAAGGGGATGGGAGCAGAACACAGCCATCAGCATTTGCATATGCACTGTCAGGAGCAGCAGAAACAGATATTCACCTTCTTGCCCACCTATAAATGACACTTGTGATGCAGACTTCAGTATTTTAGCACAGTACTTATCCTCTACAGTACTTTGTCCACACAGGAGCTATTAGGTAGTTATGCATTCCATTCCCACAAGCCATTTTCAATTGCAGTAGAATGGCACTTTCTGACATGGCTGAAGTATTTGTTTGCACATTTTGGGGATTTTTCCCCTTGGCATTAAGATGTCATACTATCACAGAACCAAGGCTTTTTAAATTGTTCATACATTTGTGTACTCAAGCATACCTGAAAAACTCTTTCCTAAGGTCTGGTAGTTATTCCAAAACAAATAATGGCATTTTCTACATTCTGTCGTACTGTTTTAGCAATACAGGTTTTGGAGTTTATTAAAAAGAACTGCATCCAGCTCTAGCGCCCCCAGTGTAGGAAGGACTTGGACCTGTTGGAGTGAGTCCAGGGGAGGTCATGAAGATGATCAGAGACTGGAGCACCTCTCCTATGAAGACAGGCTGAAAGAGCTGGGGTTGTTCAGCCTGGAGGGGAGAAGGCTCCACAGAGACCTTACAGCAGCCTTCCTGCACCTAAAGGGGGTCTTCAAGAGGGCTGGAGAGGGACTTTTGAGAGGGCGATGTGTTGAAAGAACAAGGGATAATAGTAGATTTAGATTATACATTAGGAAGAAACTCTTTACTGTGAGGGTGACGAGATACTGGAACAGGCTGTCTAGAGAAGCTGTGAAAAACCCATCCCTGAAAATATCCAAGGCCAGGTTGAATAGAGCTTTGAGTGACTTGGTCTAGAGGAAAATCCAGACTTTTGTGATATACAATCTAACAGACAGATTTATAATAATACACAGTGAAAACGCATGAAGTAAATTCAAACCCTTTGAATTTCAGAGGCTTGATAAATAAAGAAAATACTCCATAAGAAACTTTGTACAACTGTTTAATTAGCACTGTTCATATACTAGTAAATTTCCATCTGATTATGTCTCCAAAGCACTACATTACTACTATTTTAGTACAGTGTCAATTGTTTTACTTGAATTCAAACCTAAGCCCTATCTCCTGCATCACTTCATAGACTTAACTCTCCACATCAAAAATAATCCTGAGATAAGTAATTAATTTTGTGCCTTTGTACAAGGCACCAAACATGCCATAGTTAATAATACACTGGAAACCTGTCACTGATTCTGTGAAGAACAAGCTCTGAACCAGGCATCTGGTCAAAAGTTTAGCCACAAAGCAAATCTAGCTCCCTTTCTAATAACCTGTACTCCTCTACCTTATGTTTTGTTATGAGTAAGTAATTGAAATATGAATTATTTAAAAAACCACATTGTTAAAAACTCGCCTTCCTTTACTTTTAGGAAAACCATTTCTTCAGGGTTGCATTCTTCCCTAGGTTCTTTCCACTTAGGAAGAGTGAGCAAATATCAGCCAGAGACTAGTGGAACATACTGTTGCTGCTGTTACATCAGCTTCTGTACAACACTGACATAAATGGGGAGATAAAAGCCAGAAACTGGTGGAACTTAATAGAAATGTGTTTCAGATGGGAAACAAATAAGGAAAATGACAAAGGTTAACAGGCTAATCCTATGGTCCTTGAAGTCTATTGATAATAGGCTTGTAGTGCTAATTGCTATATAATTTCTGTAGATCTGTTGCAGTCTTCTGAATGATCATTTCTCAAGTCAGAGAAGTTCAGTCCTACTGATGGAGAAATAATTGAGGCCTGACAAGAAAGCCATCAATACCTTATTATCTGAAATATAAAAAGTTATGCCCAAATGTGAAGAGCCCTAGATTGTGCTGATTTTTCTGTGTATATCCAAGTAAATCTCTTCCCTTATGTAACTCCATTTTATCACAGGATTCAACTCATTATAAATCCCAGACAACATTTTTATTTAAAGACATTAATTCATTTTGTTTATACTCAGGGCATATGTCTTTAGCTCCATATCACTAAGAATTTTCCTTTTCACCTTCTCGTACAAAATTTTCAAGGCAGAACTCCTTTGGGATGAAAAAATAAACATTTTGAAATTTCAAAGATGAACATGTCATAGCCACAAGATATCACTCAGGCAAAAAGATGATTAGGAGGCAAAGCAAGCTGGACATTGCCTTAGCACTCATGACCATAGTCTGCCTAAAGCTGACAGCCAGACTGTCAGCCAAGCAGGCTGCTGAGTTCATCTAGTATGGCAGCTCCTGCATCAACAGTTCAAACAGGAGCAGGAACAGGAACAACGAGCCTAGCTGCAGCCTTTCCAGTGCTCCCATAGATTTGTACTGCAAGAACGTGGGGGACAATCTCCAGCCCTGGAGAAAGCATAGAGTGGATTAGACATCCTCCTCCTCCTCATCTTCCTTGTCGTCCTCACCTTCATCCTCCTCCTCTGCAACAGGAGTCAGGATAGAAGTCAGGTAGGATAAGATCTCATGGCATGAGGGAAGGTGGGAATTCACCTTCCAGTCCTACTTACACCTTTTCTGAAATAAAGTGGAACATACTCATCCACAGCTGCTCAACAGTTGCCACTGATTTCAGCGCTCTTCAATCTGCTCTGTAACCAAGCAGGGACTCCCCAAGGGATGCACAGCTGCTCTCCAGGCTGCGGAGCCTGCTGCATTCATGAGCACTGCAGAACGAGACTGCGAGCTGCAGGCCAAAAGGCTGCACCAGCATTTCCACTCTCTTGACTGGGTACAGGGCATGGGGGAAAACGTTTCTAGAACAAATGTTCCTTTTAAGGCTTATGTTTTACAAACTGTGCTCTGCACTATTTTGAATGTCGTCTTTTGTCTTATAATTTCCCAAGGTATTTTTGATGTTGTGCAAATAGACACATCACCAGTTACTCCAAAATTGCTCTGCAGGTGATTTTTGTTCATCCGGGTGTAACAAAAAGGAGAGGAAAAGAGAAAGGTAAAACATGAGAAATACACACTCCACACTAACTTTTGACTACTACGTATGATACATTTTTTTTTTTTTTTAATACGAAGAGCTATAAGTATTCAAATATGATAACAGATGTCCTATCTTGTATTAATGTTTAACTAATTTTTGTGTATTAAAAAAATTCTTTAAGCTATGGGTACTCACTGCATCCAAAATATGTCAGAAATTAAACACTTACGGAAAAGGAAAAGGGAAAAGGAAGGGGAAGGGGAAAGGGAAGTTTTGGGAAGGGAAAGTAAGTTCCAGGAAGGGAAGGGAAATTCCAGGAAAGTTCCAGGAAGGAAAAGGAAAAGGAAAAGGAAAAGGAAAAGGAAAAGGAAAAGGAAAAGGAAAAGGAAAAGGAAAAGGAAAAGGAAAAGGAAAAGGAAAAGGAAAAGGAAAAGGAAAAGGAGAAAAGAAAGGAAAAGAAAGGAAAAGAAAGGAAAGGAAAGGAAAAGAAAAAAGAAGAAAAGAAAAAAGAAAAGAAAAGAGAAAAGAAAAGAAAAGAAAAAAGAAAAGAGAAAAGAAAAGAAAAGAAAAGAAAAGAAAAGAAAAGAAAAGAAAAGAAAAGAAAAGAAAAGAAAAGAAAAGAAAAGAAAAGAAAAGAAAAGAAAAGAAAAGAAAAGAAAAGAAAAGAAAAGAAAAGAAAAGAAAAGAAAAGAAAAGAAAAAAGCTTCCAGTGTTTATGTTAAATCCTGGCTACCTTAACACAAATCACAGCTGAGTACAGACTAAAATCATGTTTCCAATAACTCCCAGATTTTAGTGATTTACATTCCATTTTAGTGGACCTGGACTTAGGTGCTAGAATCTGCTTTATTTTCTGTCAAAATATAAACCCAAATCACAAAGTTAGGGGAGTAGGTGGCTTTGAATCTGCATTTCACAGATTCTTCCAATTTTTCCCACTTTCAATTAATAAGAGTGGAAGAATAGCTACCTATGAAGCCTTCACACATGACTATGAAGGTTGTTGCCAGTTTTCAGAGCTCTGTTTTGAGTCATTTTGGGCCTAATAGGATTCACACTAAAAAAGCCTGTCTCCACAACTGCTTAAGAGTGTCAGCAAAAATGCCAATAAACAATTACACTAAGCAGCAGCAGTGTATTCCCCTCTCACTCCCTTTCAGGCCAAGATGAAAATGCATTTTGGGACACAATGGGACCACCTACTCTTGATTAGACACTTGTGATATACTGCATTCCATAAACATCTGAACAGCATCTAAAAAGCCATTTGTAAGAAAATAGGTCTAATTTGTGGCAACTACTTTGCCTACTGAAAAAAAAAAAACAACCAAAACCTCTGTGAGGAACAACTCTGTAAATAACAGTCAAAATAAAATATGTTATCACTTTCGCTGAAGTAAATGATTAAGAATCTGACACTGCCCAAAATCAAGTTCTAAACATGGAAATTCCTGATTCTGTTGTACAAAAATTTTGTTCCACAATCGCTATTTACATTTTGATTACTCTTTTATAGAAGAATTAAAACTATCTTAAAGTCTGTTGAAAAGTTCAAGTAGTAAAAAAGGAAAATTATTATATTTCTTAGAAATATAATAATTTTAATACGTCTTCTTCCTTTGAGAAAGTATCTGCATAGCTATCTTCTCCTTTTTCATGTCTGTCTGGAGAACACAAGCAGTGTGACTGGTACTGGTGTGTTCAAGGAAAATTTTAATTAGTTCTGTACCAGAAACTAGAGAAGAGTCATCATCCTTGCACTTTACATGACATTCATTTTTTCAGGTAATAACAGAAAGCTATTATATACTAAAATGTGAATTCCTGTGTAAGAGGTTTTTGTTGGTTTTGTGTTGTTTTATTATTACAACAGTGATCTGTTTTCTAATTTGAACTGCATGGATACTGCCAGTATTCAGTTTTACATAAGAAACACCTTCACATAAGAAATAACCACATTTATAATTTACCTCTTTTGCCTTTAGAAACAATCCATGGACTTCCAGAATGCCCACATCAGACTTCCTTTGTGAAGCAAGGGTAAATAAACATGAAGCTTATATATAGGAAATAAGAACTCTTTTTAAGCAGTAAATAAAAACCCACTTTCATAAGTCTGCACACAGAGACCCCTACGCACACCCCAATTAAAACTCTTGGATGTCAGGAGATGTTATATATTAAATTTAAGGCATTTAAGGCAGTAAACTGATAAGACAATGAATGATTTGATCTCTTTTTCTTTCCTCTGTTCTTAGTGATGTCACTTCCAACCTACAACACTGACATCTAACTGCAGCTACCTAACAAGAACAGAATCAATGAAAGTTCAATTTGGAAAGTGAATTTCTAAAGATGGACTGGGTTAGTACTTTGCTGTTTTCTGTTCACAAGTATGGACACCAAAGCTTATTTGCAAAATCTGCTAACTTTGCAAATTAAAACAATTTCATTGATAATTTACCCCAGGGAATTTACATTTATTCATAAAAGTTAGCACATGCTTAAAACAAGTGATTCACACTTCACTGCAATGGAAATATCACTGATTTTAAGTGAATTCCCAAACTTTAAGTGGGGAGATGAGAGCATAGGCTGCTTGGAGGGTTACTATAAATGGATAAGGAGTCTTTGTGACTCACTTGTTTGTTTGTGCAGCATTCTGTATTTTCCTAAAATAAGTTACGAATATTGCAAAAGGAGCAAAACTTCTTCCTGAACTAATCCCTTCAGGCTAAATCAAAATTAGTATTTAGACTGATTGAATCAAGAAAGACATGTTCAATTATATTGCCAAGCAATATTAACTTCAAAATAAATAAAAGGACTACAGCCTATCAGTCTAAATAAAAACAATTTGAAATCCTCAGGTGTGCTGGGTTTTTGAGTGGCTTTATAAATTATGACTAATTGACAGAATTAATGTTTTTACATTTTTCATATGTGTGGGAATAAATATCATTTTACATGTTTGAGCTGTATTGGGTATTATATATTCACCCATATTCACTTGGAATTCCTAGGAATCAGAGTTTTTTACAAAAAAAAAGAAATTTTTCCAGAAAAAATGGGAAGAAATGGAAAAAATGCAGTCAGTCCAGTTTATACCTGTTTTCCAGATACCACTGAAACAAAGCCCACAAGATTCCACAGCAATAGTCAGTTTTAGTTTATTTTCATTCAGAGCTAAGCTTGGGGGAGAAGGAAGACCAGATATAACACATATATAGATCTAAAGAGAGATGTATAGATATATAGACTAATAATAGCTAATTTTTGTTTTTTAGTCATTTACTGTTCAACAAATATATAGGAATACTTCACTACTTAATACCAGGAAGCTATACTGTTCTAACATATTACTCTGACTTCAGACTCTACCTCTGAAACATCAGAAGGCCATGTCTGAATCTTTCCAGTATGGAATACATTAACAATTCAAAATAAGTCTTTTTTAAGACATCAGGGGATATTTTTAAAAGAATAGTGTCTAGTATAACAAAAAATGTTGAATATGAACCATTTTTATCTGTTAGTCTTAGAAGAGATTAAGCAGTGGCAGTGGGCTGTTATGGGGATGCTGGTGCATATTGGTCGGGTTTGGTTGAAGAACTGTGTAGCTGCAGGCCGAAGCAAGTCAGTTCTAATTAATTTTTAAAAATCAGTTTTAAAACACTTCATAAATATATTTCAATCAGGATTTATAACTTTCCAAAGTAGAAATATGTTTTCCTACATCAGTAATTTTACTATAATGAGTAGTGAAGGGGGACTGGAACTACCTTCATCTCAGGCATACCTAAGACTTTTTTGATTTCTGATTCACTGTTCATGTGTATAGTTTTAATATAGAGGAATGTCAGTTCCTATTTGTGTTCCTACTCTGATTCCGATTCCTTCATGGGCTACGTACTTCACAACTGCGTTCCCCTGAGTCTCTGGAACCACAAAACACAGCACATCTGAGTGATACAGAAAGCAAAAAACCCAATCCAAATGAAGACCCATAATATATACTGAACATCCAGATATTAATTATATTTCTCCATTATAATGTCATTGGTATCAACCAGTCCATAGAGGTCAGAATGAAGAATTAATGTCATTGTCTAAATAGGTGTTTCCTACTAAAGTCTGCTGTGTGTTACAGGCAAGCTTGATGACATTTTATGAGCTCAATAACAAGAAAGCTGTTCTTGTTACAAGAGAATCTGCATGGGATTTTTTGTTACATATAGGGAATTTGCCTCATATTCTCCGAGATTATGCATTCACACAAACCAAAATGTGTAAATGAAGAAAAGATTTTGTTGTTTGGTTTTTCTAATAAACAGTGAACATTTTCATGTCTAGCTTTGATGCCAGAGATGCACTATTTTTGGGGCAATAAGTGGCATTTCCTTATTGCCTGGAAAAAAATACTCACCACAAAAAAAATTATATATATATATATATAATTATAAAGTTTCCTACAAGAATTTTTGAATAACCATCTATTTTTACTGTATTTTAAAGGATTCTGAATAGTACCCTTTCCCTGAAGTCTATTTTATAAGTGCCACATTATAGGCAAAAAATTCATTGGGGTAGTGCAAAGGTTATGAGTGTACTGAAAATATTACTCATTCCAACTATTTTTTCCAAGCTAAATGGGTTTTCAATTTTGATGGGATGAAAACTACAGCCAGAACAAAACCACAGTTTGTATATAACAGTGATAACAAAAGGGACATATATGATAATCCAATCTGTTCAAGGCTCAGATGTGCTTCTGGTAAACTCTGCAGTACTGCTTTTTGTGTTGTAGCTGTTGTAAGACAAAACAAGGTCTAAAGTCCCTCAAGTTAAAAAAAAAAAAAACAACTCATGAAACAGACTCCCACTTTTTCTTGTTCACAAAACATCATATTTTGAAAAAGACTGTAAACACAGATATTCATCACAGAAGAAGATGACTCTCCACTGCTACAAAAGATTATAAGACTCTGTTGAATTTCAATGAACTTTTTGGACAATGGGGGTTGACAGGATGGGTTTCATCTTTTGTTAAAGGAATTTTTTTAATTCTAATCATTGTTTTTATCATTTTACTTATGTTTCCCTGCTTAGTTGAGTGTCTAGGAGAAGTCCATGGGGAAGCCTTCTTACTAAAAAAAACAGGGGAGTTGTGGAATCCTCAGGATTTTTTCTCCTCAGGGGATTCCTCAGAGCTCTTCCCTGGAAAGACTTACCATAGAGTTTCCCCACCTGGGCGGACAGAAAAACTTCCCCATGGAGTCTTGCACAACATTGATCCATCCCAGTTCCTTTCCCTGTATGTCCCAATGTCCCCTGGTTTCTCCTTTCCCTGTTTCCTCATTGTTGTGGTACCCCTGGTGGCTGGCCCTTCTTCCCTTTGTACTGCCCCCATATCTTCCCCTGCTTAAGCCTTGTGCAGAGAACATGTTCTGGCTTTTGTTCCTGGCTTCCCTTTGATGTGGTGGATGCAATAAGCCTTCACTGGAATTTATCATACAAAAGATATTCTGCCTCTCTTCACTGAGCTAGCTGTGGTGAGTGTGGTGTGCGGACTTGACTGCCTCGCCTGAATGTTTACCCAAGTGGCTTTTCTACAGGAGATGCTTGTTGGGAAATAGGAAGCAGCATCCACCATTTAAACCCCCATACTGCTACAACCAACCACAATAATCATAGTTATTGGATGCAATGATGAGTGGCTTGTCAGCAAGTTAAATTTAGGAAGGGATGAGGAAGCTGATAAACTATAAGTAGCAGAGACCTATACAGATATTGATATATCCTAATACTTCTTTAATATAAAAGTTGTCTGTCATTCAGGGCAAGCAGTCTTCCCAGGTATTCAACATAATCTTAAATTCCATGTTCTATAAGATATATCAAACTAATCTGAATCAAAATTTTGCCCATTTTATATTTAGTTGCCTTAATGCTGACTATGTATTAATTCTCTTTGGACAGATGTTGGTTTTGCTTCTGCCTGGTGACTGAAGAGCACTCAGTAAATGCATCTAAACCATGGAAAAAGTTTTCTAGATCCACATAAATACTGTGGTCTCTTTCCAAGTGCTGCCAAGAGCAGCTTGTGTATCAGCCCCCTGCTTGCCCTCATTTCTCTTACAAAGAAGCCTGTATGACCAGGCAAAGATAGGCTGTTCTGTGGCTCCAGAGACTCAGGGGAGCACAATTGTGGAGTACATCAGCCATGAAGGAATAGGAATAGAATAGGAATAGGAACAGGAATAGGAACTTACATTCCTCTGTATTAAAACAATACGAACAGTGAAAGACACGAACAGTGAAACCAAAACAACATAAATGTATAAAAGGATAAAAAGCCTTTCCTTTTTAGTCATATTTTGATTTTGTTTTTTTTTTTTTTTTTTTCTTTTTTTTTGGTTTGCCTTCTTTTTTCTTCTTTTTGTAGTCCCTCAAAAATGAAGTGATTTTATGCAATGTTTGAGGAACAAAAACCAAACAAACTTGCTTCAGTTTGAAGTGTAAATTCTAAACTTATTTTGAGTTTTGGATTCAGACCTACTAGTTTCAGGAGTAGTAAGAGTGCACTGAAAGTAGTCACTCCTGAATCAGGGTCTCAGTGCTTCTCATTTTCTGTTGTACTGTCCCTTCACCCAGAGACTTTCTAAACAACTCTGAGTAACTCCCGGTATCAGAGGCTCCAAAGGCACAAGCCTGCCTTCTCTGAGGCATTGTGTAGGAGATATGCTGACTTTTTACAGAAAAAAGCAAGAGCAGAGAAAGAAGGGAGGAGGGAATCTTCTACAAACAGCAAAACAGAAGTGTCTTCTAGATTGTCATGGCTGGTGCTGCAAACTCCTTTAAAAGCATGTTCAGTACAGTAAAGAGCATCCATACCCTATTAGCGAAAAGAAAAACCCATTTACACATTACAAGTGTGTGTGGACTATTTAGGAGCCTCACAGAGGAGAGAAGGAATACCAAAGCAAAACTTTTAAAATTAAAGCAAATTGCTTTAAGAGACTATTCTGAGCACTGGCTGCAGAACTGCTTGCACACCTTGCTTCTGTATGCAATTTCAGAGAATTTTTGACAGTGAAATGTGACTATCTGCCAGACTGTGAAGTAGTTGACAACCTCAGCTGTAGCCATTTCCCATCTACTTAGTATTGTAAACATATCAAAAGATTTCAGCTATTTCCTGTGCTTCATGGTATGGCCTCCCACACCCGAACTACTTTACATCATCTTACTAGAATGTCCTATGGGGAATATTAACTATTCAATGAGGAACAGTTTTATTTAAGCACAACTTTTTAGGAAGTGTGGAAGTGTCTCCCTGTTTTCATTTGGCATTCAGATGTTTTTTAAAGCGCTGTGCTTTGTTTCTCACCCATTTACAATCTGGTTTTCAAAAGTACAGAAAAACCTTCTGCTCTTGTTTTAAGTGCCTTGGCTAGCCTAACCTCTCTGATAATCAAATAATTAGTTCATCACTGTTTCATTTCTGCTTCTTGTAAAAAAACAAAAAAAAAATCAACAAGTTGAGAAACCAGATAGCCATGTAAAATGGTTGCAATATTTGGTAATACAGATTCTCCATATGTTAAAAAGTAGATTGGTGCCTTAATGTTTCAGAATCAGAAAACATGAGCAACATATGCAGTAAACACTGCTGAAAGTGCTAAAACACAAACACAGAAAGGAAAATCATCACATTTAAACAGATTTTGTATTAAACTTTGAGGTTAAAAAAGGTAGCCGTAAGAAATATAGCAGGGTATATATTATTACATGAGAAAATCAGATTGACTATAACAAAAATGAAGCATTCATAGATCCAAAATTTTATTCACATATGCCTGGGTAGTCAAAAATAGCATAAAAAATTTAAAAGTACCTTCTGAGAGATAGAGCTATAAGGCTTTTTACCATTTGTGTTAACTCTAATATAATATATGGGGGTTGTTAGGTTTTATTTCCTCACAGACTAATTCAGCAAGAACAAATAACTTATACATCATTGTTCTGCCAATCTGTGTTCCTGATATGACCTCAAATTTTAAAAAAAGGATTTTTAAAAATACCATTGTTGAATGTACCAGTTTCCCTATTACTCTTAAAATAGCTACTTGGCATATTTTTAGAAAATATTTCACTCTGAAACTGTAGCAGGATTTATGGTTTCCCTTTTAAAAAAAAATTCAGAAAGCTCTTTCTTATTTCTATGTTGCCCATATGGTGAAAAGTACAAAAACCACTTTAAAATAACCCAAAAATTAGACAAAAGGTGGATCAAGGATACAGAGCCACTCTCAACACATCACAGATATTTTGCCCCTCCATTTCTGTGCCTATTGTATCCTGGGATGTAAAGAAAAGAAAGATTTTCCATTCTCCTCTGAAGGCTTGAATCCTAACGCTGCACAGGGAGAGCAGAGTTGCAATCCCCTCGATCCTGAGGAGTTGTACTCCCAGTATCTATGTTTTCTGATAGAGGGTGCAGTGCACAGCAGGTGAACAACCCACAGTGTGTCAGAGATTTGAGCTGTTGGTTCTGGAGCATTGCAAATCCACAGGGATTGTGGTTACTGCTGATCTGCAAAGTATGTGAGTGCGCGGCAATAACGTGTGTTCCCTCTGGCACAATTGCATGGGTTGCATCCTAGCCCAAAGTGAATTTACTTCTTTCCATTTCCTCATCCTTAACAGCACTATGCTATCAGATTTTTTTTTTTTTTTAAGACAGAATCCACCACTGTGGTCACAATAACTTTGTTTGTTAGTGGGAGGATGGGAGGGGGGAGGAACAGGTGAGAAAGAGAGACCTGCATGCTCGATGTTGAAGAAAGGCCTGTTTGTGCTCAATACATTGGAGAAATTGTTCAAGAACAGTTCATCCATGTGAAAAACACAACCCCTACATGGCTGCCAAATTCAGTAAAGCCTAGTATGATCGGTTATGTAAGTGCCAACCCTCAAACTTCAAGCTGCCTGGAGGCAGTTTCAACTTCTACACTCCATTTTTTTCTAAGGCTGTAGAACAGCTGAGAGAGATGTTGTTTGCATGTTTGTGTCAAACCCTTCCATTCTTTTCTGCTTGTTTCCAACTTAAAAAAAAGAGAAAAAAAAAGGTGAGTATATATAGATATATGTGTGTCTGGCACATTCCACAAAGTCAACACCTAATTCAAGGAGCTGGGATACAAACACCACATAGTGTAAAGGGACCTGACAGTACCAGAACAGTTACAGGAAAATTATGTGTTTTCGTACGTTTTATGGCACCTGTAGTTAAACATGGTGTGTTTAACATGCTCTCATACTGCACCATGATTGGCTGATGGCCATTTCTTGACACCATCATACCCACATGTTTTCAGGCAACTCGGTGATTGCCTGCCTCTGTCCTTTGGGCCATGAAGAAGTCAGATAAAAAATACATACATTTATATCCAGCATATACTCATCTAGAAATACCCATGTATTAATGAGCCAAGAGGCTTTTGTACCCTCATTCAGTCCAGCAGAATGGGCGACAGCACAGACTTGGGGATTTGCTCAGTGCTACAAGACACAGGCAAGGCTGTTTGAAGTGGAAAAACAGCAAAATGCCAACTTCAGAAGAGCACACAGGAGGAGGCAATAATGAAAAGACATAAAGTGATCCAAGAGAAGACCAGGTGGACCAGAAAAAAGGACCAATAGGCCCATGAACTGTAAAGTGGATTTCAAGAGCAGTGTCACACAGAAAGGATGGTAGTGGTGGAAAGCTCTCTTTCCCTAAAATTGTGTTGGATGTTCATCTAAGGATATGTTTCTTCATATCCTTAGTTTGATGTTGCAAGTAACATGGAGGGCTGAGCATACTGTCTGAAGACCCCCATGCTCTTAGAAAACATCAGCAGGATGTTGCTGATAAAAGGGTAGCTGAGCCAGTTTGTGGGTGTGGCAGAAATAGATAGTAACAAAGGATTTAGCATGCACAAACCATGATTATTTATTCTGAAGCACAAAGCAGCAGCAAGAAGTTAGATGGTGACAAAAGGAAGCATGTTGGGCTTTGGCTCTGGACAGTTTAGAACCTCAGAGCTGAACACAATGTAGAACAATGCGGATTTGTTACTTTAGGTCCAAAATCTGTACTTGAAACTTATGAAACATTTGTTCATTGTTGAACCTGCTAATTATGCTCAACTCCATCTTGAAGCTGTCAGCATGAGTTACTTTTTTTTTCTCCCACTACTTATTTACACAATGCAACAGAATGTTTTAGATTGGGTGAGTACTCTCCTACAAAGTGATCAGGGCTTTGATCAAACTTTCTTTCTGGCTTCATTGTTGTGGAAAAAATATGTGGCAGCATTTTCAGGATCCTGCAACCTATCCCCCCTAATGCAAAATTATGGACTAAAAACCTGGAATATTTAATTGCTCTAACCAACAGTGACAATAATATCTTCTTTGCTGCAAGTATTGCAGCAAATTCATTCAGCTGTTGCATATGCAATTAATCACCCAAGGTGGTAAACTTTACCTGTGAAGCTAAGTAGCCTTCCCCAGGAAGGAAATCTATTATTTCCTCCATTTTTTCCCAACGCTGCTGAAAATTGAACTTATGAAGGCCCTCTTCCACCACTGGATTATTATGGAGGAAACAGCATGATTCTTGAAGAAAAGAAAAATCTCAGCAGTTCTAGGCACAGCAATATTATAATGAACAGGGATTTTGACTTGCAAAATAAACAGTCATTATTGCAAAAAATATGTAAAAATGTTTGGAGATGCCTGTAGATCATGCAAAAATAGGAATACAGCGATGCCCCATTGCAGATTCTGAAAAAAAGGACAGTGAAAAGGTGAAAGTTTATTGCTGTACAGGACCCCAACATTACACTGACCTCTACTTGCAAGTCTATGTACCAGTTTATGTTCCTTAAAGACAACACAGTTACACTTCTCCCTCCAGATGACTACAAACAGAAGGAAAAAAAGAGGTATTCAACACTTTTCATTGGCCACTTATGTCTGTGGAAAAAAAAAAAAATTAAATCTGTTATGTTAAATCACAATAATTGCAAGAATGTAAAGCAGGATCCTACTTTTTTAGATGTTCATCTAGTCCTACAGTGCCTACTACTTTTTAGTTTAGTGGATATCTATTCATGTCTGCATTGAATGTTACCATGAAAATAACTGGAATTCTCTGCCTGGCTTTGGATATGTGCATTACACATAATGAAAGATGAACTACATGAAAATGGTAGGTTTTAACATCAGATCCAAACTGCTCTTGAGAGGTGCACTGAAAAACTCAGATGTAGAAAACTTTCAGACAAAGCGTTCACACTGCCGAGCCCCAGAAAACTGACTTTTGGTGGCAGAAAAAAAATTCTGGTTTTATTGCAAACCAGACACTGACAGAAAAATATATTAATAAGACTTTGGTAGCCTCTACTTCTTCACCAGCAAACAAAGCATTATCCTCCAGAACACCCTGGAGTTATTTTTTGACACCCTGACAGCCTGCTGTTGGATGTTCAAGGTAAAAGTCTACCCACCTCAGGGACTCTTTCTCCCTGTGCTTCCCATTACAATAAAAGGCAAGCAACTGTTTCCCTTATGCCATGCTCGAGCAGAAAGCTGCCATGCCCTCTGCATCCACAGCAATGAAGAAGGAGCCTTTATGGGTACGTGGTATTCTTTGGAATTGGTGAAGTGTCTGAAGAAAGGCTATAAAATTTAAGGGGTTTGACATTTTCATCAGTGAGTAGAAGTCTTTCCAGAGATTATTTAAAACTATACTTCCAACAGAAGTAGGAAGCATCAGGCTACGCAGCCTGATAAACAGATGATGACAAAAAGCCGAATATGTTGCAGATTAAAGGCAGAAAGATGTGTCCTGAGCATATTAAGAAAAATTCTACCAAATGCCAAATTTTAAAACAATTTTTTAAATTTTCCACAGAAAAGATTGAGACAGACATCCAACCACACCATCACTATAGTTGTAAGAAAATCAGATGACTTGTAAGGTTATCTCCTCTCTGGCTTGCCATGAGTCCCCATGTGAATTTTACCAATGAGGATGTGGACTCTGCCAAAGGATGTGTGATTCTGAAATGCAGCACCAACATTTTCACAGTGTACTTCATCATGGCATCAGGCCTTCAACTTTACAATGTCTTACACGCCCTGCAATACTGCTGCCTTTATCGTGGCACAGATTCTGTGACATTTGAGAGTAGTCACCTGGGGCACTGGATGCAATTGCTCAGGGCATATTTATGTGTCTCCAGATGAGGACATTATGAAATTTGAAATTTGAATATGAAATGTGTCATGAGACTCCAAATTCAATGGCTACTTGTAGTCTGGAGACAAGTCTTTAAAGGTTAATGATATCACTCTAACTACAACAAGCAGCGAAAATATAAATTTGGGGCACTGAGGTGTCTCGTGATGGACTTATGATAAATCCAGCCAGTGATGACCTTAAGAAGCGTGTGGTAGTGCAGTGCTCTATCATCAGAAATGAGGAGATGTGAGCAATAGAAACCAGAACCCTTCAGAACATGCAGAAGGCAGTCTATGACAAAGAGTGCTTAACAATATTTTAAAAGCCTTCAGTTTTTGACCTAGACATGCACTGGAAGAACCCCTTTTCTGTTTTTCTGGCATGGCCTAACATCCCTGTGAAAATCTATTTTGTAAAATGTTTTTTGGAAAACACAAATCACTGCCTCTCTATAATGCCTGAGAATAACATGTAGTCCAACTGTTGTTGGAACAACAGGCTGGAACTACTCTCTAAATATTCTTTTATCAAATTTGTCTGGGTCTCATGTGAAAGTCTCACGGACAACCATATATTTTCCTCTCATAAAACAATAAGGTTGTGTTCAATGATGAACTCTGCTTGTGAGAGCAGACACTGAGGAAGCTTTTACTAAGTATGCAAATCACAGGAATCCCAGTGTCCAGAAGGGGTTTTTTGCCAGGGTAAAAGTCTGAACAAAATACATGGTGTTATTTCAGCATCCCAGAGACTACCTTCAGGCGTCACCCCCAGACAGATTTATCCTGCAAAGCCCTGTTCTTTTAAGAAGTGTTTGAAGAAGTTACATAGTTATCACATAAGTATCTGGTTGATAGTTAAACCGTTTCTAGCCCAGAAGCTTTCAGACTAAGAAATGGCGTTTTCCAGCCAGCGTGGCTGGAAAACAGTGCTCCTTACACAGTGAAAATAATAATAATAATAAAAAAGGCTGGTGTTCAACTGTAAATAGAGAAAACCTGGACTGACATCTTGTGTTGCTATCAGTGCACACTTGGAAATAGGTGTCACAAGGTCTGTCCCTTCTTGACGTGTTAATCAGTCCTTCTGGAAGTGGAAAGCAATATTCTACTCTACCTCTGCTGAACTGATAGAGGCCATTTCAGTATGTTTGAAGATGAGTATTGCATTAACATCCCAAGAGATGCACACACTGAAAAAGGTTTGCAGGTATGCCAAAATCCTGAGCAGCAAAACTGTGCCCTTCAACACAGTAGTTGAAGGCTACTACTGGCAGTTGCCATCAAGTCTGTCTGCAGGGCAGTTCTGCATATCACTGCTGGTGTTGGTGGCAAGATTTCTCTTAATTTCTTAAATGCAGTGGCCCTGCCCAGACTGAAGGGGAATGAAGGGTCAAGCCCATCCTGATCCCAGACCTTGAGGTAAAAACATACTAACTTGCTTGCAAAAATTTTGTGCTTCCTCTGCCCACATCATGCACAGAATGACACTCTTTCACTCTGGGGTCCCAAGCAGTGTTCTGATACTCTAAATGCTTATGGCTCTTATGAATAAATGAGGCTCACAGTCCAGCAGGTTCGTGCCATCCTTATTTCTGAATAAATCTGACCAGATTTTTTTTAATCTGATAACAGCAACTTTGATTCTGGGCCTAAAAGTTCTCCACTGGAATTGCTAGTGAGTCTCAATAATTCTCTCAGGCTTTGAAAAGCAGTTAGCAGGGAAAATAAATTGTGAATTGCTGCTAGGCATTTGAAACTTGGACGTCTGAAAGTGAGAGGTTAGATGATCTCCTAGGGTACACCTTAATACCACATTTGAGCTATTACTTGTTGGAATGAAGCTGGTGCAAGCAGAGGGAAGAAAGAAGGGAGAGAAATTTAGCTGTTTAAACTAAGTATAAGCACTGACAGATCAGGATCACAAAAGTAAAAAACAACAACAAAACCTCCACAAAAACCAAAACCTGAAATAATCCAAAAGCCCCCAAAAACCACAAAACAAAACAACTAAGGTTGTTTAGTAATGTGCCTGCAGTTAGAATGCCGGTTCTTTGGGCTGATGCCCTTATCTGCATCAAACATATTTGTTGAAAAAATTAAAGATTTAGTTCAATGCAATTCTTTTTGCAGTACCAGATTTGAAAAAGTCACACAGCTTCATGAGACATAACTTTGACAAACACTTCTATGAAAGTCAACAAACACTACATGCTGGGGGTTAAAGAAAGCATGCCACAGATTGCTTTTTCTTATTCAGGCCTTCATCATAGTGGCGGGGGGGGGGGGGGGGGGGGGGGCGGTGGGGGGGTGGGGAAGAACCCCAAACAAAACTAAACCAAAACCCCAAAACTCTCCTGGAAAGCTAAGTACTCTACAAGGTCTCTTGTTTCATGGGGATTAATCCCCATTCAAAACTGTGCTACATTCAGAGTAGCAGCGAAGACTATATCCTTTGTTGGCATGAAAGGGTGGGTCTCTTTTGACTTCAGCAGAGTTTGGCTTATTTATGCAAGCAGAGAATTTGGCCCTGAAATTATAAGTTGCATTATAAGTACCTTCCTCTGCCAGAGCAGGATTAGTCCTTCATTCAATGCATTTTGCAGTCTAATGTTAAAAATGAAATGTTAAGCATTACATATGACAGAGTTTTCACTAAGCCTCTTGGGATGTGAACTCATTAAGAACTTTTTCTGGTTGCTCAGCCTATGTTAATTTCTCTTTATTATCATTTGACTCCAATACTTGCAGCTCTGCTCTATGGTACCACACAAAGTAATTCTACATTCTTTCTTTTGTGTAATTAACATATGTCAGGAAAAGGAAGAATCCTTTTTTCACAGCACTAACATGCATATATGATTGTTCTGCAAAATGTTTAACATCTACTATTACAAGAGTTAAAAGTTAATTTAAGAAATAAGGAAAATGTCACCTTTGATCTTGTTTGTGTGCTAGAAAGAATACAAAAATTCTTACTGTGCAGATTGCCAGGAAAATGTACATGAAGAAGTACAACATGCCTCTGTCTCTACATGTAGGTGAATGGAGATTGCCAGATACACTAGAAGCACTCTTTAAGGAGGAACCATAAAGAAAGCAAATGAGGAGACTCCAACTTCTTCTCTGGTGCTGGAAGTACACTCTGTACACTCCCTTACACTGTTGCTAAATGCCAGAGAGTGAGCCCTGCTTGTTGAGATGGATTAGATGAGCAGAGATCTAAAAAAAAAGGTCAGCAATTCCTTGGCCTGCTATAAAACCACTTATTTCGATTCCCCATGATTGTAAAGGTAACTTTGTTTTATGATTTAATTTTGCTTTTCTTACATGTTTTAAACAGTAATTTACCATCCAGTCCAAGAATTACCTCAGAGATCAATAAGACTACTTATGAAATAAAACAGTATTACCAGTAAAGATGGCACACAAAAAAGCCCCTGACCCTTCCCTTTAAAATTCTTGCTATTAGACCACTCAGTAGGAGTTTAGCCAGTGTACATACTTTCAGACCATCCCAAGCCGCAGAAGTTGGAAGTCCTGCTCAGCTCCCAAATAATAATTTTGTCAATTTTTCTATGAAAAATACACATCTTATGCTCTCCTTGTAAGTAAATATCTACACCTTTTCAGGGTACTGCAGGTAATTCCTCCTAATATACCATGAAGTAGGTTAAATTGAGCAGAGATTGAAGCCTAATATAAAGCACAAAGGTTTCTATAAATTGGGAAATCAGAGCATTGTGATTTTGGCTGCAGAGTGTAACCGGACTTGAGAAGCTAAACTGCTGGAGCCCAAGTGTAATTCTGGTGCCAAACATTTGTCTGCACGCTGTTCCTGTGCAGTGCAGCTTTGACAACATCCCTGTGACTTAGAAGGCACTGCTCCTTCTTCCTTCACATGCTGAAACTGTCCCCTGTTAATGAAGTCATACTGACTGAACACAGCACACTCAAGTGAATGCTGATCGTAGGGCACGGGAGACACGCAAAGAATGGCCCTGCCCTCCCCACCCCAACACACACCATTTTACAGCCCAGGGCTTGTTAGCAGGGAGAACATGCACAAGTGTCACACTTTCCAGCTCTCTGCTGAGAGGTACTCCCAGCCTTGCCACCAGTTGGTCACCACCTGCAGCACACTGTTGTAGAATGGAAGGATCTTTGTGGGGCACACAACTCATTTTCTCTTTATGTCTAGATAAAATTATCACAGAGCAAATTATTTTTGCCTGCAGCCCACCCTAGAAAAGTTTCGTTTGCACATTGCACAGCCTACAACATAGAGTCAGGAGAACAGGCACTATTTTTAGTGCCAGTTACTCACTGTCACAGGATACCTGTTTTCTAAATTAGATAAATTGACCTAGAAGTCCATCCTTGCTTTTGGCCTCTGGGCTTAATTTCATCAGAAAGAAAACAAATCCTCTTGAAGTGTATTCTGATGTGATTAAGGTAGTTACTTCAGTGATATCATTACTTTAAATCATAAAGTATTATCCCTCCAGGTTCATTTCCATGAACAGTTCAGAGAAGGTACAATAATTCAAGAATAATGTCACTTTTCAACTCACTGGAATGATTATCATATGTAAAGAAAGCAAAAAAAATCACTAACAATGGGGGAGTTGAGTTGACATGTTGGAGTAAAGCAATTCCAAAAGGAGGAACAAAAACTTCATAATAATAAATGTAAATGTTTGATCTAGCAGTGTATTACAAACAGTGTGGTTTTCACCAGCTATACAGTCCTGGATTTGAAAACAACTTGTCTTGGATATTATAATCTAAATGACATTATTAACTCAGTATGAACATGACACCATTGTGTTAGTCAGATAAAACTTCTAAAATACTTTTACTCTATGGATTTAAATTTCCAGTGATTAACTTAGTTGGTCTTACAAGTAGCAAGGTCTTGAGAATTTCCAGCCCCTGAAATGATGCATTGGTTCACTTCAAGGCTGAATCCAAGACAGAGTCCAGCAGCCAAATCTCACAACAAATTTGTGCAAGACAGTCTCTCTACAGTATCATGCTTATCCACTGTTTGTATTACATAGGAAAAAAAGCAAACCAGGATTAAAGACATTTCAGTCTTTCAAACTCCATATAAAGCTTACTGTCTCAACAGATATGTCAGAAAAAAGATGAATATAAACATGTAAGAATATATTAAAAAATAAAGACAAAGAACAAATGCTGGAATGACCTGAACAAGCAATGCTCCCCACCAAACATCTGGACACTACAAATTCTGAGGAAGTTACTGCATCAGAATCCAGATTTTGCAGCTGTCTTATAATGAGCTGAACCAATACTTTGGATCTGATCATATCCGAGTTTTAAAGATGTTTGGATTTGGGCCTTAGTTTGGAACTCTGGCTGAGTTACAACACATGCATGTTTCTGAGCAAGTAAAATGATTGAGCCCTATAAAAAACAACACATTTTGAAATATATGTTAAGAGGTGCTTCACCATATTAGGGAACTGGATCAACTAATTTTAAATCTTCTCAATTAGAACTTATTTGTATATTCACTTAGGTAAAATTTTAACTGTGCACTCTCTAACAGTCACACAAAATATACATGCATTATGTGTCTGTAAATTCCACCTTTTATATGACAAAGAAGCACTGGACACTTAAGAGGCAACAAAATGCTTTTTATCAGTTTTATTTGCATATAGAATTGCATTGCTTAGTAACCACTAAGTACCATCTATTGAGCTGCTCACTTCTTCATAGCATAGCATGGTTTCTTACATATCACTCAGAATTCTTAACATTTTTTGAGTCATTTGGAAATCTTGAAGATCTCTGGTATTCATCAGAATATTTTCTCTTGAAAGATGAGGGTTTTTTGTTTATTTGTTTTTTAATAAAAATCAGAGTAAGCAACACTTCCTTGTTTCCTTGTCTGTCACACACATATCAATTCATTTTGTACCACAGAAAGATAAACTGTGGCCTTCAAATGCCACTGCTTTTAATGGTATTTTAAGTATTCCATATATATAATGTGAGATGAAAACACTGAGACAAAAAGAACCTGACAACAGTTTTTTAGAGAATAATTATTGCAAAAGAAAGTCTGAGCCCCACTGTAATAAATGTTGTACCTGTAGATTACCTCTGCACACAACAGAGACTTAAATAACTGGCCAAAAAAAGGACCAATAGAAAAGGTTAAGTTTTTGCCACAAAACAGAGCCTCAGCATCTGCTTATACTACTATTTGCTGTTTCTCTCCCTCTTTTTTTTTGCCTGCCCAAAAATAACCTGGTCAACTTGACCACTCCCTGTTTCTCTCTCTCAGTAAATAAAGTCATCCATCAAAATCCAGAGATCTGTCAAAATCTGGTATTCCCCAAGGCTGCATGGGCCCTTGCTCTCTTTCCTTAGGTACCACACACACTGTACATGTGCCTCACCTCATCCAGAACCTATGTTTCAGAAGCAGCATGCTTCAGCAGTAGCAGAAATAGAAATGAAACTGCCCTTTACCACTGTTCTACAGGGGGCTGAATGACACCTTCACTGAAGAGATGCACTGTCAAAACTAGTCAGCTGCAGTTAAAAACCCAGACCATCTGTGTTTATTTAGAGAGCTTCAGTCAAAAGGTTAAAAGGGCAGTATGATAACAAAAGCATCTTTGAAATACAATTTTTTTTCTCTCAGTGCAGAATTTGGGGATGTAGAATTTCCTTTTCATAAAGGGTATTTTCTTGTCTTTTGTGATTTTTCAAAGACATGTACCAGACTGCACTCCATGAAGATTAGGAATAACTGCCATCGAAAAAGAAAATATTCTTAAAAATAATTATATTCAAGTTATTGTCGTAAATACTCCTTTTCAGCTGCCCCCCCCTCTTTTTTAATACTCTAAAAAGCATTTGAAAATCTTCTAAGTGTTTTAAGCTTCTAGAGGGCAAGAAACATACTTAAAAGATTTCTCATATACCCAGTCATGTGCAAATATTAGAGCTTTTTAAATGAAACTGGAGATATTGCAAGAAATTCTTACAATGAACTTTACCTTTTGACTGCACTGGTCAAGAGCCTGAAACAAGGCCATGTAAAAAGCCACGAACATAATTTAATTCTGGTTTCACTCCTCTGTGTCTACTATCAGTAATTATTGAAAGATGAAGTCTTCATCAGCAATCAAAAATTGGATCCTAAACACACTACTGCCTTCTTCATCTTTACACATCCTTCATCACACATTTGAGAATTATATTTAAAACCAGTGTTATGGAGCCCTATATGAACATAGACTTATTATATAGACTGAAATTTTGGTGTGAGCCAAGGTGAGTAAATGCAGTCACATTCCTGAGGCTTAAAAAAGAGCAATGAACCAGCTACTTAGCTTCCAAAGATTTTCAGTCAGTCAGCTCAAGAGACTGGATGATAGCCACACTGAAGTGGAAATGGGATATCACTTACACTTATTGCACTGAAGCTTTATTTAGATAAGTGGAATCCAGATCATCATTAATTATAATGAAGGTAAGAGAACAGATGTCTGCACTGGCCAGGCTCTCCTCATATTAGCCCACTGAAGGTGTTGGTAAAACAGATAATTCTCTAGTAACCAGCCATTACATTTTTCTACCTAGCTTGCTTCGGGATAGACACAGAAAGGAGAAGGATGGTCAGGGAATGAGTGTCTCTCATTTCTGCAGCTACTTAATTTTGAAAAGGAATAAATTCTTAAAGGAAACCTTTAAGCAAGCAGAAGGAATAAATTCTTCAGTTCATGTCAAATAAAAAGCTCAAATCTCCCTGTAATAAGATACATTGCTATGTACAGCTAAATAAAAGGGCTGTTTCAAAGCAATTATAACAATCAAAATTAATCAACAGTCTTAGTGGAAATTTAAGATTAGTAACTGAAGATTCAATTACACTCTCAGATATAGTCCTAGAGTCCATGGTTGCAGCAAGTCAGTAAGACAATAATAAGTCTGTTTTAGTCTAGCTGTTGAAAAGAAAAAAAAAAACACTGTCAAAAAGGCTCAGCTATAGGATTTCTATTCTGTGTGTCACCACTGAACCCAAAATAGTTCTCAATAACCTACAGAAAAGTCAAAGCCAAATGAAGAAAATCCACAAGTATAAAGAAACATAGGAAATAAGCAGAGAGGACAGAAGGTCTCCCAAATCTCACACAGCTTCGTACATGGACCCCTACTTTGGCAAAGCTCACAGATGATCCTCAGCAGAAAGCCATGTTTGACACTACTGAGGAGAAAGAAAAAATTATAATTCTGTTCCTATTTGATCTAAAGAAAAAATATTTCTTTACTCCAAACCCCATAGTTGGTTAAATCACGAGGATATTAGTTTTCTCATCAGTCAGACACCAGATAAAACTTATTGTTGGTATTTTGGTCTACATTTGGTCTACATTTACTTGATTTTCAGTGCAGTGTTTCAGAGAAGTCTGACAGTGCCCAACAGTTGATCTTTTAAGTGTTCACTGAGTGGGGCAAGGGAGGAAGGAAGTGAAAGAGGGAGGAGAAGAGTCTTCTTTCCTTGGCAAAGAAAATACCCTCCACAGCAACTAGCAGAAAACTCAAAGCACATATTAATAGAGCAAATCCAGACTACAAACAACCAGTTAATCCAGGCTCTTTTCAGACTCTGTCAGGTCAGAACAGAAACACAGGAAGTATTTTCCTCATTTACGTTGGCTGAAGCATGTAACATTTTTCTTCACTTATTTGTTCTTGCGCCTAACCAGAGGATGAAATATAATAAGCAGATTAAAAAGTATTTTGATTGGAAGATTATGGGAGATTACTTTACTGGTGTTTTTAAGTGTGTTTCAAGTACTTCACTGACAGTGCTTAATTCTTCCTTTTAAAGCTGCTGGAGATAGAAGAGGTCATCAATTTGTTCACTACAGGATTTCAGTTCTGATACAACACCTACCAAACCAACTGCAACACTACATTAGGATTCAGTTTAGGTTTTAACCATTATAAATATACACATATTTGCCTTAAATAGTACAAACAAATTGCGTATTATTAATTCTTAAATAATAATTTAATAATTGTGCATTATTAAATTGTTTATTACAATTAATAAATTGGTGCACTTTAACAATTTCTGTGTTTTTACAGCCACCAAAATAATTTTATATATCAGGCTGGTACTCAGAGCAAGATGAATAAATGCTGTGGTAACTAACCTATAAATTGCAGGTTTTTATCAGGTTGGTAATACTAATTACATTTTATTAGCTATTGGGGATTGCAGGAAGTACACATCTTGCACAGGTGCACAGGGCAAATCAAATCAAATTTGAGAGGAAGACAGGAAGCCCTGTCAGACACTGTTCTCTTGGATACCTCCCGGAGGACAGCAGGCCAGACAGACAATACTTCTGTGGCTAAGGGAGAGCATGTAAGCTTGTAGAAGAGCTTCATCTCCCACAATCAGGAGTATGAGAAAGGCTTCTCCAAGATCACAAGGAACTGCCTGGGCAGGGAGAGGAGCCAACAGCAGCCTGGCAGGGTCTCAGGAGTCCCAGGACACCAGCCAGCAAGGGTGTGCATGCTGCAGTGCTGCAGGAAAGGAGTAAAGGCAGGCTGCTCCTCAGCTGCCTTGTTTGCACCAAGCCTGCCTGCCTGGCTGGGCCTGACAGCCCTGAAGAGCCAGCACCATCCTGCTGCAAGGGAGCTCGCTGCCTTGTCCATGTCTCTGCAGGACACCACCATATCTGTCAGTGCTCTGCCTGTGACAGGATCTGCCTGGCCCTCTTCCTCCCACTCCCAGCTGCTGCCCCTCTATGTCAGCTGAGGCTGCTTACTGCAGCAGGGAGGTGGGATCTCAAGCATGCCTCCTCCCTCCTCCCTATGTGCAACCTCCCTATATCCGCAGTCAACATCTTGCCATCTTGATGTGGGAGGAGACTGTGGAGGGATCATTAGAAAGTCTAATTTTATTTCAGTTTTTAATTCTGGCAGTGATGTGAATTACAGCTGGTACCTGCTACAGCACCTCAATGCAGGTATGGATGTGGCAGATAAAGGATGTATCCCAAAGGTCAGTGACTATTATTTTGGGTGATCCTGCAAAGAATCACTGCCGGAGATGGGTGGGTAAATTGCTTCCAGTCCTGGGCAGTGAGCAAAAGAACCAGCAACAGCAGCTGTCTTGCCTTCCTAGAGTCACCAGCTCTGCAAAACCCAGCGCTCTGGGACTCAAGTAAAGACTCTTTCCTTTCTAGATGCTGCTGGAGCACCCCACAGTTGACTTGAACTCTCCATGCTAAGTGCTTTTCTCCTCCCTCCAGACTTTCAGCACACATAGTAGGGTAGCAGGACACAAGACCATGTTATTTTCACTCACTTTCCCTGCCTAAGTTCCTTGCAAAATCCTTTTGCATGGGAGGTACTCCCTCCATCTAACCCCAGGAAAGAGTCATCGGAGCCTGGCAGTATTTGACCGTCATAATCCCCAAAGCACTGGCCCATTCTATTCAGATGGCACCTTAAGTCTGGACACAGGCACAACTCTCCTCTTCTGCCTTCTGCTTGTCCTTAAGGGAGCCACCATTCCTCCACCCTGAAATCCAAAACACAGTCAGCTTCCAGCTGAATACTGTAAACACAGAAACCTGTCTTTGTGACAGGGAGATTTACTTCTGCTCTGTACCTCCAGCAGCAAATTCTCAAGGCAATGGACATACAGACATTTATCTGTAACTGATGTAAACTCCATAGCCTAAAGCCAGAAGTTCCATGGGGAGCACTATAGTCTCTTGAGTGCAGGAGGCCTGAAAACCAATGTAATTTCTCAGTCCAGTGGGTGCAACTTGGAGGTAAAATTTGGGCTATTTCACTCATCATCCCTGTTTCTTTCCTCATTTGCCCTTGAATTTAATGGAGGAACGGGCACATTCAGGTGGCCAGTTAGGTTGTTGTCCAACTAATTCACAGGATAGGGTGTGAGAGGGGTTGGTGAGGTGCTGCCCAAGAGTTCCATTGCTACTGCTCATTACTGGACTGCGACCAGTATATCCATGTCTCTCTTATACTGAGGAACCCAGAACTGGACACAGAACTTCAGATGTGGCCTCACTAGTGCTGAGTAGAGAAGGATTGCCTTCTACCTGTTGTCAATCCCTTGCTTAATGCAGCCCAGGATCTCATTTATTTTCTTTACTGCAATGACACACTGCTGGACTGCTCCTACCTAGGTATAGGACTGTGTACTTCTCATTGTTGAAATTTATTAAGTTCCTGTCAGCCCATTTCTCCAGTCAGACAAAATCCATGTGAGATGACAACATGACCCTCTGGTGTATCTGCTACTCTTCTCAGCTTTGTGTAACTTTGCAGAGGGCAAACTCTGCTCCATAATCCAGCTTATTTATGCAGGTGTTAAACAGGACTGGACCAAGTATTGGCCCCTCAGGTACTGTGCCAGCCACTGTCCACCAAATACAATTTATACATGGAGTAAAGTATTTCAAGACAACCAGCACCATTTCACCTAGGACACATCCTGCCTGACCAACATGGTGGTGGAGAGATCTTGCCTTCTATGGTGGAGAAACTTCATCCATGAACAAGGGAAGGGCTGCAAATATCACCTATCTGGACTTCTGTAAGTACACCTCTGACACAGTCTCTCACAACATTCTCTCTAAATGGAGAAGATTTTGATAGGTGGACTACTATGTGTGTAAGGAATTTTCTGGATGGTTGTATCCAGAGAGCAGTGGTCAAGAGCTCAACATCCAAATGGAGATCAGTGTTGTCCCTCAGACATTCGTATTGGGTCCAGTACTGTTTAATATTTTCGTCAATGGCATAAACAGTAGTAGGATTGAATGAGCTGTCAGAAAGTTGGCAGACAACACCAAGCTCAGTGGCACAGCTGACATGCCCAAGGGAGAGAATGCCATCGAGAGGGAGCTGGAAAAGGTTAAGGAGTGGGAATTCCATGGGGTATAACAAGGCCAAGAGCAAGGTTCTGTGCCTGGGTCACAGCAATCCCCAGTGTCAATACTGCTGGAACTGGGAAGTAAACAGATAAAGAACAGCCCTGCCAAAAAGGACTTGTGAGCGTTGGTAGATGAAAATTTGGACATCATGTAGCAATGTGCCAAAATGTGGATTTTTACTTTTTACTATCCATGCAGTTAAATATGAATTCTGATTTTAAGATGCACGGGAAAATGTAAAAATCTTTCAAAGAGATAGACAATAAAGCTTGAATTATTTGACAACAGATACTGTGATATAAGCTGTAGCAGCAAATTTGGTGCAGCCATTAAAACAGAAAAAAATTCCGGGCATTATTTGCCTCCTTCTCCCTGTTGATATCTCTCTATCTCCAAACTTTATCACTCAAATTTACCTTTTCACAAACCTCTTTTGGACACATTGTATTGAAGGTATTAATGATGAGGTAAACAGAAATCCATTAAAAGGCGCTTTCTAAGAACAAGTGAAAAAAAAGAAGCAATATATTGAACACTCCAAATGCAAACAGCATTTCCCTCTTCATCACCAAGATTGTTCTCAGTTTCCCTGAATGCTGTGCAACCCTTTCTCAGTGGATTAAATGCACTTGCAGGTATCTATCTCGGCCTGGGGCAAATTGCTCAAAGTTGTTGAAGAGCTGAAAGTAGGACAAAGCCTTCCTAATTGTGCATGAAAAAGAAACCGAAGATAATTTCTTAAATGACTTGTCATTGTCATCTATCAGCTTGTCTTCTGTATCTCTAGCTAAATGCCTCTATGAGACTTACATTATATACTTCACTCACACTATCTGAAGGAGCTGTTTGATGTATTTCAAAGGTTAGTCAACTATTTTATGGTACTTACTGCACAAGGATTTGATCTCTTTCTGTAGTTATATAAAAAAAAGAGAGAACAATGCAGCTTCTCTTATAAAATGAAAATATGCAGGGAATCCAGAGGTGTGCTAGTAATGCTTGACATTAGGAATGTTTTCTATAACAGAAAATAGAAAGGAAAAGTGCTTGTGTGCCAGCTAGGCAGAGATTTTCAATGTGATAATGCTTCTTTTGCACTGTGCTGTTTCAGCACGCAGTTACAAGTACCCAAACACAGTTGAAGAACATTCTTCAAGACTAGATAGGGCTAAAGCATCCACTAAAATCTTTTGAATCATTAATATGAACTGCCTTGTTCTTCATGTACTATAGAAACATATATATGCCATCAAAGAAAATGGATGAAGTAAGGTAAATTTTCAATACAGGGATTGTGGAGGTGAAATGCTCGTTGTCTCTATAATACCAAATAAAATTCTTTACATGACTGAATATGCCAGAAAGTTCTTTATGCTATATTCTCTCTTTTTGAACTACACAAGTGTGAATCTTCCACTTTGAAGAACACTAGAGAAGACCAAGTGTAAGTGAGGAGGAACTACTTATAAATTTCCACACTGGAGCAAGGGAAGCAGTCCCCTTCCTGAGCAGCGGGAGAAACAACATGTGATGGACAGAACCCCCATTCCCTGTCTCCATGCGCTTCTGAGGGAAATGAGATAGAGCTGGGAAGGAGGCTGGAGTGAGGAGAAGATGCTTCTTAAGGTCTTCTGTTATTTCTTTGAATTCTGCTCTGATTTTAATAGCAACAAATTCAATTAATATCTCTCATTCAAGCCTGTTTTGCCTGTGACAGTCTCTGATTAATGATCTTTCTCTGTCCTTATCTCAACCCAGGAACCTTTGTTATATTTTCTCTCCTCTGTCCAGCTGTGGAGAGGAGTGGCTTTGGTGGGTGCCTGGCATCCAACCAGAGTCAAGATACCACACACTTTTTCTGGATTTCATCACCTTACCAACTAGCTACCATAATGGAAGATTATAATATTTAGCTGATTTTGACAGTTTACAAGAGAGATGTTAGGTTTTCAGATTCTATTAACACCTCCAACTGAGGCTACGCTGTTGGTCTCTCTGACTTTTTTTAGTAAGGGTTAGTGACCCATCCAGCATCCTTTCAAGAAAGGAGAGAAGACTTTAGAGAGAAAACCTGGCATAATGTATCACTTACAACAGTCTTCATGCATTTCAAACACAAGTTCTTACTAGCAAACCAACAGTGCTAATTAATTTCATCAAGGGGAAGTCATTACTCTCATGTTGCTCTATTTTCCTGTTATCTACATCCTTTTTGATAGTGTGTTCACTTCTTTCTCTACTGTCCAATCTCACTGGTTTCTTCCCAATCAACTTCTTTGGTAAGGGCTATTAAACATGTTATGAATAAGGGGGTAATCCATGCTGGAAATATAAGATTATTAATGTAATATAAAATGAAGCCTTAAGATCACACCAGCAAAGGGGAGAGGGAGATTGCCACACAGGACAACTCACAGCCGAGGAGGAGGTGCATCATTAACATACAAAGAAAACCTAGCCTGCACAGGAGATGGGCACTCTCCAATGGCATAAACAAGAAAACGCCCAGTGATGATGGCCCATGAAGATGTCCACCCCAGATAGACAGTACCATCAAGGACATAGATCTGAATTAAGGATTCCGGGAACTGGAGACAGAAACACATCAATTCCCAGACGTAGCTTTGTCCAGGGCAGGACAGTGAATAGACACTACATGAATATGAAGAACTCCAGGAGGGGACAAAGAGACTCTGCCGTGGGCAAGAAAAAGAGTATAAACATCGAACTCTGCCGGGTCTCGATGGTGAACAGGGGGATTTGGTGCGATAGAGGCCAGATCATCGTTCACCCTCTCCGATCCCGGGGTTGGCGCTATTTTTTGATTGTTAATTTTTATTTTTTATCAATTTGGCTGGATCAATTTTTACCTATAACAAACATATAGACACATTTATTCAAGCCTCAGGACTTGAATTCATTTGTCACTCTGTAACTACATGTATGCACTTTGCCTTGTTATATGCTCTGAAGTTTGGAAGGGACCCAATTACCTAGAGATCAGGAATGAATTTTTTCCCTTTATATTTTGGCCAACGGCCTTTCCTTATTGTATTTATGAGCTTTAGTAGACCAAATGCATTCTCTGTTTTATTCTATTTATATAAAAATATATTTTTATATAAAAAATAATTTATTTCTATTTCTTAGTAAGCTAAACAAGGTTTGAGTTTTACCAGGGTGTTTCCCTCACCTTCAAACAATTTACAAGTATATTCCCACATTTACATTTTTCATTTTTTTGTAAGTGTTGATGTTAGAGGTATATGTAGTGTACTGGCATCAGTTTCACAAAATCTCTGCAACTTTGCATCTACTGTTTACTACTCTATTTACATACTTCAGAAAGTTAGATGCATCGTTGTTAGTATGGAAGTGCAGATTTATTTTGAATGGCTGGAAGCAGCTCAACAATATAAAACTCATGCACATAACACAGTTTTTATGATCTGTTTATTATCCTTTAACAGCAGCCCAGAATGAAAACCAATTCTGAGTGGAGCAAACTCCTCAACTCTGTCCATGAACCAACAGATTGTAGAGGTGAAAAATAGCATAGAGAGTAAAAGATAGGGGATGAAAAACTTCACAAATCTTCAGACTGCTCTGATAGCCTAAGAACATAGCAGGAACTGAGTTTTGATCCCTTTTTAAAATCAACCACATATTTCTCACATAAATTTCTCTAAATGTAAGATCCCCTGCACAGAATTACTAGGAAAGATTTCTGGATTTTTGAAGCTGTAACATAGGAGAAGCTGGTCAGAAAATCTAACAGGTGGTGGTTTTTGTTTTTGTTTTTGTTTTTGTTTTTGTTTTTGTTTTTGTTTTTGTTTTTGTTTTTTTTTTTAAATATGTCAGAAATATATTAAACATATCCACACAGAAGCTTATACAAAATATTTTGGCTGGTAAATCAACACTTTGGAAATATATTTTGTATGAAGGTGTTAGGGTTTAGGATTCTTCATTTTGTTTCTTTCTCTCAGGGAATTTTCTCCCATATGTCTTGCTAGGACACAATAATGACCAGGTATTTAAGAGGGACAAGAGAAGTGGCCACAGCTCAGGGGAGGGCTCCAGCTGGCTACTCTTCCTTTTTACCTGGGTGTTTCTCTGAAAAGGGCAGAGATACCGAGAGAACTGGGCTGGGGAAAAGGGGTTGAGTGCAGCTCCTATCTCTCTTGCGTTCTCCGCCTTCATGGGGAGAGAGGCCACGGTTGCTATGAGGACAATTCGTCACCACTGCCAGGCTCTGTCTCCTGCTGCCTTTCTTCTACCCTTGCTGCTTCCAAGGGACCTGCTGGGGCACCGGGATCGGCTGTGCCTGGGGGTTGCAAAGAACTTTTTCTTTATCCCTTCTATCCCTTCGCATCTCGGCCAAGCCACCATAACCGCGCGCTCCCTGAGCTCTCGCCACAGCGCCCCCTGCAGCCGCGGGGGAGCCAGCAGCACCCCTACTGGCCGCGACTGGAACTGCTTACAGAGTGGGAAGAGACTGTTCGTTGGGTTTTTCCTCTTGGTTTGTGTTGCTGCCATTGTTGTTGTTTGTCTGCCTAGTTGTTGTTTGCCTAGTTGTTGTTTGCCTAGTTGTTTGTTTGTTCTAGTAAAGAACTGTTATACCTTTTCCCATATCTTTGCTGAAAGCCTCTTAATTTCAAATAATTTCAAATAATTCAGAGGGAGGGGGGTTGTATTCTCCATTCCAACATAGGTTCCTGCCTTCCTTGGCAGACACCTGTCTTTCAAACCAAGACAAAAGGCTTAGCCTTTTTGATTGTAACTGGAAATAATAAAAGCAGGAACTTGGGTGAAATGTTCACATGAGAAAATGTTTTCAGACCTAATTGAAACAGAGGAACACATCATTAAAATTTCCCTCTTATTACTTTGAGAGAAGAGTATTAAGTAAGAAGCTTCTTGAGTCTTATATTTCCTTTACGTCAAACTGAACAGGAATTACATGACATTCTTTTTGATAACAACCAGAGAAGAATCTCTAACTACCCTTTCCTCACCAGATTCCTGGGCTTCAACATTCCTTCACTCTCCCTGTGTGTGTGTGTGGATACCCCCACTAGTGGGTTCCAATTTGCAGAAATGTTGATCCCAAGGATACCAACACAGGATCAGCTGTTTGGGAACATGGCTAATGCAAGACACTTTTACTGTCTCTTGTTTTCTCTGTGCTTTTGAGCAGCAGCATCTAAAGTTCCTTCACTCTAGATTGTCATTACAGGCCTTAGTATGGGAGACCTTTTAAAGCAGATCTGAATAGTATAATATTATAGAAAATAAATGGAAAAACTATTCTGGACAATTTTAAGCTGTAATGTGTACTATGTAGGATTATGTCTACAGCTGCTAAGTACCGATATGCAAAATTACTGTAGAACTACAACATGTTTATTTTCTTTAAAAATTATGGAGAATTTTTTTTCCTCTTTCTCTACTGAATCCTGTAGAAATAAGTGACCAGTTATCCAGTCATAGAATCAAAATAGTTGAAAGAGAGAAGATGCACACAGCCTGAGGCAGTGCACCACTAAATGCAGACAGATTTAGGGAATTTTTAAAAAGTGCTTTTCAACTAGATCCCTGCTGTCTGAGTATCCACAACAAAAATAGAAAAGCTACATAAAGTTTTACAGAATGTTAAGCAGAAAAGGACAAAGGCCAAACAGAAAAGGATTGCTGATGCTATTCTAATATACAGCCAGAAGAGATGAAATGTAGTAACTATTTTCGGCAACCTCTGGAACATGAGTTCTCAAGTTTTACAGTGAATACACAGGAGAGATGTGACAACAAGAAGAAATGAAAGTAAAAAGAATAATGTTGATAAAAGAGATTCATAAATTGGTATCATTTTATCAACATTTTCTCCTTCAGAGCAAGCTTCTTAACAAGTAGGTGAGCATCCTCTATAACAGTGCAAGTTGTACAGTAATTTTCCATATCAAAGCCTCTATAGACACCATTTTATGTAACAGGGTCCTGAGGGAGCTAGCTGATGTTGTAACCAAGACATTTTCTATCACAACTGAAAAGCCATGGTAGTCAAGTGAAGTTCCCAGTGACTAGAAAAAGAGAAACATTGTTCCCCTGTTTAAAAAGTGGAGAAAGGAGGACACAGTGATCGACAGACTGGTAAGCCTCACCAGCCTGACAAGATCATGTAGCAGATCCTACCAAAAGATGGGCTAAGGCACTTGAAAGATAAGGAGGTGATGTGAGGCAGCCAGCACAACCCTTTACTAAGGGCGCATCCTGACTGACCAATTTAGTGGCCTTCTATTATGGAATGATGGCAACAGTCAACAAGGGATGACTGATAGATGTTATCAGTCTGAACTTTTTTAAGGCGTTCAATATGGTCCCACACGATATCCTCATCTCCAAATACAGAGCTGATTGATGGATGATTCAGTGGACAAGGAAATGGATGGATGGATGGATGGATGGATGGATGGATGGATGGATGGATGGATGGACACAGCAAGTGAGCTGGGGTCAATGGCTCTGTATCTAGGTGGAAGATAGTGACAAGTGATGTCCCTTGGATCTCTGTCTTGGGACAACTGCTCTTCAATATCTTCATCAATGACATTAATGGTGGGATTCAGTACACCTTCAGCAGATTTATAGATGACCTGAAGTTAACTGTTTACACCACAGAAAGATGGGATGATATCCACAGGGACCTAGACAAGCTTCAAAAGTAGGCCCACAAGGACCACAAGAAGTTCAACAAGTCCAAGTGTGAGGCCCTGCATCTGGCTTGGGACAATCCCAGATATAAATAAGGAGTGGGAGAAGAAGTCATTGAGACCAACCTTGCCAAGAAGGACTGAGATTTCTTGTGAATGAAAATCTGGACATGAGCTAACAGTGTGCACCTTCAGCCCAGAAGGCCAGTCTTTGGCCTGCATCCAAACAGGGGTGACCTTCAGGTGAATGGGGAGGATTTTCACCTCTACTCTGCCTTGTGATTCCCCACCTGGAGTACTATGTCCAGCTCTGGGGTCCTTAGTACAAGAAATACCTGGATCTGTTTGAGCATGTCCAGATGATCAGCAGGCTGGAGCAATTCTCCTACAATGACAAGCTGAGAGAGCTGGGGCTAGAATGGAGAAAAAAGGCTCCAGGCAGACCTCATTGTGGTCTTTCAGTACCTTAAAGTGCCTTTAAACTGAGAGAGGGCAGGTTTAGACTGAATATCAGGAAGAAATTCCTTATTCTGGGGGAGATACAGCATTGGGACAGGTTGCCCAGAGAAGTATTGGGTACCTCATTCCTTGAAGTGTTCAAGGCTCACTTAGATGGGGCTCTGAGCAACCTGATCTAGTAAAAGGTGTCCCTGCCTTTGGCAGGAGAGCTGTAATCAGATAGTATTTAAGGTCCCTTCCCAAGACATTTTATGACTCCACAGTTCTATAAGACCCTGTATATTTTAACCTTGGTCCAGGAAGTCTTGCTGTAGCTCACATATTTAATTACAGATATACTCAAGCGCCTACTGAAATTGTTTACTAAAGCTTATTTTTCTCAGAAAAAGTTATGACTTATTTAATTACAAACTGTCTCCAATGGCCTTTATCTTAGAATACTGACTCAGAGTAAAACACCTGAAGAGAATAAAAGTTTTAAGTACTTTTTCTAAAGCTAGAAATTCTAGTTTTTTAAGGGTTTTGTTTATTTGTTTGTTCTTTCTACTAAACACAGGAAAAATATGGCATATAGAATGCATAAGCAAGAAAAGAAAGTAGTCATTTTGCTTCAGTGGAACACTTAAAAATAAGATAGCAGAACAATAAGTCTTTTCACTCTCCATTTTGGGTCAAAAGCATGACTTTAACAAAGAAAAGAAAAACTCTCCAGAGCTGAGACTTTTACATGTAAGAAATTAAAGTTTACATTTAAATGTAAGAAAAAGTTATCTCTCATAAAAAGGGAGAAAATATTTTGAAGGTAACTTCTATTCTTTGATAATAACATAATCTCATGGGGGAACAAGAACACCAGATACCATGATGTAGATGAGTTGACTACTTTATTAAATGGACCAAACCAGCAGGATGGACTATGTTAGGTGTTAGGGATATGATAGAAATTCGTGCCAATGGATTATAGGTATATGTATCAAACATGCTATTAAAGGGGGGGCCAGGGTTTAATCCTGGTCGTTCACGGTGGCATGTACCCAAGGACGCTCAGTGATGATGGCCCATGAAGATACACATCTGAAATAACCAGGGCCATCAACACCTTGCACCTGAATACAGGATTCCAGGAATCGGAGGAGGAACATTTCCCTCTTCCTGGACGAGGTTTTGTGCGGCGTTGAGTGAAGAAAGAAACCAACATGAATATGATGGACTTTGAAAGGAGACAAAAGGACTATGCCACGGGCAAGTAAAAGAGTATAAGGACTGTCCCTGCAGCAAGTGTGGACGAAGGGAGGTTCGGTATGAGAGGCCAGATCTGCGTCCACCCAGCCTGTATCCCCAGGGTCTGTGCTGTCCATTTTTTTTATTGGTGGCTGTCGGGACTGTAATACGGTCGCAAATAAATTTTTTTGTTTTATTTGTATTACGATTGGGTCAATTTTTATTTTTACTTATAACATTAGGTAAAGGATTTTGCACACATGTACACATGCACGGAGTTTCATGCTAGAATGCTGAGGATTCAGAAAAAGTGACACTGTCTAATGGCTCTGTGATGGGCTCTGCCTCAGGACTTGACAGACAATGCTTTTGCAGTTGAATTCTGGATGTTCTGTTTCTTCATGGTGCCAGATGTCCACATACCAGCTTCCCCAAGTTCTTAATGCTGTGGATGTTTATAGCCCCGTGCTGTCTCAAACAGATACACAATGGGCCTTTCCAGCTGTTTCAGGGGTTGTTCTCTTGTTTTTATCCATGAGCTATACTATGGCTCATTCCACTCAGTTCTTTCTTGCTTGCTTGCCTGTCACTGTGGCTTATTATGCTCAAGTACCTTAGGGAAATGGTTGCAATAGCCCTGCAGCAATTAAAAAATACTTTTAGACAAAAATATCAAATATTTGGAAAAGAATGAAAATTTAAACACCCTATGAAAAGGATTTGCTTTCAGCCATCACAAGATATTTTGCTATCTGTACTGTCTAGAAGTTTTGAGAATCTATCACAGCACAGAATATCCAAATAATTTGGCATTGAGACTGCATATTCCTTGGAAACCTTGTGTTTTGTTATCCAGATAGATTTAACTGTAGGGAATTCCCTTAGGTCTTCAGGAACAAAGAACTAGCTGATACAATTGCTGTCACTAATGATGCTTTGAAAGGAGCAAGGGATAAAGACAGAAAGATTGGTTGCTAGAAGGGATTTTCCAGAGCACATCAACAAAACATTTCCACTTTGCACATTCATGTTACTTGCAAGGAATGTGCTGACACTGTCATGCCGGGAGCAGCCCTTGTAAGCCTTCCCTCCTACAGTGGTGTGCTGATGGAAACAGAAGCCTGTATCCATGGAGTTCTATCCCCACTCTTGTGTTCTTCACTTATTTTTCTGTTCCAATAAGGACACAAAAAGACCTAGTTTCTTTTTGTCAGACTGTTTTCTTTTCTTTTTAATTAATTCTGAATGGTCAAAATGATAGCTATGAGTAGTGAAAGTCTAAAGAAAATGTGTCTCTGTGTGATGCTGGACAAAGACACATTTTCAAAGCATTGGCATTGATGATGACATTTGGCACTGATGATGACATCTCGGGTGGAGTCATGCAGGGACACATGGCAATGATTTGCCATCATTGCTCCTGTACCTTTGAAATCCTGAATCTTCTCTGCCTCATCTATACCAGTTTCCAGTGCCTGCGTTTATTATTTTCTTGCTCTGTGCTCTCTCTCCTTCTGTACATCAGCACAAGGTTGATATGATTACAATCTAGTTATGTGGATGGCTTCAAGATTTCCTATGAAGAGTACCTATTTCAGCATTTCTAAGAGGTATTTTCAGCTTTGCTGTTTACCAATAGGAATAACTTTTGGAATGTCCCTAGAGAATTTAACTTTACTCCTAAAAACTCTTATTATTCCTTATTCTCGCACGTATATCTGGCAGTCAAGTTCCAAATTAATTAAATTCTTAGACAGTATTAGCTCCCACACCTCCTCTTATTCTTAAAGCATTTTTAGAGAAACAAAACAAAACACATTTGAAATTACCCTATGCTCACAGTGAGCATTGAAACAGCAATTTCAAAACACACTTTGCAAAAAGAGGTTTTAATCACTTATTCCTCAAGGGCTCAAATATAAACTAGTTATAAAAAAATTCTGCTACTAGAAGGAACCTCCATTAATATATGTGAAATATTTAGGGAACTTGAGATGAAAGATGCTATGACCTGTCAAAATATTCACACTCTAATATATTCCTTGAGACAGTTTGGCCCAAAGTAAGCAACTCTCCTTCTAGCTAAAGGCTGACAGATGGACTTTTTGACAAATAGTTTATGCTTGAATGAACAATTTCAAAGCCTATTCAGATTTTTCTTTTTAATTTTATGTTTTCTGAATGTGAGTATCTGCAATTCTGTTATTATATGGGATAGAGGGGATAAAAAATCTTAGTCTAAGTGTGTATGTGCCTGACTGAAGTAATAAAAAATTGTGCTGGAGTGATCTGTAGCAAGCTGACAGTTAAAAATAACTTTATACAGAACAGATTAGTGATGTGGATGCTATTCAATTGTTTTATAGGACTTTTCAATCTTTAGGTGTATTATATTAACTAATTCTGAGGGTCCATATGGAAAAAAAAAATTACCTACATTATGAAAATGTGACAGATGAAAGCAAATAGTGTGAACTTTAGCAATTTCCACAGCTTGGGCTTCTGTATTGTTTGGGGAATTAAAACTCTAATATTCGGGTTTTATGATATTGAAAAAGCAGACTTTCAAAACTGTCGTTGTACAATAGCTATTATCTATAGAAGTCACTACGTCTGTTAACAGTACCCCTTAAAACTTTAAATTTCAGAAAGACAGCGTATCTATTTATAAGTAACACTAAAATGAAATATCGGGGTGCCCTCTACTGGCTCACAGTGGTAGCACTAACAGTAACAAAAATCAGGCGTTTGTAACGCACTGTCGTCCAAAATACAAGAGATCGACTGCTGCATTTAAATTCAAACGTATTGCACTCGTTAAAAACAGATTTATATCCATCCCACGTCTTGAAAAGGTGGTGGTACCATAGGCTGTATGCAGCTTGAAGAGACTGGTCTCTCCAGTGGCTGCTGAGTGCGTCAGAGCAAACCACGATCACAATGCATCAACAATGCTGCAAGGTTGTGCATCATCAACTAGCAAAATGCTTTCCAGCATTTTATGAGAATGGAAACGAAGAATATTCCGTTAATTTGTCTACATCTCATGAGAGCCTACAAGTTCAGCAAGGATTGTGAAAGTCCTTCTTCTGCACGATCCTTTCCTGCTCTAGCTCCCCACAGGAGCTGTGACAAAAAATGGGCTACTGACCTGTGTTAAGCTTAGAAAAAGATTGTCAGTAGCACACTATCAAAAGGGAGACAAACATCAAGTAAACAGATGCCTCAGATATCAATTTAAAACCTTGTTGTGCAAAATGGAAACATTTGCTTCAGTGTGCCAGCAGCTGATTGCTGACCATCAGCATCCAGTGTCTGACGTGGGGAGGAAGATTTTAACACATGTCGGTGATTCCAGTTTCTACCAGGGTTTTAGTATCAATATTAGCATTAGTATTAGTATCTCTCAAAGTGCGCATAAAAGCCAGATAAGCAGACTTGCTTCTTGATACCACTCTTCATACTTCAATATTGCAGAGAAGCAGGAAATGAGAGATTTTCTTGGGTTACAGGGAATTTTGGAATTGCAGGAAGTTCCTTTAGACATAAAGAAATGAAAAATGTGCAAGCTCAGCATTATTTATTACTTTTTCAAGCTGAGAATCAGGATAGAAATAGAAGCACCAATGCTTGTTGCAGTATTACTCAGACATGAAGGTGTGGCAAGCACCTCACCACTTAGCTGCACAGTCTAGTGAAGTGGTAATGTTTTGACCTCCAGATAGCTATGAAATTGCAGTGCATTAACACTTCTTTTTTGCCAAACACAATCCCAGAATTCAATGGAAGACATATTCAGCTTAATTCTGTTTTCATACTCTCAACTGAAGTTTAGAGTATTACTGCTTTGTAAATATTCTTAAACTGTCAAAAGAAAAATGTCTGGCCTAAATAACAGCAGAAATTTTGTTTTGGCTGGATTAATACCACAGTTTTAAAAGGTGTATTTGTTTTGGTTTAGGGTAAGTTTGGGAGATAATTTTTAAAGGGGCTTTTTTATAAAAGCAGATTTAATTGTTTCTTTTTTTTTAATTGGTTTGGGAGAAAATATTTTTTTGGAGAAAAAGTGGAAAGGAATTTGTTTATTAAATAAACTAAAAGAAACTAAACAATATTAAACAATAAAACTTTTTATTGCTTTAAAAAAAGGTAAATTCAGAACAGTCTTTTTTTGGGTTGTAGCTTGGTTTATTTAGTTTTTGATTAGTTTTTTTGGTGTTGGAAACGTTGTGGTTCAGATTTGGCTAGGGGGGTTATAGGTGGAGTTGTTGGTGTTTTTTTTGAGTGTTTAGTTTAGAGTAGGTTTGAATAGGTTTAAGTAAAAAGGAAAAAATTACAGTCTAGCGAATTTTTTTGTTTTAGTTAGCTAAAACTAACTAATAGTAAAAAAAAAAACAAAAAAAAAAAAAAACAAAAAACCAACAAAATGTCATGGTTTGACTTTGGCACAATGCCAGGGCCCCCATGAAAGGTGTATTTCTAAAATGGTTGCTGTGAGACGTGACTCAGAAACAGAACAAAGCAGGCTCCCAATTGGGGATGGAGAGAAAACACAACACTTTAATAATCTACAACACAGAAACATGGGAAAAAGAAAAAAAACCACACACAACAATTTACAATGGAACTTTCAAAACACTCTTCCTCCCCCCAGTTCTCTAACATTCAAATCTCCTCTAACACATCCATTCTCAGTCTAATACCCTCTTTCACACAAGCTTCTCCTTAGTTCATCAAGAGAGAGAAGTCTTCTTCTTACACCATGGGCTTCCCCTGGAAACACAGTGGAACCTCCTGTGCTTCTGTGTCACATGCGGCAGCTGCCCAAAGAAAAATCTGCCGTGGTGACCATCTTCTTTCCATGTTCTGCGCTCTCACCAGAGTCTACGGATCTAGACTGCTCTTTGGGTCCTTTTAAGAATGCAGTTTCAAGAAATGGCCACTTCTTACCATTTAGGATGTCTGTCCCCGTCATATTTTTACTCCCCTGGGGCCTGGGTCTCGAGAACAGAGATCCTTCTCTGCTGAAGGCAGAGGGCTCTACCACACCCTCCCCTTCAGTCTCTGTTCTCTCTGCTTCTCCTCATGGCCTTATCATTCCTGGCCTACGGCCAACCACCTCCCCCAGGGCTGTAGTCTCTGTATTATCAGGAGAAAATTGGTCTCGCCCGTGGCTATGTAAGAGAAAAGTTCAGCCAAAGCCACTCCAATAATTTCTTTTATCTGGGGCATTCTCATCTGCTGGTATTTTCTTCACCTACTTGAACCTTTTCTTCTTTCCCATCCTCCGTCCCCTCCTAACTATCAGCTGGGGAAGATCAGTGTTTTACAGCTTCCATTGTTTCAACACTAAAAGGGTTAAAAGCTCAGCCTGGTCTCCCAGTGGCTGGGCACCTTGCCCCCCTGCCCTTCTCCTGGCGGGTGCTGCACGAGATATCACATTCCAAGCCAGCACAGTCTCTGCCATTCTCTCCCAGGGGGGCTGCCCAAACCGTCCCATGTTCTCCTCCACCCCTCCTCCTGCAGGAGCCTCTGGCCTTCTCCTCTCAGGCCGCATGGCCTCCCCTCCCCACCAAGACGCAGCTGGGCAGGGGGAGGAGGTCAGACCAGCTCACCTGCTCCCAGAGGAAGTTCCTCTGGGAATGCTCTGCTTTTAACCCCTGTGTGTTCTCAGAGGCGTATCTAAATCTCAGTGGCCAGCACAGCTGCTATCTTCAGATCTAGTTACCAATTGGCTTGACCTAAACCTTTCCAGAAACACATTTCTGGGCCAAACCATGACACAAGGAAAACAACAATTTTTTTTTTTTTTTTTTCCCACAGGTCCACAGTGAAAACTCTGAGAGCTTTATGCATATTTATATGCACCCTCAACCACTCTGTGAAATATGGAATTATTATCATCCCTATTGCACAGCTGGAGAATTAAATCTAAATGCACTACCCAGGCAACAATTCTCCATCAGCATGAGAAATCAAATCTATGCTGAGTTCCATCCTAGAACCTAAAATTGATCAGGTAGCATGTGACCTTCTCATTTTGGGAACCCCATGAGATGCTGCTGGACTTCAGCCCAAAGCAAAGAATAACTTCGTGATGCTCCAAAGTTAAAGCAAGGAGCAGTTTCTGGGAGAAGGAATGCTGAGGATGTGGTGAAATGATCTATAATGTTCAACCTCTGGAAGCTTACTCATTTTTAACAGCTATCTCAGATTTACACATAGCCAAGATACCAGTTCTGCTCTGTCATATTCAACATTGTGGTGCACAAGGCCTTTTATCCTCTTGATCAGAAGTGTTAAAATGATGGCATATACATTGCTGCCTTCTACTTACTTTATATCTGTAGTTTGTTCTGCTTCTGGAAGATGACACTTTAAAGCACCTGATTATAGAGGTTGCAGAAACTGATCTGCTGCCTTAGCACCACTCTTTCCCATACCCACAGAGGAACTGGGTACAACATTTGATCAGAAGATCTCTGTAGGATTGATGAAGCTGATGAATCTTCAGCTTCCTCTAGACATCATCACTGATGCTATCATCATACTGTCTCTTTTCCTCATGGTCCAAGTTTGCATTATAGCAACTGCAGCTGCCTACAAGCCATTGCCGCCTAATGTAAAAGGACTGCAAGAGACCACCTTTTCTCTCAAGGTTAAGAATTAAATTATGCTATCAAGGTTTTCCATTTATGACTATTTTTCTATTTGTGTGATATTTGTCCTAGGATCATCTCTGATCATGTTTCACTTCCAGGCTAAAATAGAGAAATTCCAGGAATACACATCCTTAATCTAGAAGAACAGAAAAGAAATAAAATCCCTCCCTCTTTTTCTTACTCTGCTGTTCCCTTATGATTTAGGAAGTATTCGTTTCTACTATTACCTGAAAATCCAGCAATAAGAGAGGATGGTTCTGGTAAAACTTCTTACTAGCAGCTTAAACATCCTTTCTCCCTCTTCTAAAGCTAAGAAGGCCTTGTTCATCATGCAACCCCATACATGAGCTGAAGCTTCAGGCATATGATACCTCTTACATTCCTACCCAGGATCTTCTGGGTTCTTCCTACTGTGATCTGTGGGAGATCCAGACAGGCGCATGTATGAAATGTTTGAATGGGACTGCCCAGTTAGAGTAAGTGCTCCAATTCTTGCTCAGCATTTTAGATGTATTGAAAATCAAGTCACCTAACAGATCTCAACATAAGTCAAGAAAATTTAACTGCATACTGGATTGAGTTCTACTTGCACATCCACCATTAGATGCCTCAGTACCCCTCAAATACTTCAGTCAGCCATTATAGCTGTAACAGTCACACAGAGTCATAATGCACAGCATATACCCGCTTTTACAATGCTATGGTTTTACATTTCCAACAGAAACAAAGTAAATTCTACCTCTCTTAAAGAAAAAAACCCTAAAAATTGGGAAATCTGCACCTCCAGCTTATATATATTTATTAGAAATTCTACTAAAGCAGCTGTCTTGGTGATGTGCATTACAGCCAATGCCTGCTGAAGGATCTTGCTGCCCATGTGAAGGCTCTGAACACAGGATGTGTCCCTCATCAGTGACTGCTGAGGGATAGGAAAGCCCCTAGATAAGCATTGTTGATGGTGGTTGGATAAATTGCTGAATCCTCCAGTTTCAGACAGTGACCTGAAGAAGTAACAGGGGTATCTGCAGGCACTGCTAAAGCAGATCTTGTCCCAGCCTCTCCTGGAGCCTTTCCATTAACAGATGAGGTGAGACAGAGGAGCTTGAGCCCCTTTATCTTTCCCTGCATTATTAGTGCTTCAATTCAATGTTTAACCAAAGGTGGAGAGAAAGTGAAAGACACAAGCCCTAAGCAGAGTGCAAGGGAGAACAAGAAGCATGAAGCTGGCTGCCATTACTCCACCAAATGCGCTGTGGGCCAGAAGATGGCTTTCACTACAAGGACTTCAGCTTGTCCACTGTTTGTCCTAGAGGCACCTGAAAGGGAGATGCTTCCCGTGTGTGTCCCGGAACTACTAGAGCATTCAAGAGCATAGCAGAAGTTGCTGTTTCTTTGACTGGTCCACTGTGCTGCATTTCCAAGAAAATACTAACAAAGATAAACAACTTAGAAATTTTCTCTACCTTACAGTGCACAGCAAGAATAGGTATGACAAATCTGTTCCCATCTTCTGCAACATGTTAGATCAAATGGCAAGGAAAGACCGAAAAGCCTTCTGGAAATTTCAGCAAGTCTGTGCTTGAACTATCAGAGTGCTAAAAGTTTAAAAATAATAATTACAGAACATTCTAGACATTCTGAGCTTAAGCTATGACAACCTACCTAATTTGCTTTACAGAAAATTAAACACATCTATAAAATGTACTTGCTTTTAAACAGTGTTAACCGAGTATACACCCAAATTCATTGTGCCATTTGCCTATCACAAAGTCAGCCTATTCCTGTGCTGGGACAACAACCATTTCCACTGACCTACATGCACCTGAATCCTTGAGAGATGAGAAGCTTAGGATGCATTCTGGAACAGAACTATTACTCAGTGTAGAAGTGGCCATAAAGATTTGCAAGACCTACAAGTGTGAAACCAGAAAAGAAGTCCTCATAGCAGTTTTCAAGTTTTGTCAGAGTAGCTCATGTGGAGGAAGCAGTATGACTATCTTCAAGGGGAGAACTGCCTGTAAGCCAGATTCAAATACAAAATTCCGGATGTGACTCCCATCTTTCTTTCTGGAGGGAAGAGGCTATTCTAAAAGAAGAAAAACCTCACAATTTCAATCACTTCATTATTTAGATGAAGAACTGTTCAGGGAACTGCTGGGGTATTTTGCTATGTTTTTTCACAAAGATTCACTCTGCAATAAATAGTACAGGCTAAGAACCTTACAGTTCAACAGAAAAAAAAAGAAAAAAAAAGAAACCAACATCAAACCATTTAGCTATATCTGGCAGCTGATATCTCAGTGCTGGCAGGCTTCCCAATTTCTTCTGTGACAAGCAGTTCTGCAGCCAAGTTTGGTAACTAGGAACCCATGTCATATTTTTACAATATTTCTGCAAATATACACCTTAGGAAGGAGGATGACAGAAGGTTTAAGTCTCCCAGAGAAAAAATATTTCATCCATCAACAGCATATCCTCTGTGATTCTAGAATGAAAGTCATGGAGCTCCATAGGCAAAGCTTTGAACTACCTGATGCGCAAAAGCAAACATCCTCCTGCTTTTTTCTGGATCACTGTCTTTATCCTAATACCGAATGTTTAGATACAAACTTTTGTCAGCCCTGGTAATTCCTCTCTTAGCCAAGTCAGATTCTGATCCCACTACCTCAGGAATAAAGCATTCTTTAGTTATTACCTGCAGGAGACACAGAACAGAGTAATAAGGAAGTGCCAAGAATTCTGCAACATGTCAAGACTAGGCCCATGTCATCATGATGACTATTTTGTACAATCCTTCTGGTCTCATTTGTTAAAAGACACTACCATTCCCTACATCTTAAAAAACAGGGCCCCTCAGCAAGGTGGGGCAGCACTGCACACCAACCACTCTTTTGGTCTACATCATGTAAATTTATCTCTGTTGTTGCCCTGTGGTTGCATGCTCTCCAGAAATGCTACAGAATTATAATCTGACAAAACAGGGGTATGTCAGTGCAGTACCTGTGACTGCTAGGCCTTGATAACTAACATAGTTTTTAGTTATGTAACTGTTTATAGTAATACGAACTAACAGTAACTGCATGGCACCATTAATGCATCTGCAAAATGGTTTCACATCCATTGAGTTTGAAACAGATTTCTTCCAATCACTGGCAGAAACTTCCTTAGAGGCCAGCCATAGGATTTAGGACTGAACTGTAATAAAAAGTTACAGGAATTGTTTCTGTATGTATATTTTTTAATAGTTTGGGTTGAAAGGGACTGTAAAATGTCACCTAGCCCAAGACCCCTGCAATGAGCATCTTTAATTACATGCATTCGCTCAGACCCTTGTCCAGCCTGACCTTGAACTGAGCCTTGAATGAGGTGCCATCTCTGACAGACTCTTCTACCCTGTCAGTCTCTGTCAACGTGCACTGGGATATGAACGTACAGCAGAGAGCAGAAGAGGGGGAAAATAAGAGTGAGAAACACTCTTAGCAGAGGGAGCACCAAGGCTGAAGAACAATGAGGTGGAGACAGTCCATGAAACAACAGCAGATAGTCACAATGAGACCTGTGCTCGACTCACTACTGAAAAGGGAGAAAAAAATAGGAGGGAGAAGCAGCAGAGAGGTACCTTTATGGACACACTGTACACCTACAAGTACCCATGCCAGTGAGCAGCTGGTGGGGAGAGTCAGGAGTGAATTTGAGCTTGGGAACTGGGACAGGAAAAGTGAGTCTTTTTGTTCTCACTGCACAAAAATACTTGAATTTGTTTAAATAAGTTTTCTCCAAGTCAAGTCTGTTTTGCTTGTAACAATATCTCTGTTTTTACTTAAACCATAAATAAATTATAAGTTGCCAAGTCTTTAAGCTTCATTAGCATTGTGGATGCCAGGGCTCTTTGATAAGCAGTAACTTGTATCTGCAAGACAGCATGCTACTCATTGAGAGACTAATTTAATGTGGTCATTGTTAAATTCATCCTGCTTATAAAGGCCATTACATGTACGAGATTTATTTGACTGAAGTAAAATGATAATGCCAAAAAAGGGAAAGATTTTTCACATTTGCAGGAAATGAGATATATGCTTTCTAAAATAAAATTCTTGTTAACTGAAGTTATCAAAGCAGATTTTAAATCAACAAAGCAATAATCCACAACATCATTCTAGTTATTCTCTCAGCATTTATTTGAAATAACAATACTTTCCATTATATAGTTTAAACATTAAGCAGTAGGGAATTGTCTTCATTTCACATCATCCAGTACTGAAGTGGCACATTCGAAGCAGCACATTAAACCTCTGATAGAGTCTGTACAATTTAGATAAATAGAACTCTGGATAACTAAACTAACAGAACTTCTGCAACTGTTACCAAAAGAATGCCAAGAAGCTAGGCACAGCACTGTACACACCAAGTGCAGGAAGGAGGAATACAGAAGAACCAACTAAACAGATGGGAAATGTTTTTATATATACAGCCCATGTCTTCAGTTGCTCAACAGAAAAATAAAATGTTTTATTTTGTCCTCATTGAGGAGAGAGTATGCACAAATGATGTTCAAAGAACACATGGCAGACAGAAACAAATGAAATGAGGGTTGTGTTTGGCTGGTTACTGTATTCCTCGGTGAATGAGTTTACAAAGGATATCTGGTGCTTAAGCAGCAAGGTTTTGTGCCAAGACTTGACAAGAAACATTAATAAATGCCAGTTTTATTCCCCATCTTGCCCATTTACTGGCATTTTGGTGAGCATGCTAAAAGTTCCTGAAGGGCAAATTCAGGTGGTTTGTGGTCCAACATTTCTACTACAGGAATCCCCATTTGATAGCTTACAGTTTACCTCTGGAGGGAAATAGGCCTTTTAACAATAATTAAGAATATAAAACTTAGCAGAGAGCAGCAGGACACACGGTACAGTGGTTCACTTTCTGAGAAACCAGAGGATCTACACTTATGCTCTCTCTGTGAGACCAGCCAGTCAGTTTGGTTGGAAGATACAATTCTGGTTAGTCAATGTTAGACCTGTATGAACTGTATCATTAGGAAGGGAAAGATGGAATGGCAAGAACTTTTCCCTCTTTTTATAGAGAACTAAGACTGAAAAAGTAATACGGTGGTGATAGACATTATCTTCCCAACACCACCTTCACTTTCTGCTACTTCACTATGAATTACCTGCTTTGCTTGCCATCATCTTCCCTGTTTCACCTCACTAATGGCTCTGGTTACTACCAGGCCAGCACAGTCAATAAACTAATCCACGCTATGCTGGCTCAGAAGATACAACGCATCACCACCACATAGTATGACAACACGTAAACCAAAGATGCTCATTAGGAATCGGTAACTCTAACCACTGCAGTTTGCACTTGTAAGGTGTAAGAAGCAGCATTTTGAAAGCAGTGGTACTGACACAGCTATCTGTGTCAGAGGTGGTGCATCAGCATTCCTAATTGGGTAATGGAACTAGAATATCGACATAATTGATGGGGAAGAAACCTGACTGGCCATGAAGCATCCCCTCATACCAGTTTTCATCAATCTGGTTAGTGAGGGTAATAATATCACCCTCTTTAAATCCCAGCTCCCCTTCATTCTCTGGTTCAAAGTCATACAGAGCTCGGCAGCATGGCTGATCCATGTGAACACCTAAGGAGAAGAAACACAGAAACAACATGCTTAAAAATCTCAACACTTAAGAGTACCCATTTTACTACTGTACCTATGGCAGATTTTGCTGTTTCTGTTCTCACTAATATTGTGATGACAGTTCTTTGATAATACCTATATTTAGACTGCCAAAGTTTGTTAGAAGACAACTATTAGCTTCTGACAGTCTTCAGTTACTCTGAGTGCCTGCTGGTAGAAGTCTGAGAATCCCAAAAGAACCAAGCTATAGTCAAGCCCAGACCTGAAACCACAACAATGATAAAATTTGGACTCTAATTTTTATTTGTTAATAAAACACAAAAAAAAAAAAAAAAAATTAAGCAAAACCCCTAACATATTTCCAGCTTTACTGGCGAAGAGATGTTTTGTCTGTTTACCTCAGGTAAGCAGTGTAAGTGGTAGCTTAAAACAACAGTGCAGATATAACTGCGTGTTTGCCCTTTATTTGGAAATTTCACTGCTACAGCTATACCACTGTATATGCTCCTAATCCTCTTAATTTTAGTATCACACTTCCAAAGACTTTTATTCCCCATTCCCACAAAACACTTTATTGCAGGACCATCAGGATAGATCCACAGAAAGTCTAAAATTGAGAGCTTTCCAATATGCTAGGTGAGGAACATCTGACCATAAACTCTTTAAGATAGCTAATGGTTATTATTTAAGTAATTAGTTTGACTGGATTTTCATATGTTATATGAAATCAACAAATATACTCCCTCTTCCCTCCCCCTGAAGTCTCTATAGCTTCAAGCCTACCAAAACCAAAATTGTTACTGGTCAAAATATTTAGGATTGAGCAGCACTAAATTGTAAGAAATCATATCCCTCCCTGAATTTCCATAGTAAAAGTTCACACACTTTCAGTGGTCTGAATGAACTAACACATGCCACTTCACCATAATGATAGTTCTAAAAATATATATTTTACTTTTTCATGAATACTGGCTTTGAGATGAGTAAGTTTCAGATTCAAACATTCTGCATCTTCGTTTTGAACACTCACGCTGGTTAGAAGGCCCATGCTTGAGTTATTTTAGAAGAAAATTTTTCCATTTCTATAGATCTCAATAGAGCAAGTTTTTCAAATACCAGATTAATTTTTAAAATATTACAGTGAAACCTTATTTTCTTTTCTTTACATAATGCTCAGAGTCTATTTTGGTTTCTTTGTCACGAAGACTACTGTGCCGACATCAACAAGCCTTACAACATGTTTGGTATCCTCATTGCTACCAGCTGAAATTTAGAAGAATTAGCAAATAAACTCTTTGAATTAATCGCTCCAAACATATATTCAAGGATTTTCAAAGAAGGCGTACCTCTGAAACCAATATACACTTCAAAATAAAAGCCCTACTGAAAAAAATGTTAAATACAGCTCTCTGAAGAGGGAAATATAAATGCTGGAGAGATACATAAACGTCAGTCTGCTCTGGCTTAGCACAGACAACTGTTCATGACACTAGGAAAAAGGAGTAAAGAAGAAAATTACTGGTGGAATGAAGAGAGCTCTAGCATGCAAGACTCAAGCCACACTCATGCACAGGGAATCTCCATTATATCCTTCTCCTTATTAGCATAGCCAGGAGATTGTTAGGAGTTTGCTAGGTTCTGTAAGATAATTTCAAGTTTTCAGAGCCAAATGGAGATACTCTTCCTATCTATATGTGGGAGAAAAATCAAACATTCACATCAGGATGTGATGGAAAGAAAGGAAATCCTGACTAAAGATCTAGTGAAAAAAACCTACTCTTGCAAGGTGGAACATGATAGCAATTGTCACGGAGGTAAACTGGAATAACTAAAATCAGGGTCTGGACAGAGGCCAGCCCTCACTGTACCATGGGATAACAGGTCATTATTGTGTAAGAAACAAATAGTAAGGCCTCCATGGTATATGCTGATATTAAATAAACCATTCTTTGAGATAGTAATTATGTACACTTGTACTAATGGTTAATCTTGCTTGTGCTGCTCCTACTTAAACAAAGAAATCAGTTTATATAGCTTAGTTTTTCTTTTCAGTTATTTTTACTTTCAGGTTCATTGTGTTGTAATACCTTATTTTAAAAAGCAGGATATGGTTATGGAGGTCTTGCTGGCCTTAGGTTTCTGGATTTTTGTGGAAAACTTTCAATTGTTATTTTGGTTTTCTAAATGACTATTTTGTAAAGATCTGTATTTCAGGGTAGTCTTCTAAGACAAAATAAATTTTTGACCAAAAGACACATTTAAAGCAGTAGATAATCCATCTCTGTTCTCCTGCCTGAGGATGTAAACACTTTCCAAAGGAACAACAGTTCAAACATCTCTCTTTTATATACCATCCCTATTCTCTTTTTCCCTCATGGAAAGACTAATTTCCAGAAGACAGCATGCAGCTTCTGCATGGACACAAAACTCTGACATTACCTGATGGTTTGGGTGTGGTGGCATGGGATATTCCTCCATTGTGCTGTGTATTGTCACCAGTTGAAAAATCCAGGCTCATACGGGGTTTGGGCTGGTACTCTCGCCTGGGCTGAGATGATGCCTCTTTTATTCTGCCAAAACATCACGGCAGAGTCAATATCTTGTTTGCAGACAAGAAGCACCAAATACATTTATTTCCAAGGCTGAAATTCTCATCCACTAATAATTCGTAGTAAACAAGTTGAGTAATTTGGAGTAGTTTTTTTTGTTTACAACGGTAGTTTAAATTATCAAAACCAGCTGATGTGACTGTGCTGTAAGTGGTTAATTCTTCATTCCTTTTAGAAAACCTAGCAATTTGTAGATCTTCCTCTCGTCTAACAAAAACAAAGAGCTCATAATAAAAAAAACTTTTTATATGACTATCAGTGCTTAGAGAAGGGCTAGAGAAACATCCCTGTCCCCATTTTTAGTATGACTTTTTGCTCCTGTCCCCATTTTTAGTATGACTTTTTGCTCCTAAATCCTTGCAAGCATTATTTATTCAGTTAATTGATGCCAACTCTTGTAATTTTGTAAGAAGACTCTGTGGGAATGTACTGACTTCAGCTGCAGACTTGGTTAATTTGCAATCTGGAATACTTGTTTCACAAAGGGACAAAAGTCCATTCTTCCCTACTCTCAAAATAACCATTTATTTATCATTAATTTCAATTATTTCTTCTAATTGAGAAATCTAGAGTTTCTAGAGAAGGACAAAAGTCCATTCTTCCCTACTCTCAAAATAACCATTTATTTATCATTAATTTCAACTATTTCTTCTAATTGAGAAATCTAGAGTTTCTAGAGAAGGCTCTATTTACAAATTCCAGGGTAAAATCCAAATAAGGGATAAACAGAATCAGAGCAACTTATGCAGAACTACCACTTGTATTTCTAATTCCACATATGAAAGAACACTTCATATGTACTTACAAGACAAGTTGATTTTTCTAACCTTTTCTATATCTGCCCTAGACTTGCTGCTGGTAGCACATTTTGTTTTATCTATTGTAAAGATCTACATCTAACTTACACTGACTTTTGATCCTTATAACAAGGTTTTCCTCACCATCTAAAATACCAATATGAGTCAGTTACTAGAGAGTGCTTTTCTTTCACATTAAAATACCAAACCCATCAGAAAACAACAACAACAACCCCAAAAAACCAAACCATTTAAATAATTGAAGTGGTCAAAATAAATAAAAAGCCTTTGTTTTGTTTCACTCATTAGCAAAATTCAAGACAGTAAATTTTTTAAGAAAAACTAGTTCTGTAATACTTAATGCTTTCATAAAACACCATTTTTTTCAGATTATAAACTATAAGGTGATAGTTCTACTGACTTGTTAAAAATTACCCAAAAGCTCAGCATGAGCCATGATTCTTAAGAAAATAAATACCTCCAAGGAGACCACTCCTGTTTCCCAGCTACTTTGTCATGATACTGTGTTAGGAAAACTGCATCCTCATTTCACTTGGTGAAAAGGGGAGTTCAAAATAGTCTTTGCTGACCTTCCAGTTTTTATTAATTTTACCGAAAATTTCCCAATGTTAGCCAAACTCCTAACATTTCCTAGTTCCTGAAACCATGGCATTTTAAGGACATTTATGCCTTCCACTAATGTGTACAAAAAAAAAAAAAAAAAGAAATTCTTTCACTTGAACTTCCTGAAGAAAATCTTGAAGTCTAATCTAAACAGACAAGAAAAAATAGAGGACAAGTGCACTTTTAAATTTTTATTTGTTTTTGCAGTCTATCTCATACTTTTTGAAGATTCTTTTGTGAATATTTTACACAGGACAGTCTTGGTAGTTATTGGACATTGTCCATGCCAGAAGCCAGCAGAAACAGGTTCCATTCACTCTTTTAAAGAGTACCTAGAAAATGGGCAGTATGTGCTGTAGACATCACCGACAGTGAACAGTAACAAATTTGCTCAGCTTAAAAGTAAATCCTGATTTATTTTCTGGTCTATATGGTCAAAAAAAAACCAAACCAAACCCCAGGGGTTATGCATTACTTGCTACCTGCCTATCAACAGCAGGGAAAGACTAGTAGTTTGGATAGTAACTACTCTATATCCCTGACTCATCTCTGGCATGAACACATCTGTGTCCAACGGTGTGGATGAAGTATGATTTAGCCAGCAGCCTCAATTAGGGATGCAAAAGATTTAGTTCAACTGAATTATCATAGAATTCTGATGCAAGTCCCTTGCAAAGCTAAAATCATTCATAGCTGAAACTTGAAGTAAAAATACTGACCATTAGCAGAAATTTAAAAATGGCAAAGGATCATCTGAACTGATACAGGAAGAGAAATCTATTGTAGAGATGTATGTGCACTTAATGGCATAATTTATGGACTACAAGATAAAACACCTGTTCCTGAGGAATGCTTCTGTAAAGAAAGTGAATTGCAGTACTCTTTTGCAAGTGCTAAAAATTGTTCTGTTAGCTGTTCAGACAGTACTGCAAACTGTATCAAGGAAGGGTCAGCACAACAGCCTACCCACCATAACAAGTCCTGCTGCTAGTCACAAACACTTTTAAGACTCAAAAGTGAAGGAGGTTTTCAGGATGCATGCTCTGAGAAAATTAACACTGACAAATCTGGCAGTATTAGCAACTTGATCTACACTAATGATATCACAAAACAGCTGCCTTTGCACAGTATGTGAACATTATCTCCTCTTGGGAATTATATCCAGCTTTTTCTAAGAGTCTGCCAGAACCATATTAGTAGAGAAACCTTCCCTGAATGTTAAATTTCTTTGAAGAAGGACGTGTGTGAGAAGCTGATCAATTTGTTTAGATGGAAACAAAAATTCTAAAGTAAAAACTATGAAACTCTTTTAAAAAAAGATGTTGTAGGAATTCTGATAGCATATGCAGTTGTACAAAAGGGGATGGAAGAGATAGCTCAAGTAGTGTATCAAGTTTTATCTGATAATAGGAGGAATATTTAATGCAGTTGTTAATAATGAAGGTCTCACTACTGGCTAAGGAAGATCTTCAGGTAGGTAAGAATGCAACAAGATACTCTTTTGCAAAATCAATTTTTAACATCTTCCTTCAGAATGAGCACGCTTTGTGAACACACGCGCAAACAGTAAGGTATTCAAAGTTGTGAGTGTCACTGAGTTCAATATTTATAAACACTTTCAGTTAACTCACATTTGATAGCTTTACTGAGCTGAGCTGCTTTCCTGAACCCATACTTAGAAGTAGATGCATCTCCAAAACATTTAAATCTCAGCTTGCAATCATCTAATGAAATGGTCCTTGATTTCATAAAAGTACAGGTACCAAGTCGAGAAAGATAACAGCATTGCATTCTACTCATAGGTTTTCCACCTCTGTAAAACTAACAAACTATTCAAGAAACTTGCAAAAGGTACATTACCTGTCTTCCAGTTTAGAAGTAACTCGCTGTAGGATCTGTGTGGCCTGCTTGTGGTACTCCAGCTGGGCTTGCACAAGAGCAGAAAGCTGGCTCACTTGCTCAATCTGAGGATTGACATTAAAACATCAGATCTTAGGTGAATACTAAAAGCTCAGGCAACAGAGAATGAAGAACACTATCCATCACAGAGGTAATTTAACTTATCTCTCTAAAACCTTGATTTATCTTTGCAGTTAGCATTAAAATTTGCATATTAGTCTTTACGCATTTCCACATCTGATTATAAGCTGATCTGGAATGGTAACTGCAACTCTTCTCTGCTGATCATCTCTCCATGGCTGATTCGCATGAACAGCAGCCTATAGACCTACCACATTCAGCAAACACTGTGAAAGTACAAATGAGACTGTAATGAGAGTATAATACACCTTCTCCCTCCCTGCCTTTGAAGGGCACATAACTACATGACCATGGTCATGCTTCTACTGTATTCTGACCTGTGAAGCAGACCAAACAGAAAGTTACTACAGACTTTGGGATGCAGAATAATTGTGCTGAGGGGAGAGAGCATTCCACTTCATAACGGAAAAAACACCCAGATCCCCACTTGGTGGGCAGTGCAATTGCAAGTGGCTTTCATAGTGCACAACACCACAATGGTGTAATGTTTGTCAGCACTATTTGCACACATGGGTATGGATGTTACTACAAAGATTAAAACTACAAACTTGTTATATTTCCTTCATTTCAGTGCAGCTATATTTAATTCCTATGCAAATACTAAGTTCTATATGGAAATATTTTCAGGTTTGTTATAGCTCATCTACAGCAATCTGGTAACAAAATGAGGAATTAGAATAAGTGCGTGCTTAAAATAAATAAAATAATTCACATCAACAGAAATACTTAAAATTAATTTGCTTTGATAACATATTCTATAAGACAGCTGATGTCTTATAGAGACGTTTTTCTTACTTAATTTAACAATTTCAACATTAATTATAAATAGAACATTAGATAAACCTAGAAAATGCTGAATCTGAACCAATATATAAGTAAAACATATTCTGCAGAATCAGGTATGAAGTCACAGTAACTTTGGGTTTTCTGTTCACTATTACATCTAGTTACAACAGGGACCATAAGGTTAGGAGTTTATAATTTTTGATCTTTACAGTCCTCTCAGCAGCCCACACACTTGAGCAAAAGCCTTGGCCCAAACCCTATAACTACTTGTGGTTATAGGGTTTGGGCCAAGGCTTTTGTAAACATAAATAGTTATATAATTCTAAGAAGAAAGATAGTTCAGTTTTGTAAGTAATGCTTTGCATTTAGGAAGCACACGATGCTACAGAGGACTCACATTCTCTAGCTCACTTACCTATAAAATACCTAAAAAATGGTTCCTACAAGAATATGTTGTACATTACTATAAGTTCTGAGCCTTTCACTGTGTCCAACAAGGAGGAAAGTGCCTCCACTATCTTTCTAAGACTCTGGTCAAAGATTAACAAGGGTTATCTCACATCCATCTCCAGAAGGTTAAACATGCTTGACTCAGCAATTTCTTTTGACTCATCAAATTTCTCCAGAGCTTGACGAAGTTCTTCATCAGGGAGCTTGCCCTGTCTTTTTTTCTTGTAATCAAAATCCAGGCGTCGACCCTCCATTTTCTTCAGGTGATGCTAAAAAACCAAAAAACACAAATGCAAGCAGACAATAAAGGAACTTCCCCAACTTTCCTGATATTGCATTGTAAGCAGGCAGGTAGTCCATGCACACTTGGAAACATATGCTGTTTGTTGCCTACTAGCCCTTTCCCAGAGGAGAGAAATATGAAACACTGAAATACTTGAGTTTACGTATCATTTAAGAAGCAATGATCTAAATGACAGACCAAGACTAATAAAAGGCCATGCAGAATGGACAACTTCAATTGCCATCTCTATAAAAGATACAGAGGTTTCTTGGTTTTTAACTCTGATGAGAATTACCTGAACTATATTTTTTCCCTAGATGTTCAGGAGAAAATACTTTCAAAGCACAACTTATTTCATTATTGTCTGTGTAACAGCATTCATAAACAAAGCAACACAGGACTTATTTTTATCATTTCTACCAGACCACTAAATTATCTTAATGCTATCTTATACTGAAGATTTCCTAGACTGTTACGTGAGATAACATTCATGTTCATCTGTTTAGCAGCTGCCATGTTCAGCTGGCCAGAAGTTAATGCTACCAGCACGAACATGATTACTTGAGGTGTTTACTTTCTCTCAGAAGAATCAATTTATCATGCAATACAATATTTATAACTACACATTTTCTAAATTATATCAAACAGTCCAAGATATCTTTTATCCACATACATTTAACAGTATGAAAATCTTGCTGAGCTGAGAAGAGCAGCTACTTATGCAGATAAGCATTTGCCATGCACTAGGAAATGGAACGTAAACATCAGTACATCTATTTTGTGAAATGAGCTTTCAAATGGCAAGATTAGAGTACTGTGCTCCTGCCTACACAAGACTGAAAATTTTGCCATCAAAAAATGTTCAAATTTTTATCTTTCCTCATCAAGAGATACAGAATTGAAAGCAAAATTCAAGCCAAAAGAGACAAAAATCAGGCCATTTTCAAACCTGAATGCCCCATTTCATTACACATCTAATAAAAATTCTAAACATATAGACAGTCCACATATTTGGCATTATTAAAATGCTGCATTGAGGGCAATACCTGTATTTCTCTCAGGTCTTTGTCATGGAGATTCTGAAGTGGGTCAATGAAGTTTTGCTTCACCTCCATGTCTAAAGAGTCCTTGACTTCAGAAAGCTCCTTCATAGCTTCTCCCACATCAACAAGTGCTGGTCCTGAAAGAAAAGATTCAGTTAAAATAAGTTCATTTTGAATCACCATAGAATGAAACTGAGTCATGGAAACATCATGGCATTAGTATTTCATTTTAGGTAACAAATTTAGGAAAGAAACAGAGGATAATGCACTATGTGAAAGAGCAACATAGATTTTACAGTCCTGCATTCAGCAGAGTTCATGCCTTGTAATACAACTGAATTTGTGGTTCTATGATGTGTCAAGACAGGCTCCTCCATACCCCTTGTTGTCCGTTCATTCCTCACTCTGTTGAAATAAATATGCTAGAACAGAATTTACTTGGGGGTATCATCACCATATTGCATTAAAAAATAGTTCAATTCAAGTCTAGGTCTCCCCATTTCTACCAGTAAGACTGGTGACAGTACCAAATGTAAAAATTCTTAACAATTTCAGAGATTTTTTTTAAATGAAAGGTGTTTTTAGTGAGACTTCATAGTACTACTACACTTAAGAGGTCTACTACACAGACTACTCAAGTGTAGCTTTATGAAGCTCATGAACTTCAATAACCCCAACCGCCTTTTGAAATTTCCTCCAAGATTAACTTAAGGGCCACAAAAATTACCACAAAAATTACCACAAAAATGTTTTACTTCTGCTCCATAAAAAGAAAAGCAAGAAGCTCAAACATACCTCCTGGTTTGAGGTATAGGCTAGGGATAAAGAAAGCAAAACCACTTTTAAAAATACAAAGGGTCTGAAAACCAAAATGTGTGAGAAATCAGAAGCTTTGTCTCCCAAGCAGCAGATGCCAGCAATGCACTGCAAAATGAGACTTCCAGATTTGGACAAAGAATGACAAATAGCCATAATAGCTGCTATTAGTTAAGAATGTGAAAATAATTGTTGTATCTATTCTGCTGCATTGTAGTGAAGTTATCACAGAATATAAAGCAAGTTGCAGAAACTAGATTATATTAGTTCTTCATTTTCCTTTTAAAAATTTCTTTGAAATTTAATAAATGAGAGGCAAGCAATTAAAAAAAAAATCAATAGTATTTAGCACAAATCAAACCACATCTGTCAAATTTACTACTGAATTACATAAAACAAGAAAGTACTTTTCCCACTCCATATGTCTTTATGTCAGAAAAACAATTTTATGATGGTTCAAATAGAGAACAGGATTTCCACAGTCCCATTTGAGGCTCCTCTGTGTTTCCATGTAAAAATGGCCACAAAGAAGTCCACACAAACAAGACAGAAAGACAAAGCATGCTGCTGTGAAGGTCATCTTTTTATAATCAGAACTCTACTGCTGAACATAGTTTTAAGAGTCAATTTAACATCTGTAACTCAGATAGCTGTAAACTCATTTGGAGTTAAAAGATAAGACAGGAGTGTTCATTAGTGTCTTAAAATGTGGAATTTGGTCAGAAAAAAAGGCCAAAGCCTGTTAAAAATCTGTAAGTTTTTATTCCTTGCCTGCAATGACGACAGTAACAGATGGTTTACGGATTCTGAGGACAAAAGCGCTTTGTTCTATATATGCATACACAATAATACAATTTCTCTACATGTACATATTTCAATCCAACACAGCCACAGTAAGTATCACAATTTCTGACAGAGCTAACGCCTATGGGTCAAAATAGAAACAATTTGACTTCCATTTATATGAGAAGTTTCTCTAGTCAAAATCTTCAAAAGATACTCTAAACAGGCCTAGACCAACCGTAAATGAAAAGTTGGATGAAGCAGAATTCCAAAGCTTCTTGTGAGAAACAGAACTCTAATGCTTCTTGCAGATGTTTTTCCTCCATAAGAGTGCAGCCCTTTAATAATGAAAGCCCTATGAATTTTTCCTGCTGTTTTTATTGCATTATAATGGAAAGGGAATTAAACAAGTTACCAAAGTTGCAATCTTCACCAAGCTCTCGCCCAAATTTCAGCATTGCATCTGCCAGCAAGGCTTCTGCCTGAGGATAGCCTGGTCCCTTCTCCTGGCCTCGTATTTTTGACATAGTGTTGATCATGCTGAGTTTAGCTCTGGAAGCTGAAGAAGGCAAGTGACAAAGGTTACAAGCACGCAATAATTTGCTTACACAGGCATAAATTCATTCTTGAGTTTAAATTTATCTGAGCAACTTAAAACATATTTTAAAGACAGTATGTAAGTTTAGGACTAAGCCCTGTTTTTCATAAATTCTTTTTGGAGCAAAGGAATGAAATATTGTTGGTCAATACTGTTTTTATTTTGCTGGCAGATGAGAGAGGAGTCTCTGTCCTCAACTTCTAAGACAAAGCTTCCCTTGAAATGACTTGGACAGAAGTAAGCCCAGGAACATACCCAAGACAGCATGTTTGACATGTGACAGAGAAGAAAATCTTTAAGATATCTCCAAATTCATCTTAATCTTAAAATGCCTAGATACCAGATGGATACCAGACTGAACCAGCCTTACCCTCAAGGAAAAGTCCAGACTAGGTATACTGAAGATTAAACTGTGGTACGCTCCATTTTTTAAATGTTTGAAAGTTTTTCAGTTGTAGAACATTAAGGAAAGCCTATGTCCCTAAACATGACGTGCAACAGCTTTTGCAACACTTTTTGTTTTTTATGAGGATTTAGGGAAACTCCTACTTCAATAAGGTTTTCAACTGTACTTCAGCTTGCATTTTGTTTCAGACACACACATGAAGAACAAATATGAAAATACACAACACAAATATTGCAATCGATGGAAACAAAGACAGCAAATATAAAAGAACTAATTTGTTTGCTGCTGTGCCTTAGTGAATTTTTGCAACTACAGCATGTGGATGGCCTGTAGAGAGTGAATTGGTTAATGCCACTTGACTTCAAATTTTTCCAGCTAAATCCTACTGCCAGCAATGCAGACTCAGAGCATGTTTCTCATCTACATTACTGTGTGTGCTACTGGAGGGCAGCTATGAATTCTACTTTTCCCCTTGCAAAAGCTTGATTTTGTAAGGTGCTCTTAAAATTAGTTTTCCTGTCAACAAAACATTAGTAGTTCACACTGTTGTGTGCTGATTTCATTGGTCAAAACTCAGCCTCACACAAGTTACTTCAGCAAAATGAAATATTAGCAGACTGGAGTCAACAAATGTTTTTCATATATTTATTGTTAAAAGTACATGTCAACAGAGAGATCTTCTTGTGGAGTATGTTTTACTTTTCAGCCTTTGTATCTGTTCACACAAATACAGTAATGGAAACACACACAGGAAAATCAGACAAGTCTCACAGTACTTATTTTGCCTGAAAACCAGCTGTGAAAGGGTAACGTATTTTTAGCATTTAGTAATTATGTTTTTTTTAGTTTTCCCACTATCCTGGAGTGCCATCAGATTATATGTTTCAATAACTGAATTTCTTCATGCCTTCTGCTTCTACCCCCTACAAAACTACAGTCAGCAGACTTGCTGACTGTTCAATACAAGAAACTGCATTTTAATGAAGTTAAATGTCATTGAAATGATGGTGGCGATAAAAAAATACAGAAGCACAAAAGAAAACAAGGCACAAACAAAATTAGTCAGGGAAGTGGAGGCAGCAAGCTGAATTAAATCAGGAGCAAATGGAGCATTTTCAGAAATTAAAGAAAGAAATATAAGAGGGAATATGAAAAAATGAAGTGGCTATATTTTGGGCAGCAAGGTAAGAGTAGAAAGCAAAAGTTAGACAATGATGCATACTTCTTTAATTGATGCTTCAAAACACCATGGACTCAGGTGAACTGTAGTATCACAGTACTATGTCATCCAAGTGTTCTCCAGGCACGTGTTATTTATCAAGGAATGTGTGCTACATCTAAAGTCCTCTTCTTCCTACCAAACCCAGTTAAACTTTTAATTTTCTTTAAAATACTGCTGTTAAAAGGTTTGTTTCCTGTATGTGGCTTGTTTTGTTGTTTTTGGGGTTTTTTATTTTTTTAAATTAAATTCTCTCTCTTTTCTCAATGCAATATTTCTATTTTTTATGAAAATGGGAAAGCAAATGGGAAATACTAGAAAATGGCATTTTTTGGTGACCCATGTAAAAGGTAATACAGCTGGAGAGAGAACTTTAAAAGAGAAAAAATTTTATTTTATTGAAAAAATAAATTACAATTCTTCTCATTATAGGGAGCCCTTTTTCACCTGACATAACACAATCTAAGATCAGATGAGTGCTGAAAAAGTTTAGTCCTCCTATTCTCCTACCTGTGGAATGAACATGATCTCATTATAATGGGCAAAAGTGAATCTTCCCCCACCTATTACGATGTTAATTTTTTGATTCTACTTGCATGTGCTACAAGCAGACGAAAGGATACGTAGCTAGACTATGGAAACTGTTCATTCATGCAGCACTGCAAATTTAAAACTGCCAGAAGTGCCTGAAATCAGACCTGTAGCTACCTGCAGAAATTTTGCTGTCTGCTTTTACTGTGCACCCGTTTCACGATTCACAGCAACCATAGCCTCTCAGATGTGTCAAGAAGGCAGTCAGAGAAGCACTAAAACAGCCAAAGCTTATTATTCAGTCTACACCGTGTTGCTTAACAGCAGTTTGACAGCAGTTAACAATTTTATCACTATTCCTATGTTTGCCAATCCTGCTGCTTTTCCTGCAGAGTACATTACAATGAGCAATGAAGCTTTGTACTCAAGTCATAAACAGAATTTCATCTGCTGACACAGAAACTGTTTGGGTCATCATTATTTTCTATCGAGTAGTTCTTGAACTTTTAAATACTGTTCCTCCTTTTTTTTTTCCCACTCCACTGTCAGCATTATCAAAATATTATCTTCTCTTCTGTCGTCTCCCATCAAAAAATAAGCAATTAGTCTGTAGCAGCAGCGGCCCTTCAGCATACCACATTGGAGTTAAAACATTTCACAGCAGTTCATATTTATTTCCAGCTACTAGGAATAAAATTTCTCAGGGTAAATGTGTGAATTTGGTCTGTAGTTCCATGAAATTCTAAGATACTTATGGTAGACAGAAGGCTTAACTTTACCTTCAGGGAAGTGGTCCCAGAACCAGCCTGAGAGAGTTTGAAAAGTTTTTTGTGCAACACTTCCAGGCATACGGTATGATTCTTGGGGATGGTGCTGTTCAGGGCCAGGACTCAATAATCCTTGAGGGTGCCTTCCAACTCTGCATATTCTGTGATTCTGTGATTTATCACAAGCTAACTCCATTGACCTTAACAGTGATGCTGGCATTGACTTACACTAACATCAAAACATTATGTTCCTAGATCACTACAGAAATCTCTGTAATATTCAATGTAATTGAATATTACATTGGTTCACTGTTTATTGCAGGTCCAGATTGCCCTGTGCTGAGAGAAACCTTTGGCAAAAGAGGAATAGGTAGTTCTCCATCAGCCCTATCAAACCTGTTCTTTCATCTCCCAATGGAAAAGACTCATTGGTTTCTATTTTGAGGGTTCAATTTATGTCTGATAACACTTGATTTTCTGTCCTTTTCTCTAGTACGACATCACCAGCTCTTTCACACCATCTCTTTTCTGTAACAAGGATGGGAAATTGCCAGAGGACCAGATGAAAAGTGGTATTTTTTCTAGTGCCATGAAGGAAGTTGCTTTGGAACTTTGATTTTCCATGGTCTGCAAGGACTGCCTGGTCCTTTTCCTTCACATGGCAAATGACTGGGAAGGCAAAGGAAAGAGCTGCCCCATGCAGACACACCCACCACACCTCCCCTGACCCCCAGGTGTGGGCTGATGGTGGGGCCTCATCACCATCAGCACATGACCCCCCCCCCCCCGTTCGTGGGCATGTGCTGCCCGCTCACCTAACGAAAGAAGACTCAGAAAGGAAACAAAGCCTTCCAAAGCCAGTCTCCATTCACCATGACAGCCTAACACAGAGGACTGTACTCATCTCTGTTGTTTATTTTGTCATGACTTTGCCAATTTTGTGTCAACCATAATTGCACCAGTGAGGATGAGATCTGACAGACTTTAGAAAAAAGTGTTTCCAAGAAGTACTGCAAAACTGTAATTGTGAAATTAGGTTACCTGGATTTGGCTGAAGATACTCTATTGTCTTTGCCATTATTTCCACAACTGCCCTGCTGGTAACATCCACTTTCTAGAGGAGAGAGGGTTAAACAAAAAGAGAAATGGAAGTTAGCCAAAAGGAAGAAGTTTTTCTCTCATTTTTTTCTTATAATTTTTTTTAACTCTTCTTATAATTTTATTTTTATGTGCTTCTGAACACCCCTGGTACCAAATGGTGACAATATCTGGAAAAGTACTAAAGTATGAGTCCACCATTTCAGTTTAGAGCAGGTCTATTCTCAAGTAAGACCACTAGTACAGATTACCTCAGAATGGGTTAGGAATTAGACACATTGTACAGTGTTATTGATAAATTTGATGCATTTGATTATTGTACAGGGATAATTCTTTATATCACCATGGGAATCATCCACAATAGGGAAGCATTTTTGATAGAACAGTCACAGACAGCTTTTTGGAGAACTGTCTATCTTTGATCCCCTAATAACTGGCAAAATGAGAGGAAAGCAGAAGTCACTCAAAACCAACCACTAACAATAAAACGTGCTGTTTACCTCTTCCAGAAGATAAAACTGGGGTAAGGAAGACTAGATATCACTCAGTTCCCAGTTTCAAGGAACCGATCAGCATGAATGCACTGACCATTCATTTATCCCTGGCTGATTCCCATATTTAGAATTTTAAAAAAACTTGGAACTGAATAGCATTACTTTCCTCTACTTTCTTTTGTTGTAAGAAATATTTCTTTCTAGGAAGCAGTCCCTGTCCACATCCTAGACCAAATGTAGCAAAGTATGCAACTACTCTTACTCTCAGAATCAGGTCTCAGAGAAAAAAATCTGCTTTGGCAGACTGGGGGATCCCATCATGTCCTGTACTCTGTATTTATGAGGACGCATTGCATTTCTCTGCAGGGTAGCTTGTGTCCCACAGAGTGAACTTCTTTATTATAATGGCAAATTCCTATTTTAAAAAAGAACACCTGAGATAGGTTGTTTGCATTGTGCTGTCATCATGTCCTTCCTGTTTCCTGTTGCCATTACCATCTGTCAGGTCTTGCTCTATCCTTTACACAGAGAAGCAGGAGAGGTCTGCCAGACTTGGGTGAGTAAGCAGCTGAACTGCCTGGCAGGGAACACAGAAATGGCTAGGAGGCTGCAGAGGATAGTGGGGACGAGGGAACAGAAGGCCAGGGATGTGCAGAAGGCTCATGTCCACTACCTGCAGAAAAGCTGGCAGTGGACACAGGGCCAGGTGGGGAGTGTGGAGGCAACTGATGGATTTACTCCATTCTGTCCGCAACATTCAGTGCTCCTGTCTCCTGGGCTGCCAACCCATCCCGCCCACAAGTATGATGTGGGACCCACAGCAGGCTGTTGCAATCTCCTGTTTTTCACTCTAAAATTTATCCCAGTTTTCTGAAACCCTGTTAAAATTTTCCAGTAGGACTGCCCATACTGGTTACCCACTTAAAGAGAAACTGAGAGGGAGAAACCAGCTCTTCTTTTTAAGAAGCACATACACTTAATTTTTCATCCAAGTTTTTTCCCCCACCTCATTATACAGACGTACAGATAAATAGCTTATGTTTTGCTTAATCAGAGTTATAGATCAGATACATACCTTACAAATCTCCCATCACAAGCTTTTGTTACAAGATTTGTACCTTTGAAACCTGAAGCCTGAAAAAACGCTGCCCCTACTGATCCTTTCAGGTGAAACACTATTACTGCCACAGAGAGCTGTGGCTTTTATTTTTTTTCCTCTCCACTGAGACAGTCAGTGCTATCACTGCCAGCCTTACCAAACAGCCTTTTGGAGGGTTAGCCCCATCTACCTGAAGCACAGTACCAGTGGAGGCTGCCTAATAGGACCTCTGAAGCTGTGAATGAATACAGTGCCATTGTCATGCCTAGAGCTTTGATACTCAAGGAACCGAGAACCACCAGCCCCCTTCCCCACTGAAATGGCTGTCTTGTAGACTGACCCAGTTTTCAGAGATCTACCACAATGGTTTAAATGCAGCTAATTTGTAGATGACTTCAGCCCCAATATATGAATGAAGCATTTGCATTATAGAGTGCCATACATTACATATCCCTTGGTTAGAAAACAAAAATAAATAGAAAACTGAAAACACAGTCCTGCTGAATAAAAGCTAAGTGTTCAAAATTCTCTGAGTGATTCTTGGACGAAAACCTTTGAAATTCCTGTCCTACAAAGAAAAAATGCATGGTAATAATGAATATATGCTGTATTTAGACTTACCCTTTCCATTTCTTTGAAATCATCATCTAGTTTTGTTCCTTCTGCACCTCCTACTTTTTCACTCACTTTCTGCAATTAAAAAAAGAACAACAGAGTCAGCAACAACTGAAAAAAAATCTATCTACAACATTTCTTTTTAGGAATGCTAGGGTTTTTTCTGTGGAGTCAGCACAACAGTAAAATTTATTACTCCTTCTGAAAAACTGATTTCAAACACACTCTGAAGTTTAACATTCAGAAATAACATATTACTGCTTAAGCCTCAGAGACCCAGTCTTTGACCAAGGATAGAAGTCACACTTAAGCACAAAGCAATAAGCTCACAAGGCATGGCTCTAGCCATCCAGAAGGCAAGAGGCACCCATGCCTGAGAACTTTCAGATATTGACTCAACCCCAAGTAGATCGTCAGTAAAAGTCAAAAATTTATATATAAACTTGATAGTCACAGAGACAGAGAGATTGATTTAAAAAAACCCCTATATTCACACCATGAAAGAGCTTGAGTATTATGTAAGTTATACATAAGATACCCAATTCACTTATCTAGATTGAAAGAAATAAATGGAACTCTGTTAGTATGACTTTAGCAAATACCCTGGGTTTTTTATAAAATATTCAGTTTGAAAACTAATTGGAAAATTTAATTATGCTACTGTTTAACCTCCCTGATACAATGTAATACATTAAACTATGTTCCCATTTACACTAATATTGATGATAGCAGACTTGAACAGTAATTGCTAATACAGCACCATTGAAAATTGATTTTAACAATTGCATTGTCAATCACAAAGTCTTCTACTGCTATAATCCCTCAACTAAATCAGGTGCATATGATCCAGTGAATGTATTAATCTTTCACTGGGACGGTGTTTGTCATATTAATTAATCAATTAATCACCATATAAGTTATTAATTACTGATTTCAGTGAAGTGATTCCAGTAATAAACAAGAAGAAAGAAAACAAAAAATTCACTTTTCCCCTCTTGGTTTTAACTACTGTGGAAAGTCCTCTATACTATTTGTTTAGTATAAAGAGGAGGAATACCCACAGTCACTCACATGCAATTAGTAAAATCCAGACATCTGTATGATTTTAAATTCACTTCAGTTCAGTACAACAAAGCTGCAAGTGCATGATGGCCAAGTACTTACTAATGCAGGCTGTAATTATCTGTGCACTAGGAAATAGCTATTGGCTCTGTTTGTTTTCTGTCAGCATCTCACAAATTAGTAGTCAAAATGGTGCATTAATGAAACAACACTACTGTGACAAAAACAAAGAACTGTACTTCCCAGTATTTCCTGTACAAAAGAGATTTGCAAAACCAAGCAGACAGGCTCTTATCAATAATCTGAATATGAATGAATTTGTGTGGTCTGTATTACTAAACTTTTGCTCCACAGAGATAAGTGAAGTGCCACAAAAGAATCAAAACAGTAGAGTTAGTAGTGGACAAGCAATAGTTTCAGCGTTTTAAAAGTTTTTATTAATTAATTTCATGAATGAATCTTCTGCAAATGGATATCCTACTACAGATAATATGGCTAAATCTGCACAGAAGCTTCCTACCATAAAGATTTCACATCCCTGAAAATAACAGTATGCTAATATGCTAGCACTTAAATATTTAAAATAGATTTTTAAATATCTGTAGTTCAACTCCAAGGTTACAAAGTACTCAAAATGAATTAATATCCCAGTCCTTTTTGGCTGTAGCTCTACATTTCATCATTTTGAAATATTTTCATGGTTGATGAGGATTTGCAAAGACATGTCTTTTCACCCCCACAGATGCCCTAAATGTCCTAATTCACATCTATAAACCATAGCAATTGCTCCTTTCTTTCACATTCATCACTACTTAGCTGAGGAGTGTATGACACTCTTAAAAGCACAGCCCAGCAGTCTTCTGGAGTGGTCACTGCATAGTCAAAAAGGCAGCTCACCCCCTCTTCTAAACTTGCTTTCAGTTTTTGCTTACCTTGTCAACATTAGGCTCACAGTTACCATCCAGAGTCACTCATTTAAGGTGGCTAAAAATACTATGTGCTAAGCAGAAAATAATTTGTAAAGCTCTGTGACAAGTACTGTTACAAACCGGTAAGTCAAAGGAGAGAGAGAGATGAGCTGTTAAGTCTTCAGCCCTTCTGGGGCTGGGAGTCTCTTCTCTCAGGATAGTTACATCACATGCCCTCCAAGAACTGTGCTCAACTCCATTATCCAGACAAACCTCTGGTTTGGAGAAGCACAGACAGACCACAGGAAAAAAACCAGCTGAAACAAAATCCCATTTAAAAATTTAAGTACTGTTTGGTTTTGATTTTTTTTTTCCTTGAAAACCACTGTCACTCAAGCAGCCAGAGATGAGAACTCAAATTAAGAATTCAGATTTAAGGATAAAATAAAATTAAACCTTCAACAGTTCTTGTCCCTTGGGTCAGAAAGGGATAATTGCTCAAAAGAGGGCACCACACCCCTTTTCAAGGCCAAAATCAAGTCAGGTGGGACCTTTGAGCCTGAGAAAGGCATTTGCAATAGGGCCCACATCAATGCCCTTGTAGTAGTAAGTAGTATTGACTATATTTAGAGATATTTTTCAGCCTGTTTATACTCATTCTCCAAATCTACTGTTAATGCATTTCACTCAGGCTACCACTCCATCAGCATCTAAGATTGTCCGATCTGATTATCATAGGTCATGAAGCCATGCCAGCTTCCAGCAGCTCAGGATCTGCTCTCGTGCTAAATATTTAAGAAGCTCTCAGGAACGTTGTCAGCTAACAGCTACAGCTACCCAGAAATTGAAAGTCTCCCTGGCCACGTAATTTTAAGGCATAAACATTTTGGTTCTTGCTTTACAACAGACCTAAAATTGGGCTTTCTAAAGGAATGAGGGGATATCCTGAAAACATTTTTGTGAATCAAGAATATACAGACTTCTTCTACCCCTAATAATGTCATGTTTTACTGTTGGTATCTTCATAATTCATTTGACTGAAAACCAGTGCTAAATATAGTACCTTGGAGTAAATTCCAATTTTATAATGATCCTATTTCCACCCAGAATATGATTTTGACATCTGATGGTCAGAACGGTTTCAGTAGGAACAAAAAAACTGGCACAACTCTTACACATACTTGGTTTTTTGTTGCTTTTTTTTTTCCTCTTCTCCTGGCAATTAATATTAAATACACAGATTTTGGTAAATGTTGACAGAAGCATGAGGTTTGGTAGATTAACTTCATATGAAACAACAAAACTTGTTAAGTTATAGTTATTAAGCCATTTGCTCAGGTATTTGTGCAAATAAGCCTTTTTTTCTTTTTGGTGTGTTGCTGTGTTATGATGCAGCATGCCAAAGAATGCTTGTGCAGTCACTATGAATATCTTGAAAATTCTAGTAACCTTTCATAGAATACAGTGATGATCACTTAATAGCTCATACAGCAGTCCTCTAAAGATGCAAATCTGATGCTGTCATCTCTCACTATTCACAAAATATAAATCAAACATGCATTAGACAGCTATTCCAGGACACTGCATTGTACCAGAGTTCTGAACAATTCACAGGCCAAAGACCTGCTACCAGAAAATCCTGAAGAGTATGATATGATGTTAACCAAATTCGAAAATGCAGTAAGACCTGCATTAAACTTCTCGGAGGAAGGCTGTTGACAGCACAGTCCTATCTAATTGTTACACAGTGGACAGGTTGGTATAAAGAAAATTTTTATTAATGTGACAGCTATGGGAAAGATTAATGAATGAAACTTACAAATTCACAATGGAAAATGAAAACGCTCTCTATATTTCGTGCTCATTAAATTCAAGTCACCCTATTGATTTCTCATTCCTGATTGCTCAGTATTTCTTCTACAGGTTTCTACAGTTCTTCCATGCTGTTTTTGCCATTTGAGTTTTTTCTGTCACAATAAGGAAGCACAGTAAAAGAATTATCTCCAGATTTGTTAAAAGTTTTCAAATAGGCTCTAAAATGTTTGATGCTTTGTGAGCTTTTCAAACACAAGGAAGAAGTACACATTTCAATGGGAAGAAATCTGTGTATATATGGTGAAGGTTTTCCAACACTGCAGGCTTTTCAGGAGCAAATATTCGAAAAGGAACATATTTATTTTTAAAAAACCCACAACCTCTAACAAAGAACTTGTTTTTTATTCTGTCACTCCACACACTAGAGTAAGAAAAAAGCTTGCAGACTAACTTTTGTGTCTGGCTGATCCTGCACTGTTTGGCATTTATGGTATCAGATTTTGCTACCACAGAAAATATGTGACATCTGCAATTTAGATTTATGATCATGACCTTGCTTCTCTGTAGATTATGAAACACCTCATGGCAAATCACATTCTCAGCAATAACAGTAAGCAAGAGAGGAGCTCTTCTGCTTATTCATTTAAAAGAATAGGAACTGTAAGAAAAACCCACCACAAAAGCATATGTAAATTAGCTGCATTTTAGACCTTTTTTTTTCAATTGGCATCAATATATATATATATAAAAAGGACTTTTCCAGATTAATATGGAGATACCTTATCTCAGAAACATTAAGAGGCGGTAGAAAACATCAGTACTGATTCAACAGCACCTTATCATATACTGAAAATAATTTCAGCTGATGTAGAGCAATCTCAATCAATTTTTCCAGAATAAACATCTAGATAAGGGTAGTCCTCATTTACAAGCCAAAGGACCCAGTATCATTAGTTTTGGAAAGCTTCAGGAAACTCAACAAATGTGATAAATCTCACAAGAAGACAGAAGTGCTTGATAAGCCTTGCATTCATACTGCAGCTTACATTCCTGCTGTAGCTATTTGTCAGTGAAATTGAGCAAACCCCACACTTCCATTAAATACAACAGATTCACAAGGAAAGCTTGTAACACTCAACGCTACATTTAATATTATATGAATATTATTCTATTTTTCTTTTAAATATGTAAACTGCTTGTGCAAAATAGACTGTTAGTAGAACACAACTTGAGAATACAAAAAAGCCACCTTAGTAGTAAAATGAAAAGAGGATCCAAATTTTACATATATTTAAGTCACAGTAATGCCCATTTACATTTCATTAGTAAATTTCTCTTCTTCAGCTGTAGAGCCACAATGGAAGGCCACATGCCAGCTCAGCACCAGAAGATCCTTCCCATACAGAACTGAGCAGCATAGTGACTCCACTGCTATCACAGAAGCTTGTAACAGGTCATGAAGACAGTGTGAAAGGCAAAAGTAAAGAAACTTAGAGAACTAAGAATGTCCAGTGAACTTAATTTTTATGTCCTGTTTTCACTGAGACTCTGATCATGCCATTGAGGCTTTGCTTTCTCCATAGCAAAATGAAGAAATGCACTTGCAAAGCACATGGGAAAATAGTTAGCATTAATTTACACCCGCTACCGCTTGCCATCAGCAGCATATCTAACAGAAATGTTCGTCATGTATTTTAGGTAAGCATCTGCCAGACAAGCCTGAGATTATCTTTTCTTTTTTTCCTTCTGTCACTCAGCAGATATATTTAATCAGGGAATAATATACTCTGTCCCCTGATGGCACTGAAATCACTTTCTTCCTGCTAGAAATTTTTGTTTGCTGGCCTGTTCTATCACAACACCAAACTAACCACAGGCTGGCTAGCTTTATTCACCCTTAAACATTCCCTTGACTCTGCTGCTGGATTCAGAGTGTGAACAATAAAGTGTGCTATTCAAAGACCAGGAAGTAAACTGCATTTTGGAAACTCAAACAGGGAAGGCTATGACTGGATTCTAAAAGGCTTGCCTTCTTCTCTCACAAAGCTTCGTCTAAATACCCTTTATATCTATACACAATAGCTTGGCCCTGCTAGTCCTCACAGCTGCTAGTAGTAGGGCCCTGTTTATAAGTTCCACTAACAGTCTGAGGGCAGGTCAGAAAGCCAGGGAAATTGGCTGTAGATGTGACATACGTAAGACACAAGAACTGTCAGTGTGAAAGACAGGCCGTTGCTAAAGCCTGTCAAACCATAAATGAAACTCTTTGTGGGATAGGCTGCCCAGTAATGTCAGTGTGGAGCAAAAGCAAAATATCTCAGCCAACCTATTGCTCCTCAAGAAGGATACACAAAGGTAAGGATCCCAACCTCCAGCATTGTTACATGGTATGAAATACGCATTGTAAACCTGTCTCATGTTCTTACTCTTTTCATTTAGATTCTCTTTTTTGATTTTTCATCTTCAAGTCAGAGTATTCCAAGGGGAGGGACAAGGGTAGCTGGAACAATCCTTTCTTCAATCTGATCCAGACTTCTGCTTTCTAACTACTACCAAGGACGATACTGCAGAATTTCTGCAACTCCAGCAATGCAGGGGAAGTCATTCACATTCAGCACTAGCTCACAATATGAAAGTATGCCGCAAGCTTCCGCACTGACAGGAGTTACTGCGGAGACTCTGCTGCAATGCTGCTGCTGCTGCATCACACTGGAGGCTGTCCTCTGGTAAGTGAAATAAAACAGGCAGGGAAGGGCCTGCTGAGGAAGCACTGGTGCAGTACTGCTCCACACTGTATCTCTGTAAGGGAAGTCCCTGTCTAGAGGCAGGGACAGATGAGGAAGGTACTACCCTACGGCTGACAAAAATTGAAATCAGTGTTATGCATTTCAGTGAGAGAAGTGGGCTGATAGCAGAGACACTGCAATACATCCATGAAAACAGAATTAATTTCACATATTTAAACTTATTACTGAAGTCTTGCCTGTTTACCAAACACACACCTCAGGAGGCTGGCTCTCTGAGAAGTTTAAGTTCAGCCAGCAAGCTGGTCACAACCCCAGCACCTCTGAAGTTTAGAGTGGCCTTGGGAGCTGACAAAGAGAAGCTGGCAGAAGCTCAAAAGCTGACAGAGAGCTGAAGACAGTCAGAACACTGTGTGCTTTTTTCAACACTCTCTGTCCCCAGAAGGACACCAGTAGGGGAAAAGGAAGAAATTGGTATTAAAAAGGTGGCTGTGTTAGCTGGAAAACATGCCAATCTCTGCTTTTGTGCAGTACAGGAAAGGAGCAGAGGATCTATTCCTATATGACATCCCTACTTCCAATGACAACAGCACCATGACTCTGCCAGTCTCTCTAGTGAACCTGTGGGCAATAAAATGCCCACAAGTTTTTACTTTTGTGCAAAGGGATCTGGATTCAGACACACATTTCTTACAGGGAGCCCTGCCCTACACTGCACTGCCACAAAGAAAGAAGACATCTGTGCCGTATTTCTCAGTGCCAAAAAAATTTGGTAGCTGCCTGTTTCTTTGATGTAAGCAGCTCATTCCGCTGGGTGGCGATAAGGAAATTCTAAGAAAGCGGCAAAACCAGTCCAAATTCACTAAAAATTCTGGAGTTCTCATGTTTCTTTCTTAGAAAGGTACACAGCACTGGCTTTCTCATCTGCTATGCTACCAGTTGCCAGCTCCTGACCTATCGTGCTCTATTATCAAGTGTAAATAGGGTTTGTATTTGAGAGAGTGTACACCTTAAAATGACATATTCACTCAAACTTCCATACCTCTCTCATGTCTCCAAAACAATTTTGAAGAGGCTTTCAAACAAAACTGCTTCCTCTAGGTAGACTGAGTTGCAGCTTTAAATTTTGCTGCTGTACTTTAGGGCAGATGAGTGGCACATGTACAGTATGAAAATATATGGAGTGGGAAAAGAGAGGAAAAGAACACAGACCAGATATCCATTCAGTTAGCATCCTAATCTAGAGCATGATTATGGATCATGATCCATTTTAGCTAAACTACACACATTAACATGTGCTTCATCCATGTAGCTTCTAAATTCAGCAAGAACATCCCACTGCTTCACTTGGCACACGCCTTACCACAAAGTAGACACAATTTGGGCACAGGTGACAGGAAATTTAAATAATCCCATGGTTTCTTAAACTATGTCACCAGACTGCTTGTCCTCACCTACTCCATTTCAGCACAAAACTATGTTTTCTGCAGCAGTGGTTTAAGCTGCCAGCTGGGAGGCTGAGCTCATGCTCACTCTTCATGAAGAATGTTTAGTCTTGGCCACTGATTCAGCAGACTTACATGTGCTAGACTTTGAAAAACATTGGAGTATTTCACAGGCAGTGAAAAACAGTCATAGAAGGTAAAGAGTGCTAGGGCACAGTCTACAGCTTGCTAAGATCTCCACAATAGAGAGTCCAAATATTTGATCAGCATTATGCAAGTAGTGATGCAACAACATTGACTGGTAAAGCAGACGTGACTTTGTTAGGCAAATTAACAGCCCATTTTTCTAGAGCACTGAAGCTTTGTAATTTTTCTCTCAATACAGGAATGAATTAAAGTCTAGCAGAAATAAATAGGGCATAACCTGGCGAAAAGGAAAAGGAAAAGGAAAAGGAAAAGGAAAAGGAAAAGGAAAAGGAAAAGGAAAAGGAAAAGGAAAAGGAAAAGGAAAAGGAAAAGGAAAAGGAAAAGGAAAAGGAAAAGAGCAGGCAAAATAACAGCATGAGAAGTTCACAGCAACCAAATTTAGGATGTATTTTACATCTCTACATAATGTATATTAGTATACATGCCTTCTGCTGGGTGAAAGTTAGCCTAGTCTTTAACATCTGGAAATGTCAGAATGCAGAGAATATTCAGAAGCTGCAAAAGGATAAGTGAACATGGCTTAAATATGATTCATCAATTTAGGAGCCATACAAACTCTGCCATTGTGAAGTTGCTCCTGCTACATTTGGAAGAGTTTGTTGGAAACTCTCACTGAATTAATTGTTGTCTAAGAGACATTAAAAGAACTTTGTGAGAAAAAACATGCCTAAGCTGTTGCTATTACTGACATACATTTTCTTTCTGGTTTTCCTATTGCCACTACATCTAAAAGGCAGTCAACACAGCACAGCTAAGTGCCAGTCCAAATTATTTCTTATGTCATTGGCAGGCAGTGTTGATAGCTTATTAACTACATACTTAACAAGCCAAACCCACCCAACACTTTCAGTTTGATAGCAGCACATTTAGAAATGGCTGAGATCTGCTTTAAGGTTCCTTTTTTTTTTTTTTTAACATTAGCATTATTTAAATTAAACTGGATTTAATCAGTTCCCATCAAACTGATGTCCTCTGTCTCAACTCAGCATATAAGAGCAATTTATCCCAAAGCGCTGGCCTGTTCTTGGGGCTGGAGGGAGGGCACCACAATGTGACAGTGAAGTTCTATGAGCCCTGGGCATTTTTGGGGTGACCCCCTGATGGACTGAAATGGTGGTGTGCCTTTTTGTGCTTCTGAGATGTAGGCAAAAGAAAAAGAAGAGAAGGGGAACTGACTGAGTTAGGCCTGGATGAAACACATCCAGATAAAAGAAGAAAATTACTGGAGGCATCACTTAGCCCAACACTGTATTGTGTTATGAGCATGCTACACAGAGCAGAGGCAGCTTTTCTTCTGCAACAGCAGCAATGTCAGCAGAGGGATCCTGTCAGTATCCCTGACACAGAGGAAGAGCATACCCTTCCTACCAAAATGAAGGCATAACCACAGCCTTAGGAGTTAATATCTAAATTTGATGATGATAATTTTCCTCCTTTCAACACTGTGTGTATCAGCTACCAATGATAAAGGTAATTTTAAAATGTAAGGAAACTAAACTTTTACAAATAAACAAGAGACCCACCAGAAGCACCTCTGACATCCATGCAGCTACACAAACCTATCTGCTTTAAGCAAAAGCAGAGCTGAGTCTGCTGCTCTCTGATGGGTACTGCCTTCCAAGAGGCACCAAAGAAATGAGAAGGAGGACCATAATATCCCCCTGAAAATAAATTATACAGTAGCATTGATCTCATTGACTGGTTCATGACTACTGTCACATCTGATCACAATGCAGCAAACAAACTCTGCCTTAACTGCACCAATGAGTCTATGGTTCTAGCTTGTATTCAAGATATCGATGGTCTAAGAAGGCCTCTGTGACAAAGGAAAATAATTAAATTATTAACTTATCTTTTGGTAAGTTTTTAACTAATTTACAAAGCAGAGTCTCACTACTAGAAGGAATATACAGATTTTTGAGAGATAAAATTAAAAGGTCATTTTTGCTAATGTTAGTCCACAATTTGTTTAATGGAATCTTGCTGAAAATGCGACTTAAAAAAAAATAACAGAATTTAAAAAAAAAAAAGAAGAGACGACACAAGTCCTTGCTCAAAGGATCTGTGGCCAGCTCAAAACTTGTAAAAATTTACACCACTGAGTAACTCAATATATTTGAAGTCCTCTACAATCAGTCTTTCAGGCTTACATATCAGTCAAACCTCTGAGCCATTGCACACCTAATTATTTACATACCTTTCAAGTTTCACAGAGAAGAGGAATGTTTCTCTTCATGTACAAATTCAGTTGCTGCCTTTTGCCTTTCCCCTGTACTTTTAAGAGTTTATGAGAATAAACTACGGCAGTTTATGAAGTCTTCAAGACCTGGCTGTGCAAGCTCACTAAAAAATGAAGACTTTGAATTTTAAAAACTGATTTGGAAGATGCAAATGTGGAACTGGTTAAATTTCTTAATTTTTACAAAAATATGAAAAGTGACAACAGATTCTTTTCAAAATTGTCTTTAACAGTTAATCCATTTTCATGCACTCCCTACCCTCAGTGTCTGGAAGTCCATCACCAACAATGAAAGTGTTTTTAAACTCCATAAAGAAAACGTTCTTAAGCTCCATTAGCACATGCAGAAAACAAAACAAGAGAAATAGATTCTAATGTGCACATGCACAAATAAATAGGTTACTTTCAGAGATGAGATAAAATAAGTCTGGAAAACACTGAGGTCTTCACAAAAATAAAGGTAAGAGTTTATAAATGCTGCCATTTCATCCTCCTAAACCACACCAGAGGCATGTTCCTCTGAAAAATGAGCGACCACCTTTTAGACAGCGCACACAGAATAAAACCATAAATAATAAAACCTACATAAAGGGAACAATATTCTCAAGTAGGAGCGCAGAAATGTAGACATGGTAATATACTGTTTGGTGCTAAAGCCCCACCTGGTTCTTTCAGCATTTAATGCAGATGAACAGCTATCCTTTTAGAAAGCTGTCCTTTTTAGAAAGACAGCTGCATATTCATGTCAAGTTCAGTTACACAGCAACAGTTTATTTTGATTATTTTACTTAGTTTATTGCATCCAATTTAGAAGACCACATCTGTCTTTGAGAGACTCGGAAAGGCCCATGCCCATGGACTCTGCCTGTCTCCACATCTACAGGCACCTCACTGACATCTATTTTCTCCATTTTGTAGACATGTCATACAGTCCTTGCCACATGCACAGAGACTACAGCTTCTGTAAAACACGTGGAGGCTACTATCTGCTACCTGCAAAAGAGTACTACCTCAGGAGAAGAGAGGGCATGTGGAAAAAGCAAGTAAACCAGAGCATAATGGAGACGGGTCCTTCAGTAGGTGTAACACACATGAATCAGCTTCCATTTTATGACAGTTTTCCATTTCCAGACATTTTTCTTCCTTCATCTGTTTTCTTAAAAACATGTACATTGTGTTGCCAGGCACTGAATTCCTTTATTCCAGGTTCTATCTCAGAGGTATTACATTTCAGCAAAAAGAATATTTGTACTTTACAGCATAAGATGAAAGGGACATGCAAAATAAAGCTCTGAAATGCATAGGATTCCCCTTCCATTTGAAATAAACCAACGGAAAATGTTTTAGAAGACAATCACCTTCCACTGGCGCGATCACCTTACACTAGGAAAGCAGAACTTTCCCTCTTTCTTCCCCGCATTTTCCATAGTTGCAAGTATTAAAACATGTCATGAATTTTAGGAAAAAACACATTACAGTCTGCATGGGATATCAAAGCACGTATGATCCTTTGTGCTAATCTGTTTTTAATTAATTAATTAAACAGAGAACATTTATGTTCCATATGAAATTTACCACACGTTATTCTGAGGTGATGTAAAAGCAAAAAATAACAAAAATGCAAACCAGATGAGGTGTTCAGAGCTACTGTCCATTTTGCAGACAATTAACATGTTCATTTCACCCAAAGTTTTATGTTGTGGAGGTGAGGGGAAGAATAAGTTGGACTGTATTCTTACACAGCCTTGAGACATGCAGCTGGCCATAAAAGAAACACAGAGATAGAAAAGCCACTAAATACTTCATTGGTTTACTCTGCCTTGGAAGTTGCTTAGCAGTATACACAATCTGAAGCAAAAAGTGATTCCTGAGAAGTCCTAAATGTTTTACACTGCTGTTTCTTGTTTTAAAATACTACATTCAAATTAGTTTCTGAAAGAAACATGCAAGCAAAAATTATATGCAGAGATGGTCAGCTTTGAACGTATTAATATGCTTTGTTGGTCTTGAACTGCCTTAATGCACCTTCCATCTAGAGAAAATCCCAGACCAGCCTGCACAAACCATTCAGTGACAGGCAAAGCCCCTTGCATCTTCTACAGTACCACCTCATGGCTGTTGAGTCTATGAGGAGCACTGTAATTAGCGTGTCATGGTGTCTCATATACACATATTTTAAAATATTTTAAACTCATTTATCCTCACAGTCTTCAGAAAACCAGTAAAAAAGGAAATCCTGTATTACAGCTGAAACTGTACCCCTACAGATATCTTAAGTCACCACTTCTTCTCTATGTAGGTGGGTGTCGCTGTGTTTGGAACGTTTTTACAGTGAGGTACTCACCGAATGAGCGTAATTTTAGCCAAGTTCTGCAATCAACTGCAACCAGATTTCAGCACATACACATTCTTCCCTACACCACATCAGCAGAAGGATGGATTAATGAGGATCCCAGTCACCACTGCATCTTGGAGTTAGAATGTTTTGTGAAGTACAAATTTACTCAGCAGAAAGTTAGCAAAATTTGCTTCTTAGGAAACATGCTGTAGTTGTCAGAACTAAGCTTTTACCACGGAGATCAGAATAAAAATTCTCACTGACTTTACAAAAGGAAAGCTGCAGAAGTGATGCAGTGTTAAACCTCTGGCCTGCTTAGTGGAAGGGGGAAGAAGGGCTGTGGATGTTGCCTACCTGGACTTCAGTAAAGCCACTGAAACCATTTCAAACAACATTCTCTGGGAGAAAATAGTTGGGTGCATTTTTCACTGTGTGAAAAACTGACTGGATGGCTGGGCCCAGACAATGGTGGTGAAGGGAGTTAAATCCAGGTGATGGCTGGTCACCAGTGGGTATTTCTCAGGGCTCAGAACTGGGGCCATTAATTCTTAATCACGGGGGATTGAGTTCACTCTTGGTGAGCTTGCTGATGATACCAAGTGGAGAAGAAGTGTTGATCTGCTGGAGGGCAGGGAGGCTCTGCAGAGGGATTGGGAACAACTGGACTGATGGGCCAATGCTGAGTGGAAGTAGTTCAACAAGGCCAAGTGGTGGGTCCCACCCTCTGGTTATGACAATCCCAGGCAGTTCCACAGGCTGGGGGCAGAGTAATACAGGCATTACAATACATATCAATACAGATGAATGGGATTTTTCTAAATAAAGAAAAATACATAGAATTTATAATATATATGAAAATTTAGACATATTAGTATTCTGTCATTTACCATCAGCTAATGGCAATTCAAAATTAAGGATTTTAGTGGTTGAAAACTATCTAAAAAGGAAACTAGGAAGTGCAGAGACAGATAAATCATACAGGATTTTGCAATATCTCATTTTTCATACACCATTTATGCTGAATATGTCACTTACTTTGACATTGTGTAGACTGGTGGACAATAAATAAACTATGTTGTGAATATATATAAAATATATATTTTCCCTGTGACCCAATTCTTTAGCTACTCTGTGACTGGTAAGATACAGAAAAATGAACCATTTTTATATCTTCTTAAAATACGCAGGAGTTGTATGGATTTACAAATCTGTCATGTTGTGCCTCCTGATTATGATCCAAGAATCCCATATCCAGACACTCTATGGCAATATAAACATGGACAAATACTAAACAAGAGGTACAAAAAAAGAGATTCTTGTCACACAAGTTTAGCAGCACTTTTCAAAAGCTAAAAGAACATCACATATAATGACACTGTGAAAATTAGCTTGATAGACACAATCTGACAAATTAGGGCAAAAAACTCTATGGATACATGTACTACTGGCACTCTCAAGACTTACTTTTCACTTCTTACTCTTCAACCCTTAGGTTCTCCACTATGATAATGTGGACCATGACAAGGTAGGCCATGATCCACTGAATCCTATTTGTATTAGAAGTTTCAAAAGAGACATATGGGAAAGCAGGCTGTAGCTGTTGCAGTGGTGGGAAAACAGGAGCTTGGAGAAGACCTCCTTCCAGCATGACAGAAATGTACAACTGGTTCTGCCACTATGCTTGTGAACGGGGACAGTGGTATGTGTGTGTGCGGGGGCTGGGGTGGAATTAGGAAAAGCAAAGCCAACTGGATCTGCTCTTAAAGATGTCAAAAGAAGCACAGCCCAAAGTCTGTTTTCTAAGGGAAGAAAAGCTACCCCTAGCTATACACTATCTCCTGTGCTTCACAAACATGAGGCAGTATCTATTTATGAAGATGTCAAAAAAATCATTACAAGTTCTTGTCCTGGTGGTCACTCAATCATTTGTTTTTATTTCTGATCACGATACACCACAGTAGAATTTGTTCATGCACTACTTCTGTCACAAGCTACCCTGACTTTGTTTTTGCACAGCTTCAGCAGCAGTACCACCTTTGCTGAGATAACCTGGTAGTGCACTCCACTCTCATGACTGATGACCCATTTTATTTAGTGGTAAGTGGGGGGATGAAAAGCCTTTTCTGCTCCACAGTTTATATTTCATTCTCAAGCTTATCTTACCACAGCACAGCCATTCTGAGGGATAATGCTACTTTAAATTACTGAGGAAATTGAAGAAAGAATTACTGTGCTTAACGGAAAAGAACATGTAATTTGCTCTTACAACAAACATTTTACTTATCTTTAGCAGTAACTGATAAGTTTCTAATTCTTATTTGTTGTATAAAGTTCTTTTGTGAAGTTGGGCTTTTTCCAATACACTTTTTCTTGACACACAACATTGCTTCTGTCAAGCAGAGCAAAATGAACAGTTACAATTCCAAATTAGTACACCCTTCTCTTAAACTGTGGGAGCGTCAAGGAAAAAAAAAAGGCAAAAATTCCCTAACTTTTAAGTATGAAAAAACACCCTAAAATAAGGACATTATGCCCTGAAATAGCTTTATCAATAAAAAATTTAACAATCATCCTAAAATTTGAAACTGAAAAAATAAATCAACACAAAACAATATCAAGTTACAATTTTGTTATCCTGACACAGGAAAAAAATGCTAGTTAAAATTCTGAGAAATTTTATCTCTAAATCTTGCAGGACTTGGACCAGATGTATTAACCTACAAACTGACAGAGCTAGCCATTTCTTGAAATGAGGCTCCTAATGTTTCAATGTCACTATCCTTTCTGTGAAGAGTAGTACCTACTTCCTCAATTTTTCTCTCTTTTGCATACTGGAGCTGTAAGACTGGCTGGGAAACACTGGGACTATTTTTATACACAGTATACACATCATCATGCTAGTTCAATCTGTCAGGACTGTATGCTTGCCACTGCTGATGCACTAGTGCTGAGGAGAGGTACACCTCAATTTTGACATACAAAATGCAGCAAAAGGATATGTCTAAAAACCTCTCATGTTCCTCATGAAGCTATAAAGCCTTGTGCAAGCTGCAGACAAAAGCAATAAAACTGAAGCTTTTAAGACACTGGCCATCTCATGTGATACAATCAAGGAGATTGATTTGAGCACTGTTCAAACAGGTCAAATGATACAGCATGATAATATTTTTGCTCTTACCTGCATCTGTTCTATGTAATAACTTCTGATTCAGATGCCCTTTGTAAAGACAGTTAGGAACCCACAAGATCAGCACCATTAATAACTGCAGAAAGATTTGTGTAGTTCAGGGCATCTGAACAATACCTATAAATAGTAACTGCCAGTACACTATAGAATAGCTTTAGGTATGTTTAAAAATTTCTCAAACATTTTGAATTAAAATTGTGAAGCAAATGAAGAGAAAGAAGGAACTCAAAGTGGAGATGGGCCAAAAGAAACTGTTAAGATCAACTAGTACATAGGAGAAATTTACTGCAACAACTCAGAAGCAAAATGTGTCATCACTCAAAATTTATTTCACTTTTTATTACACCTGTACACTTTCATGCTTTATAAATATTACTCTCTCAAAGAAATATACTACTGATATAAAAGTATAAAGGCTTAGATCCACTATCCACACCACAACTGGGTTTTGTTTTTCTGCAAGCACTCTCAATGGCAGCTAAAGAGCAGCAAAGTCCCAGGTATGCATCCATTCCGACATAGCTTTCCCACCAGTGTTTGGATTTGAGGGATGTTCTCTGAGACATCACAATCCAGGCTTATACAAACACTCTCACTTCCCACACAAGTAGCATTTCTTACTAGCTAGTCCAATTTATTATCAGGTCAGCTTCAGCTGCTGTAGTTTTGTTTGGGAAGATGTCAAATAAGCCATGAGTCATAAGACAGATATTATACAATGCTGTGAAAAAAAAAAAAAAAACCAACAAAACAGGATGAAGGAGAAAAAAAGAACAAAAATGCTCAACCTCTGTGGATAATTTTTGAAGCACCTTGGAACAGTCCCAGTCCTGATACAAAATGGATCCTGTAATAGTTTTTGTGCACAAACTTACTGCTGAAGTAATTGTTTTCTGACCTTTTCTTACTCCAAGCAGAAGGCACGGGGTGTTTTTAAAAGGTATCTTTGTAGAAGATGCAAGATAGCAGGTACTATGAGAATACTTGACATTCAGCTCCATAAAGTTTCAGCTATAGGTAGCTCTCTTAGCTGTCCATACTGTACCACTAGCCTATGGTAAAATAATAGTCCAATGTCCAGTGTTTGTGGAACTCTAGTCTTCCCCTTGAGTAGTTTTTTTTACTGTCCACACATAACCATTCTATTTTCAACCACTCTACCTGCTTAGTTTTTCTTTCTTGGAATCCCAGCTGCCCTGTACTGCAGACATTTCTCTCCCACCCTTTCAGAGGTCTTTCTCCCTAAAACAAATGGGTGAAAAAAATGCAAAAATTATTATCTACCACTGATCCCACCTACTGAAATATTTTACTAACTAGACTTCTGGTGAACAATCTATGTACAACAGAAATGACACTACAGAAAGAGAAACCACAAACACTGAAACTCCAAATATTCAGTTTGCTGCTCTTATGACACAGAAGGAAATGCACTGAAGTCCTCAGATTGGCTGTGCAGTTTGCTCATACTTATACATGATTTACACCAAATAGAGAGTTGCAAAGACATGACGGAATGATTTTTATCAAATCAGAGCTTAATACAAAGCAGTTTCATAGAGAAAGAATAATAAATTAACATAAAAGCATACATAATAATTGTATATCCTGAAACATTTACACGTACAGTAGGTATCAAACATGCTGTAAACAGCAACCTTAGTTATCAATACTGTTGTCAATACTACATCACTCTAGTGGTTTGCTTTACACATGAAACATGTGCATAGAGGAAATTCAAGAAACCTACTGCAAGATGACAGTGAAATATTTGTCTGTGTCAAGTCTCAGCCAATCAGCAGTGCTGCATTCATTGCTTTGACACATTATTTCACCTCTGGATATTAGTTTCTCAGTTCCAATCAAGTTCCACTAGACCAGGCTTCTCAAAACCCCATCCAATCTGGCCCTGAATGCTTCTAGGGATGGGGCAAGCACAACTTCCCTGGGAAACCTGTGCCAGTGTCTCAACACCCTCACAGTAAAAGATCCCTTCCTAATATCTAATCTAAACCTACTCTCTTTCAGTTTGAAGCCATCTCCTCTTGTGCTGTCACTACATGCTCTTGTAAAGAGAGTTTCTCCATATTTCTTGCAGCTCCCTTCAGGTACTGGAAGGCTGTGATTAGGTCACCATAAAGCCTTCTCTTCTCCAGGCTGTTCAATCCATTTCTCTCAGCCTTTCCTCACAGGAGAGGTGCTCCATCCCTCTGATCATCTTTGTAGCATTCCTTCAATATCCTTCTTGTGCTGGGGACCCCAGAGCTGGACACAGCAATCCAGGTGGGGTCTTGCCCTTGGTGAAGCCATGCTCGATGTCTCAAATCACCTCCTGAACCTCCCTAAAAGCACAGCTTTTAGAAGGATTTGTTCCATGATCTTCACAGGCACTGAGGCGAAGTTGTCAGGCTCTCATTTCTATCCTTTTTGAAGATGGGTAAAATCTTTCACTCTTTCCAATCCCCTGAGATTTTGCCTGACTGTCACAACTTTTCAAGTATCAGGGAGAGCAGCTTGGCAACTACATCAGTAAACTTCCTCAGGACTCTGGGATGCAGCTCATCAAGTCCCACAGACTTAGGTAGACTCAATTTCCTCAGGTGATCATGAACCTGATATTTACTTACAGTTGGGAGTATTTAGAAACCACCCCCCCAGCCAGCCCCATCCTGCTGTCCATCCCCTTGAGAGTTGTGGGAAGATAGGTTACCATTGAAGACTGAGGCAAAACAAAAATTTGAGAATCTCAAAATTCCTTCTCCTTATCCATAGTTACCAGTTTTCCAGCACTGTTTGGTGGGGGGGCGGGGTCACCTTCAAGTTATCATACCCAAAGGGGACCTTCTTATTCTTTATGTCCTTTACCAATTTCAGGTTTGCATTGCCTTGGCCTTCCTCACCCCATCCCTACACAACTGAACCTAGGGATCTCTACACCCTTCCCAGGTCCTTATTTTCACTGTCTGCATTTGCTTATTTTCCTTTAGTCTGACCAGAAGTTCCCTACTCAGCCATACCAGTCTCTTGCCTTCTTTGCCTGAATTCTTACTCCTGGGGATTGTCAGCTCTTGTGTTCTATGGGAGACTTCCTTAAAGATCTGCAAGCCCTATTCTGCTCCCTTCTCCCTAAGGGCAGTTTTCCAGGGGATCCTATTAACTATCTCCTTGAAGAGCTAAATTCTACTTTTCTTAAGTTCAGGGGCCAATCTTTATTTCTTAGCTGATTCACATTCTTCAGGACCATAGTATCTGACTTATCCCTCTTTATAGGGGCACCATTATCAGGCATCTCTGTTACAGTCAGTTACTCAAAATAACTCAGTGTTCATTAAACTTTAAATTGCATAATAAGGATGTACAGTCTTTAATGTCTGTTGTCAATTTTGCCAGTTACTATTACATACAGGGAGACCTTCTAAGATTTCTTTGATATTCAAGATGATAGAGAAGATCTTATTTTCTTGGGCAATACCACCATTATGTGAAGCTCTAAATTCATTATTTTAAAGACACAGATCATACTTTGCTATTGTGTGATGTAGATATTAGAGACATGTTAAAAGTCCTTATGTTGTCTGAAGAACTACGCTCCAGTTCAGGAATAACTATGCTCCAGCTTTATTTTTCAAGATGCTGTGTTTGTACCTTGGCAAAACTAATCCTTCACTTAAAAAATTGTAGATATATCCCTGTACAGAGTTTAGCTTCAACTACACCAGCTATACAAACTTTGGTGGAGCTATGACTCAGAGAATATTAGCTTTGAGCCTTTTTTCATAAACAGGTCACAGCTCCTTCCTCGTCACAGATGGTGGTGGGTATTCTAACTCTTGGATTTGCCACTGATTCATCTGAAGTTCATCACACTGCTATCATCTAACACTACTACACTTGCAGGTTTTTTAGAACTTTGTAAGCCCCATGTAAATACTTTTCAGAGAATAGTTACAATATAAAACTAAAAACAGGAGTAGATGCTTAAATGTCATTCTGTAACAAACACTTAAAGATATATGCAGTGTCTTGAACTAGGTTCAAGGATGGTTCTATAATGCTTTTCAAAACTTATAAAGTCATTATACAAATCTTGAACTAGAAGTAAAGTCATCAATAACATTGTTTCTAAGAAACACAAGCTAAAATTTTACCTTTTCTTATGTATGAAATGAAAGAGACATTTACTGGGAAGTACAAGCAAAAAACACTGAACAGAACTCTAAAGGCAATAAAAACAACATCCAAAAATACACATAAGAAAGAAAAGCATCTAGTATAAAATGAGTGATGAAAATTGGAAAAATCAAAACAAAAAAATTAAACTACTGTAGAAACAGAAAACTAAGACAAATTTCTGGATGTAAGGATAAAGCAATTGACATGAAACAAAACAATGACAGTGCATGCAGAGATTTTTCAGTTATACAAATGTAAAATGGAAGAGAATCGCTGAAACTGCAATGTAAGCATGGAGCTGTGCTGCTCCTGTTCACCAGCATAAAAAGTACCAGTCCAGGTGATTTGAACACCAGTTAAAAAGGTCCTAGAGAGTATAGAAAATGACAGCTGGTGTTTTTTAGATATGGAGGCAATACAAGCAAGATCTCTGCTAGATTAAGAGATTATGTGCAATTATCTAGACTCTGTGATTTACATTTCAGCTGAACTGAAATGAAATGAATGAAAGTGAAAGAATGCTAAGTACTTCCATTTCAAAGAAAAATTTTTTGGGGTGAATTGTACCTCTCTTTATAAATTGAAGGTCTATACTCCAACTTACAGTTCAGTAAGAAGCTACCTTTGTAGCTGGCATTAAAATGCCAGGTAGTGAGGATGGATTGGATGGAATTCAGCTAGAGAAAGACAGCAATAGCTCCAAGCAGCCTGACCTGAGACCTGCAGCACCACGGACATGATCCAGTCACACCTGCCTACAGAAAGATGCGGTGCCCAGACTTTCAGGACTTAACACAACTCTTTCAAAAGTATGGGAGAGCCACTCCAGTTTTCAGTTGTGACTGAGTTAAGGTTTCCAGAGAGGCACCAGTGGAATTAAAATAATTCTATTAGGTAGAAAATAAAAGGGAAAGGTATGTGTTGACAGAGTCAGGAATAAGGGGTTTTATTATTTTAAAAATCCCTAGGTCTCTAGGATCAGAATCTACCAACCACAGAGATCAGGATATTTTTGTGCTCTTACTGTAGCCACATACAACAGAGTACATGTTGGAGAAATGGCAATTATTTAAGTCTTTTGACTTGGATCTAAAAGGAATAAATACTGTGTTAAAATGTTTTATAATGCTCTTAATCGAACTCTCTCACCCTCTCTTAGTAACCACTTAAACCAAATTTCAAATTACTATTTTTCCTCAGTCTCACACTAACTCACACCATTTTTTTTTCTGAGCAGCATCTAATGCTACTGGGCAAGGATTATATCCCAAGCAAATATTCAACATCCTGAATGGATTCAACTTTGTTTCTGCTTCAGATTTATGTCCATGTGCACTGGCTGGCAGAGTAACAGCAAGAAACGTTGTTTGTCATTTAATTGTTGCTGCAGTGTCTTTCTGCAGTACTAATGTTAGGAGTTTTGATAGAGAAGTTACCAAAGTAATTCCTGTAGCTCCACCGGATGTATAATCAAATAAACCACTACATACAATATTTTTCCTATTGAGTACGAAACAAAATTTATCTAGCTCTTTTCCACTATATAAATATTTTGTTGTTTTTCTTCTTATGGTGGAAGACATCTTTCTGGCAATAAAAACAATTTTTCAAGACCATGAACTGGAAAAGTATTTCAACATCTGTAGTCTTACCTTCATCTAAGCACTTGGCAATGGTTTTAGCAATGCATTTTAACTGATTTCAGAGACTTACCGCAAGAGGAGTAATTATGCATGAAGTGGATGGAAAGCCTCCAGGTCAAAGAAAAAAGTGTTATCTTTTGAAGGGACATAGACTGGAGCAAACTAAATTGTGCAAGAGCTGTCCAAACAAAGTATTTCTCCGCTGTCAGTTCAAACCACAAGGAGAATGTCCCCCAATTAGTTAGTGAAATGACTTTTTTCTTTAAATCATCTTAGATTTTGCACTAAGTGTAATGATCCAACATTTCCTCTCTGATGGTATTCATTTGGTATTTTTTGATGACAAGTCCCTGATTCAGGGTACTTTGCAGTAGGTTAGAAGGGTTCCTGAGCCTGTCATTACTCCTCTAATCTTTTTTCTTATCCTTGGTGGTTTTTTGCATTTATTGTGATGAGCAGTTAACTAGCAGACTAACATATACCAGCTCAACAGCTGCTCACTAGAGTATACATGTTTCTTCACAAATAAAGCACAGCATGCTGCTCACAAGTAGAACTGAAAAAATGCTACCCAAAGTTATTACACCATAAAACCTTCCTCAAATTTTTCTCCATTACATACTTGACACCTCGCAACTTTCCTATAATTTTTGGAGTACTTTCAATCCTAGAATATGCTAGCAAGAAACTTTAGATCATACCAATATCCCAAAACAACTGACTGCTAACCCATTAAATAACTTCAAAGATCTCCTATATAACTGGCCTTATCACCGCTTCTCCTGCAGAGAGCACCTGCAAACTCTGTATCAGTGTGCAAGCCCATAGGCTTTCAGTTCGGAAAATAAACAGTGGTGGTTCCACACTGCTACAACTGATACAAAAAATAGAGAGGAAAGTGAAGGCCACAATAAACACTCCCTCCATGTACTGACAAGTAAAAAGATACCTTTTCAACAAAATGAAGCAGTGCCTCCACACATCACATCTACCAACACCACAGTTTGCTTGTACTAGCATTCTTTTTCAATTCTCAAGCATCTAATGGCATTTTATTACTCAAAGCTGAATAGCTTCAGTTTCATTTATAAATATTAAGGTTAAAACTTGTTTATGTACTTCAGCAACTAAATATACAGTTGGATTAATTTTCTTAAATCATATTAGCTTTAATGATAATTAATTGTTCACTTGTTGGAGTATGTCTAGCATGTCTCTCTTACCAATTAACTCAGCAAAGGTCAGTTCTATCCACACGTAAAAATGTATGGAAGGCTATGTGAAAAAATGCAAAAGTAAACAATATATTTTTAATTCTGCAGTGTAAACAAAGGATTAGAATATGCTTCCAGCTAATACCAATCTGCATATCAGAGAAACCTTGGATCTATATACAATATTGCTGAAGAAAAAAACCACAAAAAGTTGAGCCATTATAACAGATTTCAATTCATGAAACTGGCCCAGAGGGAACATAACTTTAAAAGCAGTGCGCTTGTTCTGTAAATTTTGAATCAGGTTATTGATATAACTGTACATTAATACACCATGCAAAAACAATTCATGTCACAAATAGCCATGAAATTATACTACACTACCTCATTCTATTTCTAACAAAGCCCAGGCAAAACCCTGCACTGAATATTTTTGACACAATAGAACACACACTTCTATTATTAAATAGATAAAAATATTAAACAAAACCCATTAGAAAAAACCACTTTGTTATTATTTAATCGAAAATTTATATCAAAATTGTCAGAGAAACTTTTTTTCTAGGGCCATAAATGCCTTGACTGATAACAGCTGAAGTTTGTTTATAAGATGCTACGTCACTCGGTGTTCACACCAACATCCCTGGGAATTAGAACACTAATTCCCTGAACATGGTCAGTTTTGTTTTAAAGCAGCGTAGTAGCCTGCTCTGCAGCAGGCCAGGAGCACCATTACTTTCAGCTCCACAAGCTGAAAGTAATGATACAAGCTGGTGACTTACAGATCAAACTCTGTTAACCTCATTACCCAGTACTGAGTTATTTAAGCACCTTGAGACAGGTCACTAAATTACCTTAATAACTCATATAACAAAATACTCACAGATCATATGTCATCCTAGGTTACATTAATTAGTTTATGTCCACTTTAGAGAACACAAAATCATCCCCTAACATAGCCTTCCTAAAGTAATTTCTTGAAACATGGGAGCTTCAATTCAACTTATAGGAACAATTTTCCGTATTTTCTTCCTGTACATACTATAAATTAATATTTCTTCTGTAGCAGGGTAAGAACGAAAACCTTTGTGTTTTCCTGCACTACAAAATCAGAAACATAACTCAATTTTTTTCCTACCACTATCTCAAAAAAAGAGAAATAACTATGATCACATTAAAAACAGAATGCACTTTTCTTATAGAGACCCGCTGTGACTGCTGATGACATAAACACACAAGCATTTTTTTGTTTCTTTATAGTATAGACTTGTAGTCTTAAATCATCTTTGCTTTATATCAAACAGATTATTGCTTCAATAAACTTTCAGTCCTTGTTTTCACCTTATAAAAATTTTCCAACTTAGATAACAGGGATGCTGAATTCTGAGCCCTAAAGAGGTTTTAAATTGTGCTTTGTTTTCTGCAGAAAGTAGCTGCTTTCTCATAGCTCTCTAACATAGCACTGAGCAGAGCACTTTAATCAATTGCAGAATACTGTCAAGCTGTTGTGCCCATTTGGCACTGTCCTGAGACAGTGATTTGACAGCCTGCTATTTCTCAGCTTTGCTACGTAATTCACTACTTGTAAGGCTCAGAGAGACTTCCAAAAGCCCCAGTTATACATAATACAGCTCATCAGCTCCTCACCGGGAACAGCAAGTCAGGTCTATTCTCTCTCTTTGCTGAAGCTTTGAACCATCTTTAAGATGAAATCATTGTCTTGTGATATCATCAGCGATAATTAAATTTTGTGATATTATCAGCGATGGATATCTCCCTCATAACTTTGCATGGTTTCATAGGAGTCATACAAGTCACAAGGAAGTAGGTTATCTGAAAAAAACATATAGAAACCAGTAAGCTATTGCTCCAGAGCCCTACACATTGCAAAACAAGAATGGGGGCCATTGAGTTTGAGAATTAATCTACCAAGCCTGAATCTCATGTGATGTGTCTCCTACACAGCGCAGTACAATGCTGCTTGTGCAGATAGGAAGCAAAGAGGGTAGGTGGGCATTGGGAGTCTCTGAAGCAAATATTGTTCCAGGACAGATGCTTCATACCTTCAAAACAGTGAGAAAGCAGGCACAGATAACCAGAAGTCAATTTTGAATTTTGGATAGCCTTCTTTTATCAAGAATTTTCCACACTTTTAGGTAAATTACTACTAAAAATACATCTTTTTCACAGATAGTCTATTATTCTAAAATCACAGATTTGATTAGGTTGGAAAAAATACCACCATCAAGTCCAAACCAGTTAACCTGGCCATGCCAAGTCCACCACTAAACCATGCCCCTAAGCACTGCATCCACATCATTTTTGAACGCTTCTGGGGATGGTGATTCAACCCAGGCAGACTTTTTCAATGTCTGATCATCCTTTCTGCAAACAGGTTTTCCTAATATCCAATCCAAACCTCTTCTGGTGCAACTTGGGGCTGTTTCCTCTTGCCCTGCTTCTGGCTGCCTGGCAGAAGAGTTTGACCCTCACCTCAGCACATCCTCCTTTCAGGCAGCTGTAGAGAGCAACAAGGCTTTCCCTGAGCCCTCCTCTCCAGACTAAACACCCCCAGCTCTTTCAGCCACTCCTCACAGGACTTGTGCTCCAGAACCTCCACCAGCTTCATTGCCCTTATTTTCTCTGAATAACTCAAAATAAATAACATGGGATTGCTGTGTGCTGTGTCTATATAGACATGCAACTTCAACATTACCAGTTGTGCCATGAAAAAGGTTTACCAGCTTTTAAATAGAAGTCATTACCTGATCATTAACAAATTATTTGCATTTTAAATTTACTGTGTGGCTTTGTTATAAGCATTTAAAGAGGTGGAATTTGAAAGAAATATTTCACACAAGAGTTAAGATACAGATAAATTATTTCAAAATAAGGAATTTTTACAAAATGAGGTATTCTCAAGCAGCTATAAAATAAAAATAAAAATTAAAAAAAAAAAAGAAAATTCCTGAATCCTTTAAGAACTACAGGATACTTTGCATTATCATGCTAGAATCATTACCAGAGAAGTACACTGACTTCCTGTCAGTAAATATAATTTATTTATGAGCAGGTTTTTTTCCACTGTTGTACCCCAGCATTGTTCTAGGCTGTTTAATAAGCTTCTTGAGCTATTCAGAAATACTCAGAAAAATTTCAGAACATTTTATCTCAATAAATTAACTGAAAAAACAACAACAAAAAATAAACACTAAAACCCAACCAACCAAAAAACCCCATGAAATAATGAACTTTTTACCACCACAAAGCATAGCATCTCAATATATTCCTATACTTATCCTTTTCCACATTTTGCATTCCAGATAAATGTTCTTTTTGGCTTGTGAGACAGGTTTCTTTTATGCTGGTTCAGCTGGATTTATAGTTTAGGAAAAAAAATTAAAAATTACCACCTCCAAATCCAAGGGACTGTCTTGTAAATGAAAAAAAAACTGAATACAGAACATTATCTAAGTGTTTCAGAAGAAACACACCAAAAGTGGATAGTCCTAACAAAATGTAATATTGCAATCAATACTGGAATATTGAAATTGTAATCCTTCTATCACAGAGACATTCACACATGGGCTATCACTGACTTTCTGATATGTACAAATGCCAAAGAGAAAGGAACAGAACCGACACATCTGTCAGAAGTCAAAAGAAAAACCCAGCTATTTAGAGTAAACATAATGTAGTCCATGCCCATGTTCCACATGCTCAAGTACTGCACACCTTAGAGAAGATTTTCTTCAAATACAGAAATTACTGATCTATCTTGAAAGTAAGAAGTCAAACACACCAGAACAACTGACATGACTTATGTCCATGTGAGATACAAATATGCAGCATGTAACTGGCCTATGCACTGTATGGGAATATTCTGTGCTGTTCAGAGAAAGCTCTCCTGGGACCAGATTTATCTCTTAATTTGAACAAACAAGCAAAACTGAAAAGCAAACTAGTGGAAGAGGCTGGATCACAAGCAAGATTGTCACCTCTGTGATTCTATGCATTAGAGACCAAATTGACCAGGTCAAAGGAGAAGCTGGTGCTGACAGCTCTTGGACAGTAGTACCCTAAACTGCCAGGCTCTCCTTTGCTTCCCTTGGGAAAAAGCTGCCATGCCCAATCTGTCCCCACACTACATAATGTGAAACTAACTCTCCCCCAAATTCTTCCTCCCTTCCTGTCTGGCATTTCTCAGGTGTTTTGTTTAGCACACATAACTTTATTAAATGTCATGGCCCAAAGTGCATTACCACCCTGCCCCCTGCCCTCCAAGACTGTTCCTGGGGACTAGAGCAAATGCCCCACCACCCTCCCTCTAAGCAGACAGGGATGCCTGTGTATGTGTATGCCTGTGAAAATACAGGCACAAGTGAACTAACTCTTAACTTCTTTCTAGCTCTGTATTAATGCGGAGGAACTCCCACACTTACCAGAAATCCAGACACATGAACCACATACAAAACAAGTAGTTTATGTAAGTTGCTCTTTTTTTGATCAGAAATTGGTTTCAATATTGAGTAAGTGGATCTAAGATGCTGTAAAATTACTAAGGTGATGTGGCCTGGATTTCATTCCCAAGCAACTTTGTAAAAAATCTAGGTTAGCTTTGTTCTAGTTGTCCAACTGAAAAGTAAAAATTCCTTAACATTTGGAGAAATAAAGCAGCTGTTGTTTTAACTTGAAGATATGTATTCTTTGATTGAATATATATCTATAAAAATTTAAATTAAATAAATACTTTAAATTTATAATAGTATATAAGTTTGTAATAGTATTTAACCATAATGAATGTATCCTCAATAATACATTGTATTTCCAATAAGTTATTTGCAATCTAAAATTGTTTCTGAAATACTGTTGCTATATTTATCATTAAAATACTATCTATGTAACTGTATTTTAGAGACAGAAAAAACATAAACTAAACCACGTGCATAAAATTGTTTTGAAGATAAGGAAGGTTTTATAGATGCATTCAAAAATACAAGAAACAGCACAAAGTAACTTCAATTCAGCTCCTAACATGCTCTCTGCATATATCACTAAGGTGTATAAACTTGCACTACTTTTGAACTAGCTGCAATTTCACTACAATTTTGTCATTCATTATATAGCATGGGTAGCATTACTTTAAAAAACCCATGGATTTCACTTTTTTTCAGCTCTACTGTGCAATCTGTACAGAACCATCTTACAACAAAATCATAACCTGCATAAAGATTAAATCCTTCATAACATAATTTCCCACCATATTAATTACTACCTGAGAGCTAAAAAAAAGTTTTAATTTATGTTGATAAAAACTCTGTAGAAAACCCTTATTTTTTTAATGCTTGCTAAATACAGTTCTGATATTATTTTAGCCTGGTATTTATACACTGACAAGCATACATGATCATAAACACCTTTGCTGTTACGTACAAAGCTTAAATCCTGCTCACAGAATGGGGTTTTTTGCAGTACAGTAGTAGCAACAGGGGCTTCAGAGTTTCATTCAGACATTTCTAACTGCATTGCTGAATACTGATGGTGCTCAAGAGAACATCACTCATCTAAATATTACCTTGGTGAGCCCCACATCTCCTCAGGGAAAACACATCTTCAGAAAATGTGTCGTATTTTAATTCTGACATACTTAAAGATAGGTATCACAAGACATCTCAATTATTCCAATTGACTGCAGTGAGAATTATGCAGTTAAAGATCAGTACAACTCAGATGGGGTTAAAAACACATGCATCTTCCAAGAAAGTTAAAAAAGTTCTATTTACTTGTTTTACAAATTCACCAGTTCTAAGTACAAAGGATGATGAAGAGCAGAAAACAGAGAAACGGAAAGAAAAAATGGAGAAATAAGCAAAAGGGAGGAAATAAAGAAAAGTAAGCAGAATGTGAGAAGAAAACTGGAAATACAAAGAAATAAAAAGAATAATTCACAAAACATGCTCTGTTTAATAGACCTTGCTTGCACAACAGTGTCTTTATCGACTGTTTGATGAAACAAGCACAGCAGTGACAACTAATTTCCTGAATTGCAGCTTGTAGCTAATTTGTTGCATGACCTAGAAAAAGTAGACTTTAATGAAGTCATAAGTAATTTTACCATACACAGTAATATCTCATCCAGTCACATGCAGCGTACGTCCAGCCACACAGCGACAGACCCTGTACTGCACCCCCAAGAGTGAAGGTTGTCATGGCTACTGCTACTTCAAAAGTCTTGACTTCTTATGACTAACATCGTATGTTTAAAAATAGTATTATGACAAAATATATAAGAGATAAAAAATACATCTTTGGGCATGGTGCTATGAAAATACAGTAAAAACATGGGGTTTTTTTTATTTTTATTATTATTCTTAACCATTTACAGTCATACAATATAAAAAACTTAGTTGGATTATTTTTCCATAAATCTAAAAAAAATCACTCCTTAAAAAGACACAGTTTCTAAAATCATGATGGAACACAAGGCAATTAATGTCCATTTTTAATAAGATGCCCTCTAAATTGAAAATTATCACAATTAAAATAGGGGGTGCTGAATGATCTGGTTGAGGTAACAATTTCTTACACATACAAGAACATCTGATTGATCTTTTTTTTTAATGCCATGCTGAGACTTTATGAGTTTGTGAAAATCTTGCTTAATTGAGAGCAACAAAATCACAACTAAAATAAAGCTAAGGGGGAAAAAAAGGGGGGAAAATTATGTTTCCTTAACTACACTGCTTTCACTTCATAGAATGGGAGTACTTTATTCTATTTTTGGCACAAGCACTCAGCTCTGCTTACGCAAGATGAGTCACAGGGATGTCTCCCTTATGGAATTGCCAATTTTGGAGCCTTCATTACCTTTTAATGGAATATGTAAAAGCTTGCTACTCACTACAACATTGAGGTACATTACTCTATCCTAGGTCTTGACCCTAATTTACCTTCTACTCTTTTCAATGCACACTTCTTCCTCTTAAAGATATTATTAGCGCATTCGCAGTCAGAAAATGAGGGTTTAGAATCGGAGAGTTCAATTCCCAGCTGAAGTTCTGTGAGACTCCATCTCCTGTGATAACAATTTCAGTTGTACTATTTCTGCATCAGTTGAACTCTAACAAAGTCTCAGCTGGAGAGAACCTAAATCCACCTTTTTGGTTAGGCTGGTTACTATTTATGCTATTTTATTCTTGTTCCTTGCTGAAATTTTTCTTTGCCTTACCTGCTGAAGGTAGGTTCTGCAGAACAATTAATAAGAGCTGTGCAGAGGTATTTCTGTGTGTTTTGGGGGGCTATCTTTGGTATTAAAGGAAAGGTCAAGACACTTTTTCTCTGCTTCCTGGTCTGCAGTGGTTTCCAAACCAAAATCAAAAGGATTATCTAGCTCTTAGAAGAGTCTGTCTACCATATGTGGCTGCAGTATTTATAGCATTTAAGGGGATTTTAAACTAATTGAATTACAATTATTTAAACCAAACCAAAACAAGCCTTTCTTAAAAAAACAATATGGTCCAGAAATATTGTGTATCTATAACTATACATATATATAATTTGCAGCAAGTTTATATAAACAATTATTACACAATGGATGTACAGCACAAAACTACCAGTCTTTGAAAAGTATTAGGATATTATGGCTGCTAGACATTGCAGTAACCATTATCTTTGTTAGAGAGTTATTGAATACCAACACGCAAAAAAGCCAGAGAGATACTACTCAAAAAAGAAGATGGCTATTTTGAGGTGAGAACAAATCACCTGGGGACAAGGTTTTGTTAAATTTGGTAGATGCCTGTTGGACTTTACAGGAAGGTCTACCAAAACCATCTAACTTCAGCATTAAGGGGCTGAAAAGCAAGCTGCACTTCTGAATATGATTAATGGAATTATTAACCTGATAATGCAGTATGCTTTTTAAAAAATGTTTGTACTATTTGCTTTTTTAAGCTGTGGAGGCTTGAAACTATTCAGTGCAGAAGCTAAGTTTCCTTTTTTTGTTCTGTTTTCTTCTGGTTTAGGAGAAAATGCATCAAAGCACAGAAAAAGAGACATGCTAAATAAAAGTGCAGCAATGTTTATTTCTTCATTGGTTTAAGACTCTTAGCATCTTATATCTCAATAAATTTTAATACTTGCATGTTTTAATTTCTGATCAGGATGTCACAGTTACCAACTGTATCAGGAGAGCAGTGTGTTCAGCATACATCTAGCTTCAGATTGATCAGCTTTAATAAAAGCTAGCCTTGTAAATGCTCTGGATACAAACAGCCAAAGAGAATCCTAAGAGATAACTTCACCTGCCACTCCTGACTTTGGATGAAGGCAAAGGGTACAAAGCAAAGTTGATTTTGACTTCTAATGTTCTTCACAACTTCAACAGCACTGTGCCATGTTCATTCATTATCTTAAATGATCATTTGGTATTTGTTCCTCACATCAGTGCAAAGCATCTTTGGACACTACTAAAAGACTGCAACAGTGAGTTAAAGCATTACTTTGTAAGAATAGAGAGCACAGGAAGTGAGGGATAGATTAGGGGAGAAAGAGCACAGCAGAGAAACTGGGTCCAGACACCCCATGGGAATACTGAGATACGGAACTCCAGCCTCCAAAGACTGAATTTGCCTTTACTGCAGTTACCCTTGGCAACTGCAGTGTGACTGTGCAGCTCCATCTGGTCCTAGTGAGAGTAATTGCACTGCAATCTCCCATTAGACTGCCTGGCTCAGGTGCTACTGCAAAGTGCAATACAAGTTTCTGGGTCCCAAATGTCCTACTCCAGCAGTAAAATCTTAGCTGCTTTTTAAATCTGTCTGCTAAGACCATATCAACATAGAGATACTGTCATTCTCAGGATACCACCAGAACCAATATGAACAAGGCACCCGAAACCAAACCCACATCTCTGGGACACAAACTAGCCCAGACAGTCACTATGTAACAGATAAGAGGCCTTTGCATCCTAATTAGCTGTTAATGTCCTGACAAGGAAGCGTCATCAACAAAATAGCTTTTCTTTCCAGATGTAACTAATCTGGACAAAAATGTGCCAGTTCACACTGGCTATCATTGGTGGTAAAGCTGTGGGTAGGTCTGCACCTACTGCACAAAATGTGCATTTTCTTGCTATTATACACAACTACATTATCATCTATTAAAAATGTCAGGAATTCAACTGAGGCAAACTGTCTCAGAAGGAGATAATTTTGGCCATCCCCTTCCTCATTAAAGGAAAAATTCCACCACAAAGCAAAGTGGTGCAGCAGCTGGAACTCACGGCCAGGAGCAGAATCTAGTGACATGCAGCCTAGGCAAACTGCTGTCCTCCTCACCTAAATCCAGAGTCAGCTTCAAGGATGCTGACTGCTGTTCAGCTGAGTTTTCAGCCAGCCAGCCATTTGAAATACATATTAAAATGTGTCCTGGCCATCTAGGTTAGCCTGCACTCTGCAGGTGTAGGGCACTGTGCTTTTCAGCTGTAGAAAGATCTTGTACTTACACTGGTGTGATACAGCTCCTAAGGATGTCTTGCTCAATGGAGATCTGATGTCATCACGTCCTCTCTGAAGGATGAATGACAAAATACCTATTTCACAGTTACTATTTCTTAATTGATCTATATGGAAATATGCCACTCATCATAGCAGCTAGCCAAAATGGAAGCCAGTGCTTGAAGTACAAATGTAATTCATTTACAATACATAATGCATCACCACAAAGGCAGATATTCTTTCCATATCTACTCACTTACATTAAAAAGATGAGACAGAAGATGCTTTTCAAATTTACCATAAATTCCTTTTATTCTGGGGTAACACTCTAAATACACTGCAATAGGGGAAAAACAAACACTCTAAGGACACAATGTACAACAGCAAGATGTGAAAAAGCACCACTTACTAGTCCTCAATGTTTTTCAGAAGATAGGTATTTTAACTTTTCCTTGAAAAGAAACAGATGAAATCTTTCTGCTAAGACAGATCCAAAAGAAACTGAGTACTTATCAAGACTCCCTGTCTGCATAACATTATGCATACCATGATATTCCATGCGATAAAATTACTCAACTGACTTGTTTTGGAATATTTGGTTTCTTTAAAAAACAAGTAAAAATTTAGTTTCTGGTAACAGGTGCTGATACTCTCCAGTGATCTGAAGAAACAGAGACACAGTCTTAAATTACACTTCTGTCTTAATCATAAGGCAATTCCTGTGATCATAGTCTGTCATTGCCATCCTCAAGTGGCACAATCTGTAAGGGGGGAGGACATGACTCATGTTCAATTTCAAAGAGACTGATTTCTTAATGAGTTCTCAGTGCCACCTATTAGTTAATTTCAAACTCATTGATCCAGTTCATGATCATAAAGAAAAACCAGAGAAAAGAGAGTGGTACTTCTTTCACTTGTTGAATGGTTATTTTTACAAAGTTTTAAGGTAGGAAACAGGTTCAGAAGCTGTAAATATTACAAAGAATCATCCAAGTTGGACATATTTTATTGCTTCTGTTTGTTATGGATGATACATGAATAATCAAATGTAAGGTCAGGTACTTGCAAATTCTATTTTTTTAAAGCAAGTGGGGAGATAACTAGATCTCAAGAAACATTCATTGCTCTGGTTCTGTCAGAGATAAGAAGTTTCACAAAGTACAGTTTCCTTCTTGGAAGATACTTAGGATTATATTCACTGGGTGATTAAATGAAATAAATGTGAAAACTATTGCAGAATTTAATTAGCAGCTTGACGTTCTTAACACAAGCTGTTCACTTACATGCAACGTCTGTTTATTCAGAAAGGAACAGGGACATTTGGACATTTTACCACGATTTTCACTAATACAGATGTAAGTAGCTGTGAGATAATCACACCTCCACTTGTATTCTTATGTCTGTCCCATTCCTCTGAAAACAGATTTTATCAGGCCCACAGTACTCTTTAAAATAAAACTTCTGTTAGGGTGATTCTATCTGGTGCTAAGTTCATGCAGCTTAACTGAAACAGTGATAAATGTGCAGGTTGTCTATGTGGTCAAGACATCAGTATCAGAATAGAAAAGCTCAATTTTTAAAAAAACCCCAGGAATTAGTAAGAGCACTTCCCTTCTCTTTCTTTCTCCATACACAATCTCTTTAAACTGAAGGTTGAAACATTATTAGCAACATCAATTTCCCTGTTAAGTCTTCACAAGTCCAGGAGGGTAAAACTAGAATGCTACCAATCTTTATGTCATTAACCTATTCTGCTTTTTAACTCTACAGATGAAGCTGTAAAAGCAATAATTGCACAAGAAGCATTTTCTCTGCCTGCACATCAATAGCAATGATATACCTTTGCTAAGCAAACCATGTTTATTAGGATTTTCTACATACACATAAATTAATCTCAGTAAGGCTGTGTCCAAAATCCTGAGCGAGCTCTTCATGACCCATTTTCCCACTACAAGCATTAAAAAAATAGCTTTTGATTTTACTCATTTAAAATGCACATCCCATACAAATGATACTTGCACAGGAGAGCCATATAAATAGCCTATACCATTGTCTCAATTTCCTCATCTTTGAAAAGATAAAAATCTTTTAGACTGTCACAGGAGGCACTATAAGAGAAAAGTGCTATTGCTCTATGAAAGAGTACTGGCTCAATTAAATCTCCCACTCTCCTTTGATGCCATTTTCTCCACATTCCTCCTCATTTTTTAACAACAGCCTTTACAAAAATGATTGCATATGATTTCTAGAACTTTACATCCACAAATATTCACAGAAGCAGTGGAAAATACAAGGAATACCTTCATGTAAAGCAAAATATGAGTGAAGTTAAGACTCAGCAGATCCTATGTTACACACTTTCTTCTCAGAAAAAGAGGAAAAATGGTTGAGTTATACTTCTGAGGCCTTGCATACACCAGATTATAAAAGACCATGGGAAAGACATATATTCCTTGCTTGGCTGTTTGACAGATAGGGTACCTTTTGGGCCACAGGATCTGGACAAACTGATGCATATCCTGTAAACTGACTTCCCTCCTTGTCCCACTGTCCTGCTCATATACTGCAGCAGATGTCTCCAGAACATGTTTGACCTGACTGCTCTAAATACACAGGCTTAACTGTAGCCAGCTGGCCTAGGACATAGTCAACATTTAAATATTGTTGTGAGGAAGCCAAAATATTACACTTCTTTCCCCTCACCCCAATCCTCCTTTTCTTACAGCACTTACTACTAAAACCTTCTTGCTTTACCCCTACAGACGCCAACAGGCCCTAGTGTCCTGTGAAGTGAATTGTTTATAATGTTTTGCTGAAGAGAAAAATGTACTGATTCACTCATCTGAGACCACTTGAAGCTCCACTAACACCCACGTGCAGCAGAGTGAGCTCAATTTTCAAACTACAATTTTTTGTTTGTTCTTCCTGCATGCCACCTTCCACCTACAGCCAGGATTCTGTTTCATTTGCAGCTTTCCAAACCCTCAGAGAATGTTTAAGGGAAGGGAGTGCAGGGAAAAAAAAATCAGTAACTGCACTTCTATGGTTTATGTTAGGTTTTTAATTATAACACTAACCCTTAAGACCCTTTGCAGAGTCTTGGTTAGCATTACATTAAAATTTCGTATAACAAAACTCATATGGCAGTAAAATAACTTAAGACAGAGATCTTACAAATGTTGACTTACTGCCCTACTCTCAGTCCCTAGACAAATCTTCCAAATCCAATATGGAGAAACCAAGCAGAAGAAGATCACATCTCACAGCCATGTTTCCAGGCACTCAAAAGATCACTTGTTTGTTTGTAAGATCTGATTCAGAAATAAGGTATAATATTCCCACTCCAGTGACTGAAAGACTGCTAACAAAACCAGGAGGCACAGACAATGAACATTACTAGTCTTCAGAAGAATTCTCCCATTTTCTGAATGAGTGTTTTAGGTCCCGGTAAAAGAAGGGGTACAAGAAATCCACTACAAAAAGAGATGACATTCTGAAGGTGAGTATGAGACCCATGAAGCATTGACTAATTCAGACAGATAAGAGTCAAGTTTTTTAACCCATTCTTCTGAATTATAAGCAAAGTGCTCAGCTACTAAATTGCCTAAATCTTAGAATTCAGCTGGCTGGTTGCAGAAACAGAACCAAAGTCACTGACAGACTGTAGTCAATAAACTGAAGACTAGGTGAGACAAGGTTTTAAAAGCCAGTAGAATTGCAGGCATTCTGGCCCAGGAGTTGGCCAGAAGAATTTTTCAGGATTTAAACTTTGAAATTTTAGAGACAGCTTTCAGCTACATGTTCTTTCAGATACAGCAGCAAAGGCAAATTGCCTTCAAAACATGTAACATTACCGTATGTCCGTATGTACTGCAGAAGAGAATCACTCTGAATTTATCAAAATAAGCCTGACATTTTTAAGTGAGAAAAATCACTGCATTTAGGATGTCAAAAAATCCAAACTATAAAAGACAATTTTAGCCACCTTACAAAGTCAAACAACAACTGCACTGTAAGCATCTCCTAATACTGACACACAGCACCTTCACAAAACCTAGCCAAGAAGTCATATTATACAGAGACTTTCAAGATCCTTCCATACACTCAGAGAAGGGTAAACTTGTGCAGGAATAAAACTGGCTTATAAGTTAATGATCTGTTGTCCCTGATGTGCCCCAAATGAAAAATAACAGATGGCTCTTTTCATTAATGATCTTTGTGCTCATCAATGCCTGAGCACAAGCTCTTCAGTCAAAGAAAATAAGACTGACCTGACTCTAAGAAGTACCCAAACATCAGCTGTGAGGCAACTGTGGCTGACTCATCTTCTGACTGGAGGAAGCAAAAGTGACATGATTTCACCCAAAATAAATGATGACCTATTGTCCAAGACCAGGGGAAGCTGCATCCAAACAGACAAGGAAAAATCAAAGGGGAATCAGCCTAGTGATTGAGATTTTTTCTGGGTTTTTTTCTATTCTTATTCCTCAATACCAAAAATCCAGAGTATCTATTAGTTTAGGTCCCATTGGATTTGTGTTATAAACCATTGTGTATTATCAAATTCCTATGAAACCCTTAATTTTTAGTCAAACCTTATGCTTAAGTGGACAGTTTGCTGTATTAGCAGTTTGAAATCAGAATTCTTACCATCTTAGATGGTAAAAGAATTTAGATGGAGAAAGAATTATAAGCATTTAACCTTTGAAATGAAAATTAAAACTGAAAAATAAAAATGAAAAATTTAAGAAGCTTCATTGCTATGAAACCATTATCTTCTAGTAAGAAATTCAGGTTGAAGAAATGGTATAATAAGCAGATGGGTGTCAGATACAGGAATGAATAGGTGAGATAATTTATTTTAAGTAACCCAAAGGTAAGCATAATCAGAATGACTCATTACGAGCGTAAGTACAGACCTATATGCATCCCAGCTAGCAGCTGTTGTATGCTTAATATAGCAGCTAACAAAAAAACTTGAAAGCTTTTAGTGAGAAATGTAGTGAGACAATGATTTAGCGTGGGTTACAACATTTTAATTCAATTTATTTTTGATTTGTTTAAATACTGCCATCAACCAAGCAATAAACTCCGTATCACTTTCTCCACGGCACATTTTTATTTTGCTGGATGAAACTCTAAATATGCCAAAACCACACTTTATTTTAGTCAAAAAAATTAATTCATAACAAGTGATGGATCCTCTGATATAACTTTCAAGTATGGTAAGTCATTTTCCCTCCTAACAGAGTAGCTATGGCAAAAAATTTCTTATTGTAGAGTGCAGAGATATATTCTGGAGTATCCTTAATGTTTCAGACTTTTTCCTCCTTTTTGTTAATTCAAAATAAACATTTACCAAAGTCTCCAAATAGCAGAAAGTGTGGATCTCAAAAGAGCCTGGAAAAGAGTGTAGCAGATGATACTAGGATGTTACGCATCTGCAAACTTCACAACACTGAAATGTTGTGTAAAACTGTCTATTTCTTCCTTGCTTTTCAATTATGATTTGTGTCTGAACAAGAAGCCCAATGAAATAACAACTTCTCCAATGCCTCTTTAAAAAACAAAGAAGCAAACAAAACCCAAAATGAACAACAAAAAAACAACAAAAATAAACTACAAATTTTAAAAATTAATGATAAAAATCCCAAAAGGTTTTTCTGTAGGTCTCAGGAACTACAAAGAGGCTCACACATAGATGTATAAGCAGTTAAAATTACTTATCTAGCAGATACACCTTGCTGTATTCACTGAAGTTTTCACAGAATCATCACATTATGTTATGTAATGAGGAATTTCATTAGTATTACTTCTGTCTATGTTTTTCTTTGCAGAAAGTGGTAAAAGACTCATTTTAGAGGTACAGTGGATGACATCCAAGTATCAGTGCAAACAGGATTTCAAGATGAATGATTGCATCCCACTATTTTTACAAATAGTGGGGAAGTGGAGGAAAAGATGGATGATTTGGATTGCTCTTGGATATAAAAGTCAGGAGCATGCTATTAATAGATTTCGATATTACGTGCTGAAAATAAGTTTTTCCCATTAGCTGGGGTTCTTTGTTACCTGTGTCTGAATAAAGCAACAGATAGATGCAGCTTGTGGTAGATTTCAAATCACTTCACCTGGGCAATTTAAATAATTCTGTACTCAAAATAACACTACATCCCCTCAAAATACCCAGGCTCCAACAATCAAAGATGTTTCCAAGTACTGGAATACACTTGACCTGAGTATGGGAATGCAAATGTGACAGATACACACATTGACTTTGTGACTTTTGAGGGTAAATCCAAAGCCACCATGTAGACGAAAAAAATAGGCTAGTCTCTTTTTATGTCTCTGTTTCTGTTACTGTGCAGAAGATAAATGCAAAAATTACAGGATGGCAGATATTGAAAGACATCTACATGACACACTATTTTAGCAGCTATTATGTTTTAGGAAAGCAGAGATGACACAGTCATTACTTGTCTGCATATATTGAGAAACAAATCAGCAGCAAGGAAAAGAAAATACAGTAAAATACTGTGTCACAAAAGTGGTGCTTCCACCACATTACCAGGTGATTTAAACTCAGAGCTGCATGCTCTCTGCTGAATAAATTGTCCACAGTTTTTCTCAGTTACTAACTGGCAAGGTTTTATTGAAGCAAACTGACCTGTTTTCTGCATAAAGATTGATAAAAAGCATTACTCTGCAAAAAAGAAAAAAAAAATTTACTAGTACTTTAATTCAAAGGACTTCCTTAAGAAGTAACATTTACATAATTTTCAAACTATCATCTTCACCTTTCCTTGTCTTGAATTTAATAGAACTAGAAGCTAGTTTTACTGTCTGATAATGACCTTAAAATTTTCTTATTAGCATAAAATCAAATATAGTCATATCTTTACACTTTTCTAGGTAGAAAACTCAAAAAAGATATTATGGTGTCCTTAAGAAATAAAATCTAAGAGCCTCATACAGCCCTACCTTCTCTAGAAGGCCCTTTAAGCAAAGTAACTCACAGCATACCAGACCATACCCATTTTCACACAACTTAGTCCCCCATGAGAACTTAGCCCATAGAGGAAAAAACACATCTGAAATATATCTCCTAGAGTTAAATTCCCTGGAATTTTCTGATCGTAATTTTTTTTATATTTAACACAAGAATTTAAAATTTTACTTAAGAAGCTGACAGTTCTTGTCAAAGCGAAGTTTACCAAATAGTTTTATTTTTAGGAAAAATAAAAAACTTAAGCAGAAGCGGAGTTTTATCACACTCATGTAAACTCTGCTTGTTTAATCCCATGTACCAGCTTGACTGAAGATCGTCTGTGAATTAATTTCCAGAGAAGATCACTGACCCCGCACTAAGTGAAAAAAACCAGAATCCTGCTCTCCCACCAGCCCAAAAGTCCAAAATACAACCTCTATTCAAATGCTGAGGGTGGAAAAACAAACAAACAATATTTCTTGAAGAGAGTTGTTTGTGAGTGTAAAAGAGATACCTCCCCAGTTCTATAATCATCATGTATTCTATCAAGTAGAGAACACAAACTGTACTACCATAAAGTAGAAAATCTGTATGGGTCATCATCTTCTAACTTCTCCTCTGGCATGGTTTTAATTAAGACGAAATACAAATCAGAATGCTAGAAAATAAGAAGGGAAAACATCCTCTTGTGGCCCCAATTTATATGCAGGTTAAAAACTTAACAGAGCGAAACAGTCAGACTTTGCCAATAACGAGAAGTCATCACTAACTGATAAGGGACTGACATGCAATTCACACAGTTCCTCCTATAAAACAGAATTTCAAAATGAAGCTCCTCTGAGAAATCTAAAATTAAGACCAACCATGGGAAAAATCCTTTCAAGAAATTAACAGACAGGAGCTTAGGAAGACTACAAAAGCCATTCTAAAGGAATGCTGTTTTAAACTGCATATACTGGTGGTGAGATATGAGATGGTTGGAGAAACATTTATTTTTACATATGGTAGTGTCGTAGGTTAAGAAGGAAGTGAGTTTTTTGGGAGGTTGTGGTCAAACCAATCAATGCTTGGATTTGAATATTGGCACCTGGTTTGGCCACTGAAGGTATGGACCACCTCTGAGAACACAGGGGGTTAAAATCAGAGAACTCCCAGGAACTCTCTCTCTTGGTCCCGGTCAGTGAAGGAGCTCAGAGCTCCCCTGCCCAGCCAGGGCTGGCTGGGGGAGGGAAGCCATGAGGCCGGGTGAGGTAGGCTGGAGCCTCGGGCAGAGGAGGGGGGTGAAGGAGCCCTGAGAAGCATCGGACCCCCGCCACTACCCCGCTGACAGCAGGCCGGCCAGAAGTGGAGGGAAAGGTGCCCGGAGCTGTGGGAGTTCTGGGCAGACAGAGGTGAAGGTTTTAACCCCTTTGTAGAATAATGAAAACCTTACAAATACTGATCCTCCTGAATCAGAATGAGGAGAGAGAGATGAAGCATGATGAAATGGGCAAGTGTGAGGAAAGTTGGTGCATGTGAGAGATGTCAGAAGAGGTGAGAAGAGTCCTAGGTGTGAAGAGATGATGGAGTGGCCTTGAGCTGGACTCTTTCTTGTATGGCCATGGACAGACCCGTGTTTTTCCTGTGACCCGGAGACTGTGTTTAGGGGGAGGCAATGCCTTGGAGTGAAGCAGTGGCTTGAACAGAGACGGCTGAGGAGGGTGTGGGATGCCCTCTGTCTTTAGTGAAGAGGAAGATCTCTGTTCACGAGGCCCCTCAGCCCCAGGGGGTGAAATCTGGGGGGGACTGGTGTCCCGAAGCTGAGAGACTGCTGCTTTTGGAACTGGGTGGAGCATCCTTAAACGGGGAGCCCTAAAAGCAGTCCTGGCCCATGTGCAGTGGTGAGAGCACTGGACATGGCGGGGAAGAAGTCACGAGGGCCGATGTTCTCTGGGCGGTGCCATGAGTGACACAGAAACACAAGAGGTTTCAATTGTGTTTCCAGGGGAGGCCTATGGTGCAAGGGGGGACTCCTCTCTCCCTGAAGGATTTGAGGGTTGATTATTTGAGGGGTGAAGATGGACTGAAAGTTGATTATGTGAGAGATGGTGACGGAGTGGAAATCTATGGTGTTATTTCATTCTGTAGAGAAAATGGAGGGGAGGAGGAGGAATGTGTTTGGAGGGTTTTCATTCTTCATTCTGTCTCTTTCTTTTTTTAGAGGTTGTAGTTAATAAAGTTTGTTTCCTTTATTCCTAAATTGGAGCCTGCTTTGCTCTGTTCCTGATCACATCTCACAGAAGCCACTAGAGAAAGTGTATTTTCATGCAGGCACTGGCACTGTGCCAGAGTCAAACCATGACAGGTAGGTTTCACAGAATTCAAAATAAAAACAAAAGTAGTTTACACATTTTTAAGTCTAGAAAGCATGCAAAATTATTCTAGAAGATGGACTTTCTGGAATTCCTCAAAATCTACGCTTTAATTTAAAAACAAATAATATAAATTATTTGGAGACAATTGGTGGTGCCCAATATTCCATTTTGATCCCAGTTGACACAGAGAACCACAGAGGGAATGGAATGGTATCTTTAAGACATCAGTTTTCCAGGAATTTTGCTTTTAGATAGCTGCAGAGATTTCAAAGTTTATCCTTTCTTTTTTCATCTTCTTTTTTTTTTTTTTATTCCTTTCTTTAAAATAAGCATGATTTTTAAAAGTTTATTTCCTAAAAAAAAGGAACCTATGAAGACAACAAGTAAGGAAAATCTCTCAAGATGAGTGGCAAAATCATAACACATCAAAATTAGAAGGCAATTGAATCAATTTTACCTATTTGGCCCAGATCATTAATCAAAAATTAATTTTTCCAGTACTGTGAGGCACATTTCAGAGTTTTGCAATTTCCTTTTTACAGGCACGGATAATCCCCAGGAAGCTTCTGCCGAACACATGCTTATTCCAGAAGCTGCAGCAGTTAAATAACAAGCTAAGACAGCTGGGTTCAATTTAGGTTGCGGATTACCCATACACGCAAAAAGATAACCACTGTAAGGCTGGTGAAAGCCACAACTGCTGCCATTACTGAACCCCATTGCTATATCCAGCTTTTTTTCTGTTTAGAACATTAAGGAAATAGTTCTGAAAGACTACTATTTTCCAGTGGAGAAAAAACCATTATTTCCTAAACAATTCTTTATGAAAAATAATTAGTATTCTTAACACCCATTTTAATCTCTCTTAAGGAGATTAAAAGCATAGAAATTTGACATTCTCAACTTTTGTAGAGTACGCCTTGTCTATATTTTACTCTGTAACTGATTGTTATCTCCCATCTAAAATCTTTGCACATGGGGAATAGACTTTGTGAAGGAACAATTGTTATAGACAATGGTATATTTTTTTTCTTATTTAGCTCAAAAATGCATTCTGGTAGGAAATGGGTTTACTCAAGACACATCCCAAGCTCTATAATCGTCATGTATTCTATCAAGTAAAATAGATGCCTCCAAATCTATGTACTTCCATTTTCTGGGTCTCCCAATTGCAATGCCTATTTTGCCCTTTCCTATGAGAAATCTCAAGTGGTTACACATTGGCTTGCACAAAAGCAGCAGAAAATTCACTGCCGTATTTTCAGTGGGATATTTGAAAAAAATCTTTATTCAAAGTACAAGTCCTCGAGTTTGCTATGAGTCCATCAACTTTTTACGACAATCTCCTGATTTCTGAACTTTATGAGACTTTTCTTTCACCATCTGAATACAGTAAGCAAGATACAAGATTTGGCTGAAACAGCGTATGGTAAAATATGTTCATTGATTACTCGTATTTGACTCCAAATATTTTCCACATGTCTGTCTTCACTAGACATTATAATTTATTGAGGGTCCACTTTAGTGTGTATTCCTCATCCTGTCACAGGTAACTCCTCAGAATATTTTGACATGGGTGAAATGGGAAAAGTACCGATACTGTTGCAAGACTATCCAACTGCTTTACTGCAGTTGAGTTTATTACCAGAAGATATTTACAAATGCTGGAGTGACTGAATAAAACTATTGCCTTGCTAAAGCAACAGTTCTGCACAAAAATGTGGCTCCCGTAACTTGATCAAAGCCTATATGATTGCACCTTTTCTTATATGGACAGAACATTTTTGTGACATCTTGAGCTTCTTCTTTAACTTTTTATATCTTCACTGCTTACTCATCCTTTACCTTTTCATGCAATCATGATAGCAACTTTTGGAATATCTCATTTATAAATCTATCTCCATGCTTGCACACTGGTAAGTTATATTCAATGCATCAATTAATAAGCCAGTACCCTAAGAATCACAGTACAGAGTCCATGACAAGTTAGAATGTCACTTTAGGGCAGCTGCAGTTTGCAAAGTTTCCATAAATTCAGAAATAGAAACAAATAGTCTTTTTTGTATTAATTGGTTTCTGGGTCTGAATCTGAGAATCATTTAAATTACAGGACAATAATAATTTTTATCACAAATTCTTACTTTTCATGTTTAAATTCTAGTAGCACTTCCCTGGAAACTGATTTTAACAGCATCTGCATAACAGAAGCTTTTCAACACAGGAACATGCTCTTTCAGACAGAAAGTAGTATATTCATAACATAAATAACCACTTAAATCACATCACAGAAAGCTAACAGGTAAGCCTTCAAAGGCAAGCAATTCACTTCTATTTAAATATTGTACTTTCCCAATGCATACTAGCATTACAGCTATCAAAAGTTCATCTGTTAAAACTTGATGAAAAGAACTTCTACAAGATCTGAAAGCTTTTGAAACATTATTCACCACCTATAAGTAGCTGCAAGAAGGGCCACTGCTCTATCATTGCTCATGGCTGCAATGGAAATAATCCTGGGAGAAATAAATGTTTTCTGCACACAGGTAACTCGCTGACTATTGGTTAATTAGTTGTATTACAGTAGCAGATTCTCAAATTTTTTGATCTTTCACAGTAGTCATATTGGAATTGTGATCTGTGGCTGAAGCATCATTTTCTAGTAGATTAGGAACAGGAGAAATGACTCAAGTGAATGGCAAGAGCCACCAGATTTAAAAGGACATTGTTAAGGTTGTCACTGAAACAATGAGGCTGGAAAAAACCTCTGAGATCATTGTCCAACCTCTAATTGAACACCACTATGTCAACTTGATCATGACACTGAATGTCACATTCAGTCTTTCCTTAAACACCCCCAGGGATAGTGACTCCACCACCTCCCTGAGCAGCCCATTCCAATGTCTGATCACTCTTTCTGTGAAGAATTTTTTCCTGATGCCCTACCTAAACTTCCCCTGGTGGACCTTAGAACTACATTCTTTCATCTTGTCACTAATTGCCTGGAAAAACAGGCTGACCCCCACTCAGGAGGTAGTTAGAGAGATAAGATCACTGCTGAGTCTCCTTTTCTCCAGGCTGAACAACTCCAGCTCCCTCACCCACTCCTCACAGGACCTGTGCTCCAAACCAGCTCCATTTCTCTTCTCTGGATACACTCCTGTATCTCAGTGCCCATCCTGAATTGAGGAACCCAAAACTGAACAAAGGATTCGAAATGTGGCCTCACCAGTGCCAAGCACAGAGGGACAAACACTGCCCTGCTCCTGCTGCCACACAATGGCTGATGCAGGCCAGGATGTCATTGGCCTTCTTGGCCACCTGGGCACTGCTGGCTCATGTTCAGCCACTGCCACCAGCACCCTCTGGTCCTTTTCTGCTGGGCCACTTTCCAGTCACTCTGCCCCCAGCCTGGGGTTGTTGTAGCCAAAGACCTGAACTCAGCACTTGGCCTTGCTGAACGTCACGGTGCTGGTCTCCAGCCTAAACAAATGCCCTTGCAGAGCCTTCCAGCCCTCCAGTAAATCAACAATTCTGCCCAGCTTGGTGCGATACATGAATGTATTGAGGGCACTCTTGCTCCCCTCACCCAGCTCACCAGTGGAGATATTAATCAGGACTGGGCCCAACACTGATCCCAAGGAAATGCCACCAGTGCCTGGATGCCAACTGAATACAAACTGAATTCACCACACTCTCTAGGCCTGGCCATCCAGCCTGGCCATCTTAACTAAATGAAGGCTGCACCTGTCCTTTTCCAGGATAGTGCTATAGGAGATGGTGTCAAAGACATTGCTGAAGTCCAGGCAGACAATGTCCACAGCCTCTTCCTCATCATCATTACAGTACTGCTATGTCACAAGATGCTGTGTTTGCAAGAAACAAGTGTTATTTCAAAAGGTATGCAATCATAATGCAGTCTGTACCAAGCTGGAGAAAAACACATATTGCAAAAAATTTCCATATACAAGCTTCTTGCAGGAAACAAGATTTAAACAATAAATATTTAAACACTATCCAAACAGTATAATATCATTCCATACCTGTTGTTCTCTTTCCACACCTATTATGTGCTTTCTTTTAATTAAGAGCCAAAATCTTCTAAGCAGCCTTTGAATACTTTAAGGAAATACTGAAGATGCCTTAAAAAACTGTTTTACAAAGAAAGTAAGATAAATGAACTGCAGAAGGGATACAAAGTTCATAAATACTTACAACAATATCTGGTTTGAGTTCACATTTATTAAACAGATTTTTTAACTGTCAAAGGGCAGTGCTCATAAAGCACAAAGAAAATGGCTTAAAAATCCTGCTAGAGTTAAATTTCAATAATGATCTTTAAGTTTAGTTGATCAAGAATTCAGGTTTTTGTTACTGAATACTGTATCAGCTTTTGGTAACAAAGATGCTCCTAAATATTTAAAAACGGGTCTCACCAAGGTATATGAAAGTTTAGGAAGGGCAAAACACTGACAACAACTATTTCATTGTTTTCACTTTCTACCTATGTAGCATTATAGCTTAAAAAAAATGGACAAAAGGATTTATTCCAGATGCCCTGGCTTCTTAAGAGTTGTCCTTAGCATTTTACAAAGACTGTATGAAATGGATGAACTGTTTCTAAACAAATGGATAAATACAGGCCATGACAATACTGCTACAGCATAAGCCCTGCACAGCCAGCCCAGGACCAACTGAGACCCCAGCCTGTGATTGTGGAACATTACATAACCTACAGATAAGCCATATACAGCTTATCATACCCTGTGACTAAATACAATCTTAACATCCTATCAGAGAAATCAAGACAATAAAAGTAGCTTGTACTGCTTTGTGAGCTGACAATATATCAGTTCAGGAGGGTAGGGGACAAGGCTGCCCAACAATGGCTCATAAGCCAGAATTTCTCTGATCAGGAAACTTCCTGCACGCAATCTGCTGTCCATGCCTCCCGGGACACTGCATTATATAACCACTGTAATACTCTTAAATCAACTGGAAAAGGCCAGGCAGGGGTGAAGTGTGTCTCCTGTGCCCCCCTTCTCCCTCAGTGCTTGTAACTGATAGCAACTGAAATTTGTGAAGTGGGGGCCTGAACTGGTGCTGTGCTGAAGTCACTCAGCAGCCCCCCACCGCTGGGCAATGCAGCGCCACTCCCCAGCCATCAGCC